>NW_026848337.1:0-467259 GCF_030435595.1 Desarmillaria tabescens | reverse complement strand
TGCTACACCGACCAACTTTGGAGAGATCGGTAATAGATGGACGTCACTTCAAAGACGCCTCGTTTGCTGCTGTCCTACTGGCCGTATGTGCGGTGGCGTCCAGATACTCAGACGATCCTCGAGTATTAGTCCGACGAAACCTCAAAGCTGTCGAGTGGTTGGAAGTGGGCGAATCAAGTTATTGGTATGAACAGGGCCTATCCCGGGAATGGATGCGCCTTCTCTGCTTGATACGCAACTTTGCTGTGTGAGTGACTTCTCCTGCTAGGTTAGGTATTCTCACCGTTTGAGTCTATCCTAGCTCCTCGGTTATTTCGTGTTAGGATCATCAGTGCCACACCAAGCCTGGGTAGCCGTGGGCATAGGCCTCCGAATAGCACAGGATGCAGGTGCCCATAGGAAACGGCCCGGCGACCGTACAAAAACTGCGGAAGGAGAGCTATGGAAACGCGCTTTTGGTAAGAGGCATGCTGGTGCTTAATCGATTGTACCTGATGGTCTTTTTAGGTGCCTAGTGAGTATGGACAGATTACTCAGTTCAGCACTAGGTCGCCCGTGTATGATCTATGATGAAGAGTATTATCTCTTGCGTCCTTTCCCTCTTCCCGTCATCTGACACACCTTTCAGTATTGATGTCGACTTGCCGACTGAGTGCGATGACGAATACTGGGAACATTCGGACCCTCAGCAGATGTTCACGCAACCAGCAGGACAACCCTCCGCAGTATCATACTTCAATTACCATCTGCGATTAACCCGCTTGCTAGTGATCTGTTTACGAACAATCGTATGTACCTTCCTTTCCTTTCCGTCTCCTCCTCCAACCTGACTATTGTCCAGTACTCCATCCGCCACTCCAAAGTCATACTCAAACTGCTAGACGAAAACTGGGAACAACAAATCGTTGTGGAGCTCGATTCGGGACTCAATAAATGGATGGACTCCCTCCCGGAACACCGTACGTATTTAATTTCCCCTCAGCGCCCCAACTTACTACCACCATTCAATCCAATCCAGTGCGATGGGACCCGGCCCGAGAGAACCTCATGCATTTCAACCAATCCGCTGCACTACATCTTTCGTACTACCACGTACAGATGCTGATTCATAGACCTTTCATCACGGCGCCAGAACATGATCCGTCAAAGGCCCGCTTTCCATCTCTAGCCATATGCACTAATGCGGCCCGTTCTTACTCCCGGGTCGCTCATATCCAGAGCTGTCGGAGCGGAATGATATTCCCTGTCGCTGGGGTGAGTGACGTGTAACCTCGCGCAAAATTACGGCCTCATCTCCACTGGCATGTAGCTATTGACATTCAACGCTGCGATCATCCTGCTATTCAACATGTGGGGAACGAACAGGCCGGATGTTGGGTCCAGGAGGGAGATGGACGACGTGCAAAAGTGCATGGAAGTTCTTGCAGATATGGAAAATGGGTACGAGTATTTACACTCTCGACATTTATCATCGATCCTGAAGGGGAATGCACTAGGTACCATTATGCAGGATTACTGTCGTAAGCAGGTACAAGTACTTCCTATCTCCAACCGCTAATGCCTGTGTCCGATACTAGGGATATCCTCTATGAACTGACTTCGGCAAGTTGTGATGGACCGTCGGACCCTCCAGCGTCGTCCACCGCAGCTGCAGTCCCCGAATCGTCGTTTCCTCCGAATGGATGGCCATTTACTATCAACCCACAAGCAGAGATACCGCCTCGATGGAGCTTCCCCACCTATGATCAAAGCAATAATAGCAAGCCCGTCGACTATGTCCTACTAAACGACGACCCGACGCCCACCTCTTCGCTCTTATTGACGAGTTCCACAAACTTTACCGATGGTCCACCTGCATGCACGGAGTACGTCTCTCCACCGACGCATTGAGATTTTTGACAGTGACAATCCGTAGGCTGGACAGTGACTGTGCTCGATATCTGAATAACTGGACTTCGTGAGGGATCCTTGGGGTGGGAAGACTTTGTCCGCTGAGATTAACATTGACTTTTTGCGTTTCTGGTTACTGGTTAGGCATTCGGATCGACTTCCTTTCATCTCTATGGTACCGATCTGTCTTCTTTCCTGCCTTTATGCCTTTTTTACCCTCTAGGTGCCTTCTATATCTTTCGATTTGCCATATGTATGTTTGTACGCTCGATAACAGACTACAAGAACCCATTCAGGAACATAAATACTAATAAAATACACTAATGCTCGCACATATTGAATGGAGTATCGAACATATTCTCATTATTCTCACTAATGAACGCCGTCCGCTCATCCATCAACCGGAGCCTCAACTCCTCTGCTTCCTCCCTCGTCATAAGTTCCATAAAGTCCAAAATAAGGTCCAACAACTCCGTAGGCAGGCGTCCCAACAAACTATCACCTTCCTCCGCCAGCGCAAGCAGCTCTTGGGACCACCAATCGCGGCGCTGAGGCGGCACGTTTGTCGTAGACGGCCTTGGGACCTCCAGCTCGGGATCAACCAGAAAGAGCGCGATGATCTTTCGATACCCCGGTTTTGAGGGATCCAGAAGGGAAAACGGCGACACGCAATGCTGGTACATGTTGGGAAACGCGATGCAACGGCCCGCTTTGGTGGATACACTTCCGATGACTTGGTTCAACGGCTCGTCCCTGTGAGTTAAGGAAGAAATTCGAGGCTTCACTTAGCAGTGCAATGGCCTGTGCTTACCGAGATAAGCCCCAGACGGCCATAGTGTCCGTCCTCGTCATCCTGGTCATAGCTCTCTGGCTCTGCGACGCTCACGCGGAAAGAAAGCTTGCTCTGCGAGATGTTCTCTTGGTCGTAATAGTATATCCCTGTGGAGACGATACATTCGTTCTTCATGCCTTCGACGTGCCAGGATCCTCCTTCGTAAACAGGTTTTTCTGGTGTCTGGGCAACACGTCAAAACAGGGAGATTCGAGACTCGAAAGGGAATACACTCACCAAGAGAATATTCGCAAGCTTGATGATGACCTGGAGCTTTCTCCCATTCAGGTCCATTGGTTCTGGAAAGCCCAGATCATCGGGATGGTAAGGCTCCAACAAACGGGGGTACTGCATTGTACGTATTGCCTTCCAAGCTTGGTACTGCACCTCGTAATCCTCGCCAGTCGGGTTCTCTGGTAGACGAGAATGATCCCAGTCTATAGGATCCCAGTAATAGTTTGTGAGAGTCCGTAATGGGAGTTTGTAATCTTCTTTAGACTCGGCGAGTACGCGTGACCACAGTGGGATGAAACGCGCGACGAGTGTCTCGATGACGGTGCGTAGTGCAGCGTCATTTCTCGGATGGATGCTATTAATATATCCTAAACTCTTGGCGCTTTTGCCATCTAGCGAGATGAGAAAGTCTGTAGGGAGCCATGAGAAACGCGAGATGGTATAATCAGCGACTGAGTCGTCGTCTTGCGATAGTTCACATCGAAGGGGAACAGCTGATCCGTCGGCGTTCCGAATGAGAGTACGGTCGTAAACGATACAGTAAAGGGAAGGATGGACGAGGTCCAAGACTTGCTCGTTGGCCCGTGGATGCCAGTCTTTTTCAGCATCGGGGACGTTCTCGAGGGATGCTACAGAGGATACAAGGGATTCACGAAGGGTGCTTTCGATTAGGTTGTCTGATTGCCAGATTCGACGATAGCAAGATGGCTATCACATAGTTCATTAGCAGTAAATCAAAAGGGGGAAGATGTGTACTCACTTCAATTCCAGTATCTGAATCTCGAACAGCAGCATATTCTTCAAGCTCATCGAGCACATAGTCTATCTCGTCCTCCTGAAGCGGCCGACACTTATAGCTCCACTTTTGAGTTGCGGCCTCCTCCTTCCACTTGGCACGAATTGCTGGATCCTTGCATTTCTCCCACCAGTTAGGTTTATCACGTATTGTTGCAGAGAGCTCACACATCGTCAGCTCATTGAACTACGCATGTGTTAGAAAGAGTTTGAGTGTCATTGAAGGAATACCGGGACTGGATTATCGACACCCTCTTCATCTCCCCAGCCAGGCTCTCGTTCGAGGAAAGGGTGTCGGCATCTTCCCGTTGGATGGAGATTGGGAGCTTTGCGAGTGGGCTTGTTGGTACGGGAAAATCTACGGGCCATGGTCGTGGTAGAGATGTGACTGCCCCTCTGTTACAAATTGAGGTCTCAGGCGTCAGAGGTTAAGTGGAAAAAGGGGCCATCACGACATACTGGTACCGATCAGCTGCGATTGCAGGTATTTTGGTCGATGGGCCGTGATTTATGTGAAACTCCGTCCCACCTGCTGTATAACTGATCAGTGTTTATGTACCGTACCAAAAGCGACCTCATGGGAATGCATACAGTGCCTATGCTGTTCAGTGGGCCATACTGATACTGAGAGATCTTGAATTCTCTGAAACTGTTTCTACACTGAGCTCAGAGTCGATGCACCACCGCCTCGCAGCAGAGCGTTTGATTTTTCGATTAACTATCTGGACCATGACAAAATCTGTTTCAGTGCAGAAAAAATGATTGTACAATTCGTACCTTGGATTCGAAGCCGCCTTCAGGATAGTCTGCTATTGGGGAGCAAACACAGAGTCCCCACTTCCGAGGAACTAAGGGAAATAAATGAGTCGATAGCCTGAGAAAACGAAGAAAAAATGGGGAAAGCAACTAGAGCAGATCAACAGGAAACTGAAGGAGCCTTCCGGAGTTCTGGTCATGACAGCAACGAAATAAGAACTTGTATTGAATACCGGCGGTCCGTTCAAGCGCAGCCCGATCCCAGCCCGCTTCCCAGATATTATCCAGACGTCTAGGTAGCAAACGCGCGATGACGTGTATTGCAGCGGTATATATCTCATTGTCCATAGAAATTACCTAAATTGAAAAAGGATGAAAGTGAACTTGCGCACTCGCAAATAACTTCTTTCAGGGGAAATCGCACTTGTACCTACCCGATTTTTACACGTTATTACGCCCATAAAATCAGACCCCTTTGGGCTGATGAACGGAATCTTGACTATGCTAGGTTTCTTCCTTCATATATAGACCATAAATTAAGCTGAATCACAGTAAACATCAGCACGTTCAAAGGACAGACCTTACTCACAAGGTTCATTCAGCACCTGCGATTTTGAGGAATGTGCCACAGACGCCATAGTCAAAAGGTAAGATATAGCGCACCAAGGGAGACCAAGGGTTAAAAAGCTGATATCGGCAAATTCCGAGCAAGTTTCCCAGGGCGGGGATGTTTATTCTGGCGTTCAAGGATTCCCACAGTATTTTTCTCCTTTCTTAGTTCTACATACGACGGTGACTCCTTCTCGGTGTCTCCGTCCTTAAAAATTCTGTCGTGGTCATACCCGATCGCAATCTCTAGCCTAAACGAATTTCCAATCACTACCCGCCGGGTGGCTTACCTGCATCCCTATGGCTAATAACGTGAGTAGTAATATTGATAATATCCCTTCGCTTCAGCCTTAAGCTTAATTTTCTCATTCAGAAGCGTCAGTGCGAATTCAAAGGCAGTGCTGAGCACGATCCTCTATGCGTGTTGTCAATTACTGCATCAAATCTTGACAACCCTTCCAAGTCGTCGTCCCAGCACCCATGCGTCCAACTTGCCCTTCCTGAAAGTCCATCGGCGCCAGCGCCCGCGCAGCACAAAGTTCCCATCGAGATTCTCATAGAAACTTTCTCGCGCGCTTCAAGTCTGGACTCTTCGTGTAGCATCTTCGACATACAGCACCATTCCTGGGCCATTTCACAGGTCTGCAGGTCATGGAGATCCGTGTCGACTTCCATGTGTTCCGCGATGTGGTCAGAAATAGACATCGACTTTAATGATGACGAATTGAGGGGAAAGAGAGATCCTATCTCAATGCTTCGAACGGTGCTGTCTCGGTCGGGCCAACACGTATTGGATATCGAATTCCTCATGTCCTACCGTGCGGAGGAACCGTTCCAGTGTGCCATGTGGGAACAAGTGGTTGCTCATGCCGGGCGCTGGTCAAAGATCTATCATGCCCTCAGTCATCAGGAACCGTCTCATCTCGCCTGTCTTCGTGGGCGACTCGTGCAATTGGAGGAGTGCTACATTCAGCGTGACCATGACCATCCTGGGCCAAGCCTCGATCTCATTGATGCATTCGAACATACGCCGAAACTGAAGAATATGACTCTGGTTGGTCTAGGTCCTACTACACTTGTTCCCGTCTCATATGCCAATCTCGAGTCCTTTAAAGACGAAAGGAGGGATTGGCATGCATCAGATGAGATACACACGTATTTCATCAACCTACTGCGTCATTCCCCAAAATTAACAGAATTTCATACATCATATCATTGCGTTGGAGCGGGTGCCGCCTGGCCGCGTATATCGAAACCAGCTGTCACGTACTTCTCAGGCTGCGAAGAAACCTTATTCCATAGTCTGTCCCTTCCGCAACTGAAGCACGCCGAACCTCTTTCGAACTCTCGAGGACATTGCAGGTTGCTTAGGAGATTTCCATGATCTTCTCTCCCACTCACAGTGCCACACTCTTACCCATCTGTCCATTTCCGACGTCCATCTGAATGAAAGTTTACTTTCCCTATCTTCCGATTATCACCTGCTCTAGCCTCTTTCAGCGTCCGAGTCAGGGCGCGTGATTGGCATATTAGCGACGATGACAGCGTGCGGAGTCTCTTCTGCCATCTATTAGAGTCGCCTGAGCTCGTCCCACGTCTAGAGAGCATCATGTTCGATCTGGTTCTTTGGTATGACTGGACCCGGGTTTTCTTTTTTAATCGCACGATGGTGGACATGATTGAGGCGCGGCGACAGTCCTCATTGAGGAAGTTCCATGTCACCTCGACATTTTCAGATTATAATGTGGACACGTTCTGTGATTGGGCTGATGATGATCTCAGACGGTTGCATGAGATGAAAGCTGGGGGCTTCGATGTTGCAATTGTTGCCTACCGATATTACAAACCGGAGGAGCGTCGTATTTATGTGTAGCTTCTGGACGAAATTAGTTCTTGTGTTCATGTCAGATAGAGGGAAGTAGTCGGATAAAAGAGAAATGGTATTCGTTGTTTACTGAAACAAGAAGCCGACTCTAGCGCCCTTTAAACTGCAAACTGTAGGACTGGAAAGCCTGTTTTCACTGTCCGATATAACAATGTGTATTTGCCGTTCTATCAAGAATTCCGCATGAAAGGGACATTCTAATGACTCGTGGAGGTAATGACAGCTCTAGTTATAATGATGATCGTGTTCAGCAGTTTCTCTATGGAATGCAGTAAGAGCGAAGCGCTACAGAAACACGGTAGTGGACGTGCAATGACATTCTTGCCAATGATAAGACATTCTTTCTCTATCTCAACTTCCACCTTCTTAGTTCCTGATGTTTTGTCGTAGTTGACGCCACGGATTCCAGTCAAAGGACAAACAGAAATCTTCACGGTATCTCGTCTAAAACTGCCGAAGATATTAGTCGACATCTAGCACCCTGTTCTTCATGGCTGCTGCAGGCGTTCGAGAACTTGGACGCTACTGCAGCAGGGTGAGCAGAATCTCGTCACCACATATCAAATACGCACCAGCATCGCCGGACGGTGGAATGTAGTCTTCGTCTTCGAGGTCGGAATCGTCCTGGACGACAGTGAGAGCGAATCGTAGACATCGTGACGGTCGACACGGTCGATGATCAAGGTCACATTACCCTGTCCCGCGCTTTGCTCCCGACCATCATGATGTCCAGGGCCAACATTCTCCTTCCTCACGACCCGGTATCGTCGTTTGACAGTGGCCAGGACCAGTATGAAGTCGCCTTTGCTGCAACGAACATGTATCTTGATTCCAGTGCTCGAGACGGTGCTCAATATCACTGAACTCTTGCCAAGAACCGCGTTGGGCGATTTCGATGGAATTATGATGACTAGTGCACGCTCATTCAAAGCTTGGGAGAAGGCAAACGGTGCAGGGAACGACGGTACGTCGTATACGCCTACCTAATATCTTGATCTAACCCTCAACGACAGCATTTCCTTTCTATGTTGTCGAGAAGGCTACTGCCTCGAATGCCCAACAACCACATCCGTGAAGAGTCTTCCAGGACAGCAGACATGGCAGTATTTGAAAGGCATCGTCGTCGAGACACTGAATGCCAGTGAGCCATGTAGATTGTCACGTTTTTCGCACCGTCAGCTGCAGGATTTGTTCTACCATTTCTGAAGGAACGGTTTGACCTGGATTTAGTCAGAGTTGCTGCCATTGGACCGGATATCACGATATCCTTGCACGAGGCCCTGAAGCTACGTATGGATGCTATCCCCGCGGAGTCGTCACGCTCAGTGGACGCAAGAGCAATACTGAGTCACCCTGCTAGGTAGCCCTTCCTGCCTCGTTTTGTTCCCAAAAATGGATTGCTTATGCATTACATAGAACAACTGCTGCTGCTATCTTTGTGGCTTCAGATACTGCCTCAAGCGCCCGCTCGCTTTCCTTTTAGGCTGATCAGGCTGACATCAGATCCTCAACAAGTTCGTACCGTGCACTTCATTTTCTCGCTGCACGCTCACCTATCTGTTGACAGAGTTCCTCGTCCGCGGAGAAATCGGTGGTCTTGGAACATTGTTTCGCCGGATCGATTTCCTCTTCGACGTATCAGTGAGACCTGCGTTAGTATAGAGGCACGGAAGCAATCGAGTCGCTACGGAGAATCTCATTCGGCACCTCGTCATCGTTCCTCGAGCATGATCACACCGCACTGGTTACCCATAGCCGCTATCGGACAAGGGTTCACTGCCCCGCGAAACTGTGTCCAGCAATGGCCCCTTTTAACCGATCGCAGACGATACTTCCATGGAACCAAAATTGCCTCCTTTCAACTCGAGGGGCCATATTCGAAGAACCGGGACTGGTTTCTCCGGATTCCATGTCTAAGACGTACCAAAACACGCGCATACCGACAAAATGTATAAAGTGGAGGCCTCTCTGCCTGGATCCCCACATTAACACACTTTGAACAACCAACAACAACTACCATCGAACCAAACAACTATTATCATCTATCATCATGTCTACCGATATGATATGCATGGACGGAGTGTACTGCGCCCTGTGCGATGAGTACTTCTTCGATAAACGGCAACGAGCCGAGCACATTATGAACTCCAACGACCATCCGGAATGTTGGAGATGTGGCCGTCGATTTTTGAATGGCCAAATTCTTCGTCGTGTAAGTTGTTACATCTCCGCGCTTGTCGACCAAACTAACGTGTTCCTTTCATAGCACTGTGTCACTGCGCCAAATCATCACTATTGTGTGCCCTGCGATAAGCACTGTCGTACAGCGGCAGGGTTTCGCGTCCACATGGAGCAGGTCCATGGCTCCGACGATGACGACAGTGACGACGATGATTCAGAAGAAGAGGACTATTATGACCTCGAAGACGGCTGGGAGGATGAAAGGGGCAAAGAGGAATATCCTGATGAAGTCTCCGAATCAGGAGACGAGCCCCTTGATACATCATGGGAAGACAGCAATGAGTACGACTTTGAAGACCCGGAGTATCTAAGGTTGCCGCCATTGTTTGTGAGTAGTGTTTTCCTTTTCTCCGCCTCTAGTACCGTCCTGATGTTGGGCCTTTCAGAATAACGCGGCAACCGACGACGCAGAGGAGAGCGATGAAGAAGACGTCGAAGAGACGTCTCACTTCTCGTGTCCGATGTGCCAAAAGAAGCACACGACCCTCTGCGCGACTCCGTGTGGACATGTGTATTGCGTACGGTGCATTCGCGCCGCGCTGAAATATACAGAGGCGTGTCCCGTCTGCGACGAACGAGCCACCGAAGACCAGCTCCGGAAGATATATATCTCCCAGGAGTGACGAAACCAAATGGCTCGGTGGTGTCGCACGAGGTCTTCAAATTGATCTACCGAACACCCATACATGCTCTCATGCTGCTATATATACCATGCGTCTCCCATGATACCTCCCATATCTATAATCGCCTTTTGGACGTTTATATTCTATATTTTTCATATGGACACTTGATATAACGGACTTGAACCTGCTCTTATCATCAATACAATTTATAAAAACCTTGAACAAATCAACTGTGCAGCGGCTTTGGTGTTTGTCGACTTGCTAAGTAAAGTTTCGACATGTTTCCGCGGTCTCTACATCTCCCAATTGCAAGTTTTACAATATGGCTCAGTGACGACTAACCTTATTCGTACATGTATGTATTCGACGGTTTCCGGCCCACTTGAACGCTATTCGTGCGAGAGCCTAGGAGCTCGATACGATCTTAGAGATTGTGTTTTTTTGTGCATCTGAAGGAGGTCAACGAGAATGGGGCCATCGTCGCCTGGGGTGAACGATGAATAACAAGGGAAACCCCATGGAGGGATACGTACCGTTGACGAAGCGGACAATGGGAAAGGCGCTGCAGATACGGGGTGCGATGGCAACGACGAGGCCGCTGCGGGTTCCATAGCAGAACAGATGTCCTCGTTGACATTATGTCAAGGATCCTCTCTTGAAATTACGAGCGATGTTGACGGTCAGAGTTGAAATCGCTCTTCTCGCGCTCACGTGGTTGTGACTGACTTGCCTGCCTGGAGTCGACGTCCTCTCCCGCAGGCCCATTTGATTGATATCTTAAATATATTCAAAGGTATGTTAATAGCACCACTCCCGTGGCTTGGTAATAAGTCTTGGCGGTCTGATGCAAGATGCCTTCATCTCCTTGCATAACAACCTATGTTTTGGATACATATAAAGTACTAACTTTCTTCAGTAGTGCCCCTCCTTTCACACCGACGCTATTCCTTTACGTAGGAACTCCATCTCGTTCGCCGATCTCTACATAACATCACCTTCAGTGTCTTGGCGACGCGTCAGCCAAATAACCGAGCTATTAAATCAGCTGCGGTCATCCATCTGCCACCCAGCTGTTCCGTATCAGTGTGCTGGCCTTGGTCCGTGTTACATCTTTGTCTTTGTACATGCAGCTTAACGTCATTTACCGGCGTAGTAATTGACGGCTGGTCCGTCGATTGCTTATATATCATCTACTTACCTCTTGTCCTTCTCAGTCAAACCTGCATCATGAAAGCCCCACCCTACGTTTGCTCCCTGGCCTTGGCCTTGATCTTTGCTTCTCCCGCACTCGCAGCTCCCACAGTAAGATACGAGGTACCCCAATCTCCATACTTGACACGCTTCGTCGAGTCAGATTCCAGAGGTGGGATGTCGCGGTACATCAAAAGAATCCCAGAATCTCTCCGGAGAGAGCGTGGTCCTTCCTATTCCAGCGTCTTCAAAAGACCCGAAGAAGATGTATTCCATGCTCGAGCTCTCGAAGACACAGTCTTCATCTCTGTTCGTCGCATAGACGAGCCGGGCCATGACGGGATGCAATTCATAATCGGCAATCAGATATTAGAGATCGCAGAGAGTCCTCGGTGCGTGTTGATATCTTGATATCTTGACCTTCTCCAGGTGTTTTTAATTTTGGAGCAGGACCCCGATACCATTGCCCATTGCATCCAGACATGACGGAGATCAGTCACATCGCTTGTTCGTACAAGAACGATGACCGGAAGAGCTGCTTTTGAGGTAGTCTATAATCGAGAGGGGGATGATGATCGAGGGGGAGCAAGAGCCACCTGGGGAGGCTACGATCCGCCCAGCAGAGTTTGTATTCCTCGACGTGATTGACGTTCCCGCAGGCTGATGAGTCCAAGTGGCTGGAGGCGAATGTGGATAGATCCGTCGGATGATATAGAGATGTTGGGAAAAGGAAGAGATGGGGCGAAGGGATGGAATAAAGGAGACACCCTTTTATACTCGTCGGACATGGGCAGGATTTGCGCGCGATGATCCAAACGCGTCATAGATACAGACACTTGTCAATTAAACAAATGATTGAGCAGTTATTCACTCGTGTTTCTTCCTCAGACTCACAAGTGTCAACGTCGATGTTGTCCGATCTCTAAGAAGGTTGTTTGAACGTCGGGGTTTTGCATTGGGCCATGATTCCCTGGACATGTGCGCGAAAGCTAATGATGATTGCCCAAATTTGAGACACTAACTGGGTCCGTAAGATCGTACACTCCTGACGAGGAGTGTACGCGTCTCATCTCCACACGCAAATCGAACCACCTGCTACTCAAATTCAGTTATTGACTGTCAAATATGTCAGAAGAAGCCGACACGCTAGAATGTCAGGGTCCGCGCGCTCTTCATCAAGCCAACTCAGCACTACTCGGCCAACGAACCCCGTTTTTGGCGGGATAATTCCAATAAAAGGCTCAGGGATTCCCCAAGTGGACCGTTGATCAAGAACACTGCTCATTAGGCTGAACATGTCTTCCTCGTCGGTCATAGCTAGTGTCACTATCCGAGGATAATTCGTCGCCGTACGGTGTTTCCGAGTCATATTCTTCCTCCACCTCTTCGTTCGAGCGTTCTGCCGTGATGAGAGATGGCTACTCCGAAGCTTTATTGACCTCTGCCGTTGTATGTCTTCAACTACATGAGATATCAGCAATAAAGCACGTTCATTCTTCATAAAACTTCGCACGTGCAATAACGGTGGACGAACGAAAGCTCTTGCCTACCTGCAATTACGTTAGCAAATAAATTACATCGCTTCGTTCACACATACATTGTATATGTATATGACTTATCGTAACAGGCAGACGCCAGCGAGAGAATCAGTGGGGATCAATAGGGTATCATCCTTCGACGTCCTCCGAGCATGCGAACAGTTGAAAGCAGCAAATCCAAGATATCGAGTACTTCAGAAGTTGACTCTGTTAGTTGTTCTTGCGAGCTTGAGAGGTCTTCAACTCGGAGTACAGGCGAGGACCGGGAAGAGACGACCGGGCATGGATCATTGACAAGGATTTGCAGAGTCAAGTAAGCAGTGAGCGCGCCAAGTCCTGTAGGCCATCCTTCAGCGACAGGACTAAATATTTATAAGGTAAAATAGTTTACTTTATATTTTCCTGCTACGTAGGGTCGTCAAGACTCTAGAGGGAGGTGGTCGTCGCAATAGAGCAAGTTTAAACTGCAGACGGCAGTACGGGCCGACAACCGAAGTATCATCATGTGATCTCGTGCGGTCCGAAAAGCCGAAACAAATTCTTTCGCTGCAACTTCCACGATGGATGAAGATTTCCCCTACAATATTTCCTTGATAGCCCAACTTCCAGGTCTTCCACCGTCATGCGAATCTTGGATTTATTGCTAATTTGATGGCTACAGGTCACGAAGATCACGCCTGGCATGTTGCTTGGAACCCTACCAAACCCATCCTAGCATCATGTTCGAGTGATAAAACCGTTCGGTTGTATGGGTACACACCATCTGCTGACAATATCACGTTCCTCACATCAATACCTACGGGGCACACTAAGACCGTACGAGCCATTGCTTGGGCCCCATCTGGCAAGACACTCGCGACAGCCTCGTTTGACTCGAATGTCGGGATATGGGAACGGGAAGAAGGAGAAGAGTGGGAATGCGTGAGTCTTTTGGAGGGGCACGAGACAGAATGTAAAAGTGTTGGGTATTCCTCTACAGGGACGCTGTTGGCGAGCTGTAGTCGGGATAAATCTGTTTGGGTCTGGGAAGGTGCGTCGCAGGGCAATTCTTTCTTCCTTCCATTCGCCATAAATGCTTCTACTATGGCCCTACCAAGATTCTTGAAGATCCCCGTGATACATTTAGGAATTGCGGCACATTCTAGCCTTCCTTTGGTGCTTATCCAGCCATCGCCTGTGCTCACATTTACCTTCTAGTCCAACCCGATGCCGACTTTGAATGTCTAGGTGTCATCATGGAGCATTCCCAAGACGTCAAATGCGTAGCATGGCACCCCACCGAAGAGGTCGTTCAAATCCCTAACCCAACCCATGTCGGTTGACCACTCACTCGTGCAGATTCTCGCCTCTGGATCGTACGATGACACGATCAAGCTCTACGTGGACGACCCAGAAGATGACTGGTTCTGCTGCGCAACCCTGACTGGCCACAAGTCCACAGTATGGGCATTGGCATGGTCTCCGAATGGCCAATACCTCGCCTCGGGGTCGGACGACAAGACGGTGAGGGTGTGGAAGCGAACGGGACAGTTTGAGTTCAAACAGGTGTTGGTCCTGGAAGGTCATGAAAGGCCGGTATATTCCGTGTCGTGGGGAAAAGGAAAGGGAGCGGGAGCGGGATGGCTTGCTAGTGCCGGTGGCGACGGGATCATACGCGTTTGGGAGCTTATTGTGAGTCAAATTCCCAGGCTGGACGAGTTCGAGGCTCAAATAATTTGTCTTACAGGAAAAGTCGGACGATGGGCTCCTGCAACATAGGATGATTGCAAAGCTGGAATGTGCACACGACGTTTACGATGTGAATTCCGTCGTCTGGTGCCCCAGAGCTGGTTTCGAGGATATGCTAGCTACTGCGGGTGATGACGGAGTTTGTAAGGTGTGGAGAGTTACTCCCAGGTAGACAGTATGTAAATATCTTTTAATGGCACGCGTATCTGTTTACCTGCAGGTTACTCTCGCAAGCCAACGATCGTTGATGCGATGGACTTTATTATTTCTTACGGACAAACCTTGACCAACCCTGGACCAGAATCTCGACTCGCATGGCAACCGGCCGGCTGCGAGCGACGAAGCTTCTTTCCGCTATTTCATCGTCCAAGAGGCAGGCATCGGGCGACGACGGGCAAGGCGACCTACGCGCCCGTCCTTGGCATAAAGTTCCAGCGGTTTTTCATTTACTGTAATGGTCGAGACTTTTTGCGTCAACCAAGCTTTCATGCTGTTGAAGTTACGCGAACATTATCCTCCAATATAGACCAGTCTATATTCCTGATCGGAGCCAGTATCACCTCCCAGGTTGGAGAAAAGTGGAGGTATTGTAAATCTTCCACCGGGAAATCCCCTTGGAAATCTCCAAGGAACTCCTCACCCTCTGGAAAAACTAAGCAGCAGCTTCACGCGACCTCTCGGCCTAGGCTTGCCGGTCCGGACTGTAATCCATTTTGCAATTGCACCCAGATCTCCTATCGCTCGCGATCCCATTTACTTCTCCTTGTTCCCCTCATCATATGCCTTTCACGCCAGACAACACGATGCTCATCCGCTCTCGAGAGTACGGAGACGGGTCCGAGTACGACCTTTCCTCGACTTCGTCTACGATCATCCCAGATCACTACGTGAAGCGGCTTTGGAGGAAACAGACACTACTGATTGGTAATGGAGGCACCGGGCGCACGGTGAGCAACGAGTCACCGAAGGGGAAAATGCGCCGTGGCTGATGTTGTAAAAAAAAACAGATCCAGTTTATAAATAAGGACGAGAGCTCGAGTGATAGGTCCGTCGCGTATTCGACGACGGAGGAGGGGAATTTGTTGACGGTCCTTACGGGTGGGTACGGTGAGGGAGGTTCTGAGATTGCGAGAGTTATGTGGTCTGGGTCTGGGAGGTCGCTTGATAAGAACAGGTGAGTTTCGTCTATCCATCCCTCTATCCGGCGTACTCATTCCGCCAGTATGATGACAATAGGTAATAAAAGTGGGGCCGTGAAGGATCTTTTGAAGAAGAGTAATCGCATGTACGTGGAGGCCCGCTATCCCAGGAGAAGTGCCGTGCTGAATGGCTCGGTGTTGTAGGTCCACCAGCCGGATATTTGTAGGTCCAGACGGGTTGGAGTACAAGTGGAAGGTTATATCTGTTGGGAACGACCCTGCGTTTCCGGAGACGACGTATAAGACGCTGTATGTGAAGGACTCGAAGCATCCGGTGGCTACGACTTCGAGGCTTTCGAGGAGGGATGGGAATATGAATGTGAGTTTATGCATATACTTCGTCCTTGTGGCATGCCGCTCATGTTCACTCTGTTGTTCAGGAGGAAGCCTACCCGATCTATATCGCCGAGCGCGGGATTAGGATCCAGAGCTGGATTGTAGCTTCGTTGGTGATACTCGAAAAAATCCAGACGTCGTAGACTCTTTTTCTTTCTTTTGTTCTGGAGTGAATTTATGGTATTTAATATCTATTCGTAATGCTTTCGTTGTATACACATAGTTATTGACGAGACTGTGGAGGACCGTGCGTTCGGTCGGCATTAGAGAAGCGGTGTATGAATCCCTGCAGGTCCCAGGTACTGCGATCTGACCTGAAGCTATGCGGGAGCCTATATTTTTATCCGTGGTATAGCCTTAGGAAGGAGGAGGGCCTTTTGTTTGCATCAGAAGTCGCAGAAGTATAAAGAAGTGATAACAAGTTCTTTCCTTAAAGGCAGGGCAGAAGTTCTGCTCCTGCTGTGTCATTACTATGAAGACAGCAGCAGAATGATTACACCCACACAAGAAGGGGTACACTCGGTCGCACAAGAGTAAAGGGGAATCACAATACCAATCAGTGATGAGAGTTAGTACTTAGTACTCAGTCATGGGATGGAGATTGGAACTTCCAGTAGAAGAGAAAGATGATGTCATAGGCTGGCGCCCGAACGTTGCTCAAACCTGAGTGATAAAGTTATGTAAATAATACCTTGGGATCTCCTTCAACCTTGTAATACAAAATTTTTGTTATAATAGATAGAGCACTCAATCTAACATCGAAAATCCCGAGGCGTGTATCGGAAGAGTGTCTCTCTTTATAGTACGTTTCTAAGACACAAGGCTTCGTTGTTCCGAACTTGTTCGTAAAGGTATGTTAACGTTGCGTAGTACCCATCATGAATATACGTATATTGGAATGTTTGCCATGCTGAAAAGCGAAGGATTCTCCGCCAAGTAATTGCGAGGCGCTTCCGCAGCTCACTGCCACCGGAGGGGTTAGTATGACTTCATGCCTCTTCATACTAGGCCTCAGCAGTGCTTTCTTAGAGCAATACGACGAAGGCTGTACTTGCTGG
The DNA here is from genome assembly GCF_030435595.1 of Desarmillaria tabescens. Lineage (NCBI taxonomy): Eukaryota > Fungi > Basidiomycota > Agaricomycetes > Agaricales > Physalacriaceae > Desarmillaria > Desarmillaria tabescens. The sequence continues at coordinate 450,344 of NW_026848337.1, read as the reverse complement.
AGAATCATATCAAGACGCCGCAAGACAGAAAAATAGGGTGGACACCGTACAAAGGGAAGAAAGGAAAGTCGATTTCCTAATTTGATCTCTCCCCTTTACCACGTTCGTGCCCTCTCCTTCCTTCCTTCTTCCTTTCTTCTTTCCTCCTCGTTCGCCATCATGTCCTCGATATCCAAGAAGGATCCAGCTACACCCCTACCCGATGAAGAAGAGGAACCCGCTGTCTCAGTGCCGGATACAGGCGACGCTGGTGAAGGGGGCAAGCTCAAGATGATTGTTCAGCTCGTCAAGAAGTGCTTTGGAGTGAAGGATATTGCTACCATGTGCGTTTCCTACAGCCTTTGTGGACACCTGTAGGAAACTAATACTGGTCTGATAGGCGCCTTTCATTACCCGCATCACTCCTAGAGCCTATTCCCAACCTCGAGTGGTCGCAGTACCTCGACAGACCAGATTTCTTCGCTGCGTGAGTTTCATGGATTCTTTGACACCACAGACGCTGACGAAGAGTAGTATTAACGACTCTAACGATCCCTTTGAACGAATGCTGGCCGTCTTGCGTTTCACATTTACGAAGGATCTCAAATACGTCGTGCGTTTTCAAAAGGCTCTTCTGGCGTTGACCTATTTCCTGACGGTCTGTCATATTAGTCTGGTAGGGTATTCAAGCCGTACAACTCTGTACTAGGAGAACACTTCCGGGCCCACTGGGACGTCTTCCCGGTAGTGAGCTCAGGACACCCGGACCGGCCGCCCATCGTCCTGACAGAACCCCCAACGACAAGCTTACTCGAGACCTCTAGCATCAAGAGCGGCAGAAGCTCCAAGAGCAGCACGAGCAAGAGCCCATCAACATCACTGAACGCCCACATGTCTAGTCTCAGCCTTGGCGGCCAAGACAAACTCCGAATAGCCTACGTTACAGAACAAGTCTCACACCACCCGCCTGTGTCCGCGTATTATGCATCCTGTCCCGACCGCTCCCTTGAACTCCTGGGCGTCGACCAGATATCCGCCAAGGTCTCCGCGGCGATGACGGTCAGAGTTGTTCCTGGGAGCTATAACAAGGGGATGTTCGTGAAGATTACTGGGGGACACGGGGAGGGCGAGCGGTACCAGGTCACGCATCCTGTTGCGAGTGTGAATGGACTGCTGAGGGGGAGCTTTTATGTCACGGTGGCAGATACGACGATTATCACTTGTACGGGGGGCAAACACGGGCCCAAGTTTCGGGCGATTATCGAATATAAGGAGGAGTCATGGCTGGGTAAAGCGCGGTTCCGGTTAGAGGGGATCATACATCTCGTCAACGAGGGCGACAAGGTGGACGGCTGGAAGACGGTCAAGGACGTCCCCCAGTCGCTCGTCGTAGCTGTGTTCGACGGGTCTTGGAGAGGGCATATCCGCTGGCGGCGGGTGGGGTCCGGTTCGTACCCGACCACGACCTCTTCTGCGAGTTCTTCTCCCTCCCCAGTCCATATGTCCCTCCCTCGGTCGAACGCGACGTCCAAGGCAGATTTGGCAACGGTGTCGGAGGGAGAGTATTCAACGCTGATCGATCTCGGGGAACTAGAGGTTATTCCGAAACAAGTGAGGCCGCTAGAGAGGCAGTTACCGCACGAGAGTAGACGACTGTGGAACAACGTCACGAGTAAGCTACAGAATAAGGAGTATTCGGATGCGACGAAGGAGAAGGTGGCTATAGAGCAGAGGCAGAGAGAAGAGGCTGCTGAGAGGAAGAAGAAGGGTATCGAGTGCGTGTTTTTCGTCTTTGTTTTATTTGCATTTATTCAAAGCTTGCGTTTAGGTATGTACCTCGGTACTTTGACAAGGATATCGACTCTGGAGTACCTGTTTTAACGGCAGAAGGTTGGAAGGCGCTTCAGGAGGAGCTCCAGGAACCTTCGCAGTATCATATAGTCGGCTCTGCTGACGCTAAGCTTTCTTCATAATTATTATACCGACTAGATTAATACTTCCTCACCAGTCACCACTCGCCCTTTTCTGATCTTCATGGACTGTAATAGTGGGCTCCTTCCATTTGCAAGTTTTTTTTTTTACGATGGCATTATACGCATGATATACTCACTCTTATTTACACAACTTTGATGTATGCTTGATTGATGATCTTTTTTCGACGAAGTGATTGCTTGTCTCCTTACTATCCGAGTAACACGGCATGGCACAGGGTAAGTATATGAATGAGGTAGGTTCTGTGCGTCTTCTTTGTTCTCGTGGTGTTGAACATGCCCGCTTTAGCTCCGTCCTATGTGCTTGGTTTCCCTCGGTTGTGGACATTGTCCGTCGACGCCACAGGCCGCCGCTGATACTATGATGCCGTACTAGTACTCGAAGGAAGGGAGAAGCATTAGGTTAGTACATGATAAGTAAGTCTGCTTCAGCAAGGAAAGCTACGATCATTCAATTCCCTGAGCGCGCTTGGAATGCTCACGTAGAGTCGAGCACTACTTCAAGGACTCGGAGACCACGTTAACATTTTAGAGGCGCCACTACCATATGCAAACGGTCTTTTGAACTTGTCCGCCTTCGCCATGTTGCTTTTCCCGGGAAGAGCAGACTATATCTTGTTACGCGCCAAGAACTTTTCATAAAAAGGTAGGTCCCCAAGTCAGTGGTACATTTCGCGACTTGACAACTTGGAAAACTTTTCAGGCCACGCCCAGGGCACTGCAAGTACTAAAACCTTTCGGCCCCGAAACTATGCATGCATGCATGGTATACAGGAAGTAATTCTCCGTCTAATCATTGTGCCTCGCAATGGGTGGAACAGCGACAACGACGAAGTGGTACCCACCCACCATGTTGTCGTCGTCTTGCCATGGTATCCATATAGGCTCGGTTCTCTCCAGGCTTCGGGGAATGCAGGAAGCGTACCCGATATATGGTAGTTCGGTGCGTGTTTTGGGGTGAACCATTCCTTGTGGGTTGCAATGTTTCGTTTTATTCAGCCGATGAGGGTGTTTTGCTTCCTTTCTTGGGCTGCGCAGGTTTTCCTTGGCTTTTGGGAAGCAATCAGTGGTGGCCACCGCCGCGCCCTTGATGGGCCCTCAGATCAGGGCGCGAAGATATTTATGTGGGTTCTCTTGCCCTGGTGCTAACGTTCTACAGTTAATAAAGGAGTGTGCACAGGGTGGCTGGTGTTTGACTCGAGGGCCAGTTGCTTGCGTGCGGTGGTTCGTATTTCGCGAATGGCAGCTTGTTCGTGTCCTTTTGTCCGATATGAATCCGTCACTAATGGATGACATGTGTAGTGCTGGTACCCGGATTGATCACCGTTAGGTCCCGCGATTTGCTGAAGACCGATGTTCGTGAGTAGGCACGGCCTTTATTATTCCTAGACGGTGCATGTGAGGGTTACTACTTGTAGCATGTGCCAGGAGATCGAATGGCCTGGTGTGGACCTACAAAGTATAATCATCATCGTTCCGACCACCGTGTCGCGTTTCGGTATTTTTTGTGCAACGTTCAATAGCAAACGCGGCGCAGGTGTGGCCGGGATCATTCTCCACTTTCGCCGCTCGTCGTGGGTCTGCTTGGTTTGTATTGACTGCGAAAGCTAGTCAGATAAGGAGGCGATCTTCATTTCCGTGCTGCGCTCCTGTTTTGCGGTTCCCTAGGTGATCTGGTGCGATCACCTCTGCGATTGGGCTGCCCCTTTGATAACGAGAATGAAGCTTCTGTGGCTAGGAACCATCCAGAGATTATCATCTTGATGTAGTAGACTTCGCGGGTTTACCATCGGTGATATATACAACTGTATGAGGTTGCGCTGGCACTGGCGTTCTCGGTGGTTCGAGCCGACCCGTTTTGCAGCGCGGGGGGATTTCAACCACGGACCAACATGAGGAGATAGAGAGACAGGTCCAGACAAGATCTCTTCGTTACTATCTCAACTGCCATTTGACCTTGGAGTTCTCCTGACTGGGCATTGCTCGATACAACTACGTTTTTGCCTACCCTTGAGGGCCGTATTAACTGACAGAATGCACTATGTCTGTCTGTCTCGGACTCGTCTTCGGGAGAAAGGTGTTTTGGTCAATTTTCCTGCTAGGACCATTCATCCGTTACCATGACCCTAGCAAGCTTGTGGTTCGTGGGATAATAAAGTTGTAATAAACGTATCCGCCGGCATACTACTGCCAGATTTTCTATTGACCCACTTAATAATTACCTACCCTGAATTTTGAATTGTACCATATATGTCAGTCTACATTCTGGCGATAAATTACGGAGGTCGTAAGAGAGAGTTGAACGTTGAACCGTTGTTGGCCTGAAAAGTACCTCCCTGGATATGTGAAAATGCCGATTACATAAAGCCGCCCCGCCATCACCTCGAGATTACTTATTTTCGAACTCCGAAACGCGACTTCCTTTCCCCTAACCACCACCTCGTCCATTGGTGCCTTTTGGTGCCGTGTGCGTTGAGGACGACGACAACGACGACAACGACCAGCGTTCCTCTGCATCACCTTCTGATTAGCCGAGCTCGGATCGCTTGCCGCTCTATTTTTGTGGATTTGGTACCGAGTTGAGAAAGAAGGGCTCAGAAGGGCTGGATTCACAAGGCTACTCTCCTCTTGCCGTTTCTCATATATCTCATCAGCAATACCAATGGGTGCTTGTATATCTTCTGGAGGAGTGGAGGTGACGGAGGCGGATAAGGCATTGCATAGGCAAGCAGAGAAGGAGCTGAAGGAGGTAAGTAACGCTTTGTTCGGGGCTAATGGACAATGCTGACAGACGGGCAGGCGAAGGCCAAGATGGCATCGCAGGTCAAGGTGCACCCTATTCTTATTCTCCTAAATATCCGTCTTCATGACTATGTAGGTGCTGCTCCTTGGATCTGGTGATTCTGGCAAGTCGACAGTGCTCAAGGTGAGGTCCGCTGTATGTGTCTGCGGCGGGCATTGTCATGACGGTGCTTCAAACAGCAAATGCGGTTTATCCACCGAGTACTGTTCTCGCCTCAGGAAATCGAGTCGTATCGACAGCTCACATTCGATAATCTCACTCGTGGGCTCAAGTACGTTCTAGACGCTATGGAAGACATGGACTTGAAGGTGTCAGAAGACAACCAGAAGTACCTCGAGGTTATCGAGAACGCCCGTGATCTCAGGGATGGGGAACCCTTCCCGATGGAATATTATGAACCCCTGAAATCACTATGGAATGATCCCGAAGTACAGAAGGCGTGGCAGAGAGGCAACGAGGCAGCTTTACCAGAAAAGTATGTCTTATTGCCCACTATCTCTTACTGTTCGCTCAAGGCCCCCATTTCAAGTCTTCTTTACTTCTTTGGATCATTGGATCGGTTATTTGACCCGCAATATCAACCTACGGAACAGGACATCATTCAATGCCGAGCCCGGACCATTGGCATTACGGAGACGACATTTACGCTCCGAGAACACGAGATGCTTATGGTCGATGTTGGAGGCCAGAAATCGGAGCGACGAAAATGGATTCATTGCTTCCAGGACGTGACGAGTATACTGTTTTTGGTCAGCCTGAGCGGATACGACCAATGTCTGGTGGAAGACAAGGATGCGGTACATCAGCTTCCTATCATTGTTCTATTGTGTTGATCTTTTGGGGATGATAGAATCAAATGCAAGACGCGATGACCATATGGGACTCAATATGTCACTCGCAGTGGTTCAAGCAGACGTCGATCGTGAGTGGCGTCTCTCTCCTACGGCCCGAGCGTAGTGTTGACAATGCGTAGATTCTATTCTTGAACAAGAACGACTTGTTCGAGAGGAAGATACCACATTCTGATATAAAAAATTTCTTCCCGGTATGTCGATGTACATCTGTGATTCATGATGTCGGTATCTTATGATTTCACCATCGCAGGATTATGATGGTGAAACGGGCGATGTCCGTGCAGGCCGCGACTACTTCAAGCGTCGGTTTACAAAACTCGCCACAAGAGCTGGCCGACTAAAAGAGCGCGAGATATACATACAGTACGTCGTTCAGGCTGTCTCTCATCGGTATTAACGTGTTCGCAGTATGACGACTGCCACGGATACTGCAATGCTTCGTGTCGTTATGGCTGCCGTAGAAGGTACGTTTCCCTCAATCAGTTGCAACCGATTAGTGCTCACCCATTTCATTTAGAGTGAGTCCCTTTCCTTTTGTTTTCATCCATCCCCTTTCGGTCCCGTATCCCGTGCTTCCCTTTCTCCCCGATTCCCGAACGTGCGCTCAATCTTTTCTTTGCGCTCCCTTTCCCCCCTTTTCCCCTCTAGCATTGTCCTGCGAACCAATCTTGAGACGGCGGCACTGATCTAACCTTTATTTGTTTTGCTTCCCCTTTATCTATTCACATCACTATGCAATATCCAATACCGGAATTGTCCCTCTCTGCTCTATATCTAAAATATCAATAACTCGAATGTTCGCTGCGCGATCAATAGTTCTATCGTGTCAAGTAATGTACGTCGATGTCGTGTGTCTAGATGACTACCTGTTAACCGCCGCTCGAACAGATCCGCGCCATCATGCTCTAAGTCGAGCGATTGCCGCCACTCTAGGGAGCCTATGTTCCTGAGCACAATGTGCCCTCTCGGTTGTGACGTTGACGGGCGTTCCTTGGTTATTATCTCGCAGTTGTCGTCATAGTTTGTATCAATTTCGGGCTTGTATTATTATCATATCTTCTAAGGAGGCGGTTTTGAAGGGGGTTTTTTCACATAGATTATATCCTTTTCTTTCGTTGCTTTGGTCTGGATTCAGATTCTGTACCTCATCGTAGTACTTATTGTTATTGCTTTCGAGATGATCCACTCACTGACAAATTGAGTCTGTGGGCTCCGTCCTTCGCTCTTCCCCTCTTCCTCCGAGTTCCGCGTGTATGTCGAGGCTTCTGTGTATCAGGTTGATACATTGCAGTCAGTCCAAGTAATAAAAAGAACACGAGTATCGGCACGTTTTCTGTCAAAGATTTTTCGCCGGCCATGGAAAAATAGACGTCGGGGACGTCGCTTATTAGATTGCGTCTCTACGGACTATTTTGAACCAGTCCTCGTCTAGGTCAGGAAGAACATTTGCTTGCACCACTTAACAATAATAGAATGATTGGTATAATGCTCGAAGGTCATGTACGCATCGGGCTGAATTCGGAACATCATCAACCCTCGACCTGATGTATCGTAATGTCGATATCCAGTAAGATTTCAGTTTTGTTTGTACGATCTCCGGAGTATTACGCCACAAAAGGCACGAGTTGTCTTCGAACTTACGAAAGACTTTGACCTCGAGCATGTTCGGATGTCGTATGATCGCCGTAGAGATCGATCACGACAATCAAGTTCAAAGCGGAACCAAAGGAATGTTCCTTTGAAGGGATCTGACCTGTAAAGGTTGTATTCACCCGACGTTCAACGTTCAACACCTAGGCTGACGATTGAATTGAGTAGATTCGGTACTTCGGTACGCGCAGCGAGTTGACGGCAATGAGTCAAACTGACGTTATATCCTAACAAGAGACAAAAAGTAACAACGTTGAGAAAGAAAATAGGGGGATTTCCAATGGTCTGAAACGCTGATGAGGATTTCGCGTAATGCTACATCGGACAGGACGTACCATACTAGCCAAGCCGGACTACGCTCAGGCAACATATCGGAACGAGCTCTTATTCTTGTCGTCCCTCTCCAGGTACTCGTTCTCCACACACCAATCCACCCTCTTCTTGATAAGATCAACGGGAGGCATGAAGTGGCCTTTCACAGCCTCGATCACAGCGACCTTGAGCTTCTCATACGCCATCTCCTTGCGCCCTTTCATGATGCGCACAATCGCCGCGTCCAAGGTACTCTTCCTATCGCTCTCAATAGCAGATTGGGTGTACTGCGACTCTTGTTCCTATGTCACACAGCATAAGAAGTATGATCGCTTGAACGGGACTGAAACGCACCGAAACCTTAGCCTGGATCGAGTTGATATGGATTTTCTGCCGAGGGTCCGCAAAGGCGACATTGAACCGAAACTTGTCTCCGTCTTTGACGTCTTTGCCTGGGGGAATCTTCAACAGCATTTTCTTCTTCCCGCACGCCAAGCTCTGCAGGGTAAGCCGTAGCTCCGCGTCATCTGATTTACGCGATTTAGTCAATAGACACAAGTTAGGACAGTGATGCATACCCATACGCGTCTGCGCCTTGATATCAGTAAACGAGACCTCATCAACGTCCGCGAAGAGTAACATAATAATGGTTTGATACAAGCTCAGGGAGAGGTCCTTCGAACCGGAATCGAAGCGAGTCTTCAATATCACGGTGCCGAGAGCATGGTCCCAGACCAATTTACGACCCTGGTGCTTCTGGTCATAGAACTTGGTAAACATGTTCAGCTGCTCCTGCATCTATTGAAAAGAAGTTCAATGTACGTCCTGATGTCGAAGAAATGCTTACTTCTGCTGGCAGGTCGATCTTCGCGCGTTGCAACGAAAACGGCCACCCTCCTCGTTCGAGAACATTGACGTAGAGTTCATTCTGGCCGTGCTTCCTGTGGAACTCTTCAACCAAGTCCCTAGAAAGGGCAAGATCCTTGAACATCTTCTCCGCTTGACCAAATTCAGGGTCGTAATCTATGTACAACGGGTCAAGCAGATTAAATCACGAAGACACATCACTCACGGTCCTGCAGCTTCTTCAGCATCCGCTTCTCCACATCGTCCGATGCACTGCGACCCAACAACAACCTTTTAGCCAGCTGTCGATGGTAGAACGTCCTGAAGACGTCTTTATCGTCTGTAAACCTATAGAGCGCCAGAGCCGCATCCAATGTCTCCGTGTGAGATTCTTCGCTGGTTGCACCTTGTCCGCGCCTCATCAACTTGTCAAGATACGTGGCGATCATCTCTGCAGGCTTGTTTCTTCGCGCTTTGAATCCATGCGTGAATGCATCACTGAGCGCATACACGAACTCCTGGTTAGCCTTGGTCGGGGGCGGCGCACTCGTCGACGCAGCTTCAGCATAATCATCGTCACAGAAGGACGTAGATATGGCTGTGTTGGCGAGCTCGCGAAGCTCTAGGAGACGCTGGACCATCTCATCATCCCGAGCCTTGTCGTCACGATATCGGTTATAGAAGTTTGCATATATCCGCGAAAGACGGCGCAAAGGGACTTTCTCTCCGCCTACTCTCACATATAATTTGTAGAGGTCTTCCAACGACTTAAAGTCTCTGGCTTCCATATAGGGTCCCAGCGCTAGGAGAATACATCAGTTGGGGCGAGAAAATTGGCGCATTTTGCCTCTTACTTCCTAGTGCAAGCCAGTCCACATTGCCATCCAACAGAGCCTTGTTCAGTGGCGATACGAACCGCGTTCCAGCTTTGGGGAGGGTAGGACGTCCATAGAGCGGGGCGATCTCCTCCTGTATTCTCTTGCGAACATGCTCAAAATAGTCTGTCGATTTGATGCCTCTGTCAATGAGATCCTGGACCTGTTTGCTGTATTGTCCGCCAGTTATGTTGATGTAGAATTTCTCGATGTCCGAATGTCCTCCAAATGTCCCGATGAGATCCTGGACTTCCTGGCTGTATTGTTCGCGTGTCATATCGATGTAGAACTGTTCTATAACCGAATACTGTCCGAACGTTGTAATGTGATTCATGAGTTTCGGAATGCATGCTCGCAATGTATGTTGAGAGCTATGTAACCTGTGAGTCAACGATTTTGACCGTGGTGAAAACGCACTTAGTCTTTCGCTCGTGTTGGGCCCATGACGCGATTCCAGATCTAAGCCGCTCCGCGATTTCGATGTTGCCGAAGATGTGAGAGTTGAAAGAGGAATATGCATGAGAACTGAGAGCTAGTGAGGCGCAGAAAATGCATACATAGCGAGCGATACATACCCAATGTCTTGCAGTCCTTTCTGTTTAGCGACATATGCCTGGTCGAGATATGAAAACAAGGACTGCAATGTTGCCTGTAGAATCATCAACATTCACGTTGCAGATATGATGGCTTATCGTACGCACCACCTGAGTCTCATACCACTCGCATATCTCCACAAATTTCGGTAACCACTCAACCCCTTCTTCCTTGGCCGAGGTTAACTCCCGTGCCAGTTTATCCACACATTGCCGTATCTCCATCTTGAGAGTGGTGTACAAGTTAGCACCGTCCTTGGCAACTGAGACGACATAACGGCAGCTGTTGTATATCTGCTCGTAGGTTGAGGGCACGGAAGTAAGCGAGTCGCGAGTGAACAGAAACCTTGGCGTTCGTTTCGCGATGGACTGGTGATATTGTTCCAAGTTTGCTTTCTTTACTGCATTCTTCTCAGATTACTGAATAAAACAGAGAACGAGAACTTTACCGTAGTCACCAATGATACTGATGTTCACTATGCCGCCATTCCTTCCTGCGGATTTGGACCTGGCGGCAGAGGATATGTCAGAGTCTGAGTCCAAGCGAGGGATCTTGCGAAGAGGAGAAGCCGACCCATCATCCAAAATATTGTTATTGATGTCGGTGAAGCCAGACGTAGATGTCGGCAGCGTCAACAAGGACAGAATGCTCGTCATCGTCGTCGTTGACAAATGTCAAGGGGGGAAGTCGGACCGGATGCCGCTATAAAGTTCACACGGTATATCAAGCCAAAAAGGTTTTCGGGATATAAATCATTGCGAGACAAATGTAAACTTTACAGCACTCTCAAAGGTAACTAGCCTTTGTATTGTGATATCGGTGATGTAGCGGTAGTCACGGAAAACTAGCGAATCGTTATGACTGTCAAGAATTCACATTTTCCTAGTCACAGAAAAGACCTCCATTCACGGACATCTAATGAACCAGTCAAATGGGCATCCAGAGTGTTATCTACCCCGTGACGTACCGATTGACCTTTCCAAGAATAAAAGTCAGAAACCACTTGTCTAGACTGGGTAAAGAACTGTTCATACCTGTGATATAGCCGGTCTCTTTAGAGGCAACATACGAAACTATGCTAGCGATGTCTTCTGGTGTTCCGTTCCTTTTCACTGCGCTCTTCCGTTCGTACTGTCAAACACCAGTTATCTTCTAATTCATTGATCCTTATGAAAACGTACTTCGTCAGCGAATCCATTCGGATTATTGGGGTCGAGAGCACTACCGATGCCGGCGACTTGTGGCCAATCCTCAGAACCAACACAAGGGAAAGAAGACCACTTCTCGTACCCATATCGGTGTCAATTATCCCTGCATCACCGCTTATTGAGAATTCTCCACATAAGCAGACAATCAACGCATACCTGGGGCATAAGCGTTGACCGTGATACCATATCTTCCAAACTCGTGCGCTAGTAAGCACAACTGAGCACACATAAGGACGTTATAAGCAGAGGTGGTCTCACCAGCGCTTTGTGTAAGCCCGCGTATAGTCCATTTGGATGCACTATACGCCGAAAGGCTGGCAAATCCTGAAATAGCTGAAGTCAGTCATCAAGTCCACTGAATTGAGCCCAATGTCATAGGTACCTTGTTTCGAAGCTAAAGACGCGGCTCCGATGATTCGTCCGCCACGGCCTTGGTCAATCATTTGCTTCGCAGCGTACTTGTAGCAGAGAAATGTTCCGCGACCATTGACTGCCGCAATCCGGTCCCACTCCTCGGAGGAGGCTGTTGGGTGTGAGCTCGCAGCTGGGTCAGATGAAACTGAAGCCCGGGGGCGTACTAGCTAGGATGCCCTTTGTGATGCAAATCCCTGCATTTGCGACCATCTTGAAAAGTCTCAGCACGGCAGAATAGGATAGCGCCAGAATGCTACTCACTACATCGAGGGAACGAAGTACCTCTACGGTCGATGTAATCATTCTTTGCACATCAGATTCCACAGAGACATCTCCAGTGACCACATGAGGTTTGCGACCTTCAGATGTTATCTCCGATGCTAGAGCTTGAAGCTCTGCCTCCTTTGAAGGTAGATCATTAAGCGAGAGTGTGAAACCGTCTTTCGCGAGCCGTATAGCGATTGCTCTGCCAATCCCTTGGCTGCAGCCTGTAACTAGAGCGACTCCCAGAGATGCCATCCTGGGTTATTATTGGAGAGGGAGTGCAGGAACAACTTGCGGTTAAATATCAGTACCGTTATCAGGCATGCCAGAGGACCGGGCCATGAAGTGGTCACAAGCTCATATGAGAAGTCACAAGTGTGAAGGATGCAATGATACGCCATGGCGAGCTCGAGAATGTACGAACATCAAGGGGACAAATCCACGAATATATCCCTTGCTTCAATGGCGCCGTTGTGACGTCAAACGTATTCAAAATCTATGAAAATCACTCACCAAATTTTGACTAGGTCATGAGCATCGCCTCAAAGATAAGAAATTACCTTAATAAATATATAGGCATAGAGCTAAGAGAATGGTCAATAGACGAGTTCCAGAGCGCTTTATCAGTCACATACTAGTTGTCGAGGAGAATCGAGAATCCAGATTGACACTGAGAAAATCACGTCAATGCTTGGGAATAAAGTATGTTTGGAATACGCACCTGACGGGTCACAGCACGAAGGACAAGAAATGATGACAACCGATGAAAACTCTGGGCATGCTTCCACGATATAAACATAACGTAACTTCCAAGCGTTCTATTGAAATTCTTCAAACTGGTAGTGGCACGTGCGTCATGTCATGATGGAAAGACGCGTTTTGTTGCGTTTTGTTTGGCATCGCGGCTTTCGTAGAGGACGCGACGCGCCGAGTGGCCACAGCACAACGGATGGGCTATTGAATCAAGGGAAGCACAACACAAACCCAACTTGAACCACCTGAAATAGTTGCAGATGCAAACACTCATATCTGTCAGCACCCAAATTGCTTCTTGTTGCACTATGAAACCAAATACTAACCAAGTAATGTACTAAGATACATAGTACATACGAGTGATTCAAGTTGATTCAAAAAATATATAGTTATACCCTGTCGGATGAACGAGAAATGACGAAAGTATCCAGCATATGCATACGCGTCAGTATCAAAAACGACACAAACTTAATTATAATGAATTATCATAAGTAATCTTGGAGATAACGCCTACAAGGTTCGCCGACAGCTCCACAGACGATCCAGCAGTCCAATGTGTCAGCATTCCTTCACAACCTGGTCCTGTCACTCAACGCCGTTCCTCGACGTAAACCCCGTCAGACAACGACTCGTCATGATTAGCGCCGCATTCCGCTGACCAACCCTCTAGCCAGGAACACCACCCCTTGTTCCTCCTCGTATCTTTTCGCCGTGTCGTCTATGACCTCCAAAATACGGATGTCGGACAGCCGCAAAGTCTTGCTCCCCGCAAGACGGAAAATAGAAATGAATTCGTGACGGAATAGGCGTAACGTTATTGACATGTTTTGGGTATCATTCATGCAGCAGGTATTTGGGGCATTTTGGGGACATGAAAGGTCGCCACAAAGGAAGCGACAGGATTCTTCTGCGAAAAAAAAACGACCGTGAGACGCGAAGCAACTCTAAACATCCGAGGACTACGCACCTGTTAATTGTACTAGGTAGACCTCACGGTCACTGCAAAGACGTGCAAAGGCAAATTTGCCGGGTGGCGGCAGTGAGGGGAAAGGTATGCGTGCGCTTGATGTCGTATTGGTGGCCATTAATTATGAGTTGAACTTCAGAAACGCTTGCATGGAGCAGTAGAAGTACCCGCGCAAATGAATGTGAACGGCTTGCCCAAGGTAACGCGAGGTAAGCAATTCCCGGGTTCACTGCCACAGTGTCAGGGTAGTGGGTGGGTGGAAAGATTGTACTTGCCCTGATGTATCCACTCTTATATCACGGAAATGCGCCTAGACAGTCTAAATTGACTCGAGACGAGTTCGGCTTCTACGGCCCGGCCTCATGCTAAAAGTCCCCCCGACGAGGCTTGGTCTCGATTCTTCCCTCAATTCATAATGCCAAGTCAGACGACTGTCAAGTCGCCTATGAACCCCGTTGATACTGATTCGACCCAGCGGCTGTTCATAGACTTCCTTTGAGTCTGTGGCCCTTTTCCCCTTCTCTTCTCCTTAGCTTGGTGCTTCTGTATCCACCAATGACTTCCTCCGATGGTCCTTCGGCCGATGAGTGGGTTTAACCGGACGTATGAGCTCTAGGTTCCGTTACGATGGAAGAAAGTGTGGCTGCCATATGATGCTGATAACCGCCGGCGAACAGCACGGTCCTATGATGTAACAGCAAGTATAGATCTTGAATACTGCATTCGGACACATATTAGCCAATGGACGCCTCACCCCAAGTACCATCGCAATCACTAAACAAATTTTCACGTACATCTGTAAGTGTCGCGTAGTTCTGGATGCTCCTGAACACGGCGATACCCTAAGATTTCCATGATCGACATAGATCGGGCGGCGTTCGTGGGAAGTGCCCGCGTGTTAAACGCGCGCCGCATATGATATGAGTGCTACCCAGTTTTCCGTGTCAAAGGGATCAGAGACTCATATAGAAAAATATCATAACCCCTTGCTTCTTTTCCAGCCAGAAGCATGACGACAATCCGGAACGCTGTCAAAATTACTTGATAATGACCGCAGGGCAATTCGGAAGAGCTGAGTTGCGTTTGCACTAGGTGCGTATCCGAGCAATCTCAAGGGATCTATGTATTCGAAGCTAGATGCATATGATGGATGATCTCTTTTCAGACAAGATCATGGCCACGAAAGCGCCGGATCTTGGCACTAGACAAACAAAGCTTCATCCTGCTGCGTCCTTCGTATGCGACCTTTGCGCAAGCGAGAATGGGCGCGCGTTTCAGGAGTTCTAGTTGCCCTTGTCATAGCCGTCCTTTCGCATCAGAGCTTGAAATTTTCACTATTGCTCCTGACACTCATCACTTCCCTGACAGGAGAGGATCAGAGAGATGGTTTTATGTGAACAAGAATATTGCAGTCTGAGAGCGGGTGAATATGCCCGAAGACCTTAATACCTATCTTGAACTAGGTCCCTAGTCCACGCGTTTTCATTGGTCCGCTCGGTAAGTGTCGGGACTGCTTCAACGGCATTAATACATTGCCGACACCAGATCACCGAAGGTGAGTACTGGTGGCCAAAAACAATCAGCATCATCCTAGAGAAACACGGTTGTCTGTCTGAATAAGACATATTGAGTATAGGATGAAAGGCGTGAAGGAAGTCATACACAAGAACAAGACACGGCGCCCATTCATAATTTGCCTGTCAAGCTTCTACTTCGCACATGAACTTCCGGCGGTTTGGCCTGCATAAGGGACGAAGCGACAACAGAGCAGGGTTGCCTAGGCCAAGAGTGCTATTGCCGGCCACAGAAGCAAAATAGTCTGGGCCATATCCGCTACGTCCAGGACTAGCGATTTGGTTAACTCTGAAGTTTCCTTGCCGTTTTGTGCACACTTAGTATAAACTTCAAGTAATGCGCAGGAGATCTGATGTCACAGGCTCAGGACAAGACACCCAAGCGGGACCAAGGTAGACGAACATATCTCTGTGTTTCTGATTGCGGTAACACCTTTCGGACAGTATGTCTGGAAACGCTTGCTGCGAGAATCAGAAAAATGGAACCGCAACGAAAAAATGATGAACGAACTGATCATTCTATCAAGAACTCGTACACCGGGTAATCATTATTTTGTCTCTAGAAGATTGAAGCATGGAACAAATGGTGATGATAAAGTGAATGAAGAGTGTTGGTTGAGTGTTAGAGGTAAAAGTGGGTCGGCATTTGCCGGACGTTGTAACCCTGACTCGACCGCGACCGCGACAGTCGCGAGACTCAGGCTGAATTCCGGACTGAAATCGGGAGCAATCATCCCTTGCTATCGCTCGGTGAATTCTGCGTTGAAAGTGATTTGCTATGGCTGATTTTCCCCCAGGCCTCGACTCGATGTCTTCGTTCTGGAAAACTCACTCTTGGTGTCGACTCAAGCTTAGCTACCGAAGCCATCATTCCTATGCAAAACCATCTCTGACTTGGAGTTCCTTATCTAAATCATCTTGACACGCTTCTGGTCATAAAGCTTGTGGCAAGAACAAGAATAAATGGCGGCTAAACAGTCACTACTGTTTCCGGTCCTGCCTCTTAACGTGACGTACTGCTTATCGCACTCTCATATGCATCAGACGAACTTAGCAGCAGTCTTGACGTCAAGAACGCGCCATAGGCGTCTCTTCGCGTCTGTTGTTGGTATTGTTCCATCTTCCCCCCCGGACTTTGGTCAGTAGTCAAGCTTGTTCTGAACTGGGTATCTGCCTTCCCGACCCAGACCATTGTCAAGCTACAGCTTCGCTCATCATCGATATAGGTTATGGTGACTTTCTTCAGGGGAAACCGTTATCAATGAAGTCATGCCGCATTCTAATCGATGGTTTTAAGTTTGCTTCCTGACCCCAGGACCTCAGTTATGGAGGTTTTCGAAGCCTCTCCCTCTTCCGATTGAGGTGGTTTGTTATCAACAGTTATAGGGATTGGGGGCTTAACATGTCTTTTGATACTGCCAAACTCGCTTTACTGGACCTTCATGGCTGGGGTCGAGTGTCCTCCAGCATCTTCCTGACATCGAATCTACGTGCGAACTTGCAGGTTCTTTCAGTGACGCCGTGGCATTCCATACCTCCATCCCTGCGGCGAAGCGTCTGGAGAGGCTTGGGCGCCATTGACTGGACGGAGTCTTCTAACAAGTCCTTGTAACTGTGCCACCTTGGTCAGCACATTTACGAGACAGACAAGCTATCTCATATCCCCTGCTCTTCAATATGTCGAAGGGTTTTTTCAACGGTAAGCTACATACCCATTAACTCAACGAAGAACACTGTCGACGTATGATGCGTCGGGTTTGCTGGATTTTTTCTCCTATCGGAGGACTTCAAAATTCGGATATGCGAATACTATTTATTACTTATTATATTCTGAATGACAGCGACATTCTCGATTTATAAACGCGTAAAGACAAACGGAAGAACGGCAACCGGAAATTTGGGGCAAGCTATGCAAGGGATTCAAGATTGTAGAGACAAAGTCGCTCGGAAGTTCCGAAGCTTTTTGTCCTCATTGATCGAGGTTTCTGTGATCATTTCATTCAGCAGCCTTGTTTGGGAACGCATTGTCTTGTCTGTCTTTAAAAGGGCCTTGAATCGCAATGACGAACCCTACCATCCCTCGCTTTCGCGCTCTTCAGGCAGTTCTCGAACCACTCAATCCAATAGGCCAGCCGCCTGCTTGACAAGTCAGCATGACGACGAGAAGTAGCAGTATCTCCAATGTATGTAGAAACATCGAACCTGTCTATCTCACCATTCTCACCACTCCTCTAGATGCACCAGCACAATTACGACACTCCATCCACCCTCGAGCAAATGATTATCTTGAAATACGATGGTCTTTCGTCATATCAACGTCCGCGCACTCTGCTCAATCTTCTCCGGACCAACGCCGTTCCAAGTTCAATGGAGGTCGGCATTCTGAAAGGCTCACTATTCCATGTCCAAAACGACATCCGCCGGATTGTTGCTGACCTCAACCGCTTGTCCTCAGATGGCGATGTAGAAATGTTCGATCATGATGTCTCTCGCCAACTCCACAATAGACTCGTTCTCCTGGAAGAGATTGAACGCGACCATCGTTTGCCATTACTCCCCATTCGTCGTATTCCACCCGAAATTCTCATGGAGATCTTTTTATGCACTGCTAGCTTCTCTGGCAATGTGCTCAATACGAACAGCGCACCTTGGGTCATTGGGCAGGTGTGCAGCTCGTGGAGATCCATCTGCAATTCTATGTGTCCTAGCCTATGGTCAAGCATAGATATTTTTGCCAATGACCGGTTCATGCGTAAGAAGGACCCTAGATCATTGCTTGGGACGGTGTTATCTCGCTCGCGTCAGTATGGGCTGGCAATTAGATTGTCGTCGTCTATTGAACCGACAATCTGGGAAGAGTTGCTTCCTCACGCCGAGCGTTGGACAAACATTCATCTTACCGATATTGGTCAACCGGAAATGGGGTACCTTTCGCATCTCCGTGGGCGCCTCGAGAGGCTGCAAGATTGTTATCTGGAATTTGCTTGTGAAGGGCTCGAAATTATCAATGTCTTCGATCACACACTGGCGCTGAAGAAGATAAAAGTTTATGGTCTCGAACCCGATACCCTCTTTCTCATCGCTTCCACCAACCTGGAGGTTTTTGTAGATGATAGGGATGAGTGGCTGCCATCCGCGTCACTGGTTCATTACCATCTCCTAAAAGTCCTCCAAGATTCGCCGAACCTGACGTGCTTTTATGCCCCCTACTGTTCTAGGGTGACTTCCACCGCAGGCAGGGCTGTCTTCCCACGCATCGTCAAACCCTCGTTATCAGAATTGACGGTCTGCGACAACTCTCTTATTCGCAGTCTCTCGCTCCCACGGCTCGAGGTCGCCGCCCTGTTCAACGATTACTGTTTGGATCTCGCAGACTGTCTATCAGATTTCCAGGACATGTTAGTTCAGTCTCAATGCAACACGCTGACTACGCTGCAAGTCTTTAACATCCGTCTTCGCCCGGGAAATCTCGTTCGCATTTTCAAATTGAGCCCCGCCCTTGTCTCTTTCTATTATCAGACTCATGAATGGGAAGCCCAAAATGATGAAGCCTTGCAGGGCGTTATCGGTGGACTGTTTAATTCACAGGAGTTTGTCCCTCAACTAAAGGATGTTGTCCTTGAACTGGCGCTTTTCAGTGAGACTGACATTCATTGTGCTAACCATAGGATGGTAGAAATGATCGTGGCGCGGCGGGGTTCCTCTCTGCGAAAGTTTCATCTTGCCGCAACAGTGCCGGATAAGGGGTTTTGCGATTTAGGTGAAGGTGATATTGAACGGCTAAGGAATATAAAGGCAGAGGGTTTTGATGTAGCAATCACGTCTTGCGGCTCCCTCGACGTCGACAATCGAAAACACATTTATGTATAATCCAGCTATTCTTATGTCTATGAAACCTAATATATCAGAAGACAATAACGAAGAATCAGCTCTGCCTACTGTGGGTATATGAGCCATTAAGTTCTCCGGTTTTACAGGTCGAAGTGTCAGTGCTCGTTTTAGTGAATGATCACTATTTCTCTCCTGTTTGACTACTCCACTCCACATGACATGCACGCAGACACCAATTTCTGTCAACGAGCTACACATAAATACGACGTTCCCGAGTGTCGTAATACAAGTAGGCAATGACTTCAGCATCGAAGCCCTCGGCTTTAATCTTGTTCAACCGCAGGATGTCATCGTCAGTCAAATCACAGAATTCTTTATCATCGTCCTCTGAATACTTCGAGACAACATGGAATTTCCTCAGTGAGGAGGCTCGCCACGCTTCAATCATCTCTATCATTACGTGATTGAGAAAGTGAGCTTCCCACGCTCTGAAAAGATACAGATTGAATGTGATGTTCTCTAGGTGTAGGACGAGCACAGGCGACTGTAATAGATGGCGGAAAAGACTCCGTACGCTATCATCGTCGCTGGCAAGCCAATAGCCCGCCACGACACGGACGTTGAACGAGACTAGAGCAGGTGATAATCGGAAGATGGATAAATCGGTAAGGGTATGGCATCGTGAATGGAAAAGAAGGTCATGGAAATACCCTAAGCAATCTGCAGCATCTTGGAAAGTTCGATGGAGGTCAGCTTAAGCTGTGGAAGGGAGAGACTGCGAGGCAAGGCCTTATCGCAGCCTGAGAAGTGCGTGACAGTGGGTTTCGATATGCGGCGAGACAGCATCTGCTCGAACGCAATGGTATGGTGCACGAAATTCTGTTAGCTTTGGGGAACGGCGTAGTAGGCTGATGAAATATGTGTGCATCGCATCCGATGCATGCCAATTCCTTCTTTCGTCTCTGAAGGACTCGAGATTGGCACACGAGACGGGAATGACCGTTCTAGATACTAGATCAATCAGAGTCATCCTCCGAAGTTTCGGTGTATGCTCGAATACATCAACGAGGTCAGAACTTGAATGGCTATAGTTGCGCTGAACGTAGCACTCCTCCAATTGTACGAGATGTCCGCGAAGTCAGGTGAGAATGGACATGACCTGACAGCCAAGGGTAAAATAGATCTTTGACCGGCGCTCGGCGTGTGCAACCAATTGTCCCCACATGACCGACTGAAACGGTTCCTCTACGCGGCAGGACATGCGGAATTCAATATCCAGTACGATTTGGCGCGACCGAGACAGCACCGTTTGAAGCATTGTAACAGGATCTCTCTTACCCCTCAATCCGGCATTTGAAAAATCGATGTCTATCTCTGACCACATTGCGGGACACATGGAGGTCGACACGGATCTCCAGGACCTGCAAACCTGCGAGATAGCCCAGGAATAGTGCTTTATATCGAAGATGCTAAACGAAGGGTCTGAGCTTGAAGAGCGCAAGAAAATTTCTATGAGAATTTCGGGGGGAAGGTGCAGGATAAGGGCTAATAGACTTTCAGGAAGGGCATATGGGTGCTGGTGCGATGGCTTGGAAGGGTCATTAGGTCCTGATGCAGTGATTGATGACGAGCATAAAGGAATGTGCTCAGTGCTACCTCTGTATTCGCATTGACGCGTCTGATTGGGAAATTCAGCCTCAAAAGGCTAGAGGCGAAGGAATATTGTCAATGTCGCTACTCACGTTGCAGGTATCACTGGCTATAGGGATGCCAGCAGGTTGCAGCGAGTAAATACCTGAAAATTTGTTTAGATCAGAGAGGACGATGGACGTTAGCTGCAGCCGAACGTATAACGACGAAGGTGAGGTTGCTAAATACGGCAGGAATCCGCGTCGGAACTTGCCGACAGTTTACATTTACTTTTTTTTTTCAACCGAACTGAACAAAGAAACGAGGGTGTATCCATTCGGTCACGGGTATAACAAGGTTTAATTCTCTTTATAATGCGGCAGCTTTTTCCAAGGACATCAATTTCCCCCTGTTTTCTCTGATTTGGCAGGCTCAGCAGATATGCTGCTCATTTGGGAGAGAGATGTAGGAAACCTGTGAGTAGTAATGCACAATGATACTTTCAGTCACTTATATCTACCGCCAAGATCACGCATAAAGATATCGATATACCATCCATGCTACAAGCAGTCATATCAAGATATGACAACATTTTGTCCGCTGAACAGCAGGACGCTGTCCTACTGCGTCAAGCGAATAG
Organism: Desarmillaria tabescens; assembly: GCF_030435595.1. Taxonomy (NCBI): domain Eukaryota; kingdom Fungi; phylum Basidiomycota; class Agaricomycetes; order Agaricales; family Physalacriaceae; genus Desarmillaria; species Desarmillaria tabescens. The sequence continues at coordinate 429,160 of NW_026848337.1, read as the reverse complement.
TGGGCCTCTCGATGAAAGAACCACAGCGATCTTGGAAGAAGCGGAGCTGTGCCTCGACCGTGGCCTTACTTGCATCGATGCGGATATCTCCCGTTTAACAGCGCCCTTCACCAACTCAAGGAGAAACGCTGCTTCTTACATGATGCCCAACGCAAGCACCGAGCGGCCTCAAGTTTATCCTCCATCAGGACCCTTCCCATCGAAATTCTAACCGACATCTTCTGTTATGCCGCCAGCGATCCTATCGACATCTTAGACACCAAGCATCCAGCATGGGCCATTAGCAAGGTCTGCCAACTGTGGCGGTCCATCATCACAACGGTCTGTCCTGAAGTATGGGCAAAGATATCAGTTCCCCGGTTGCGTCATGACTCAGCGATGGTCAGAAAAGGCGCTCTCTCGTCAGTGTTGGATACAATTACTACAATATTGTCTCGCTCGCAAACTCACATGCTACACATCGCTATGGACTTCGATTTTTTTCGCGGCGGTGCTACGTCACTGTTTCAAGACAACGTCTGGTTCCATTTGGCCTTGGATGCGGAGCGCTGGGAGAAGCTTCATGTTTCCATCAGCCCATTTGATACGCGCAGCATGCTGGACCGTCTTTACGGATGCTTGTCATCACTTAAAGAGTGTACTCTTTATTGCTACGAGTTGGGACCAAGGCCTGAATTAATGGTCATCGCCTTTGATTATACCCTGGCAGAGGAGGCCATATAGCCAATATTGTGTACAATTGCCCTGTAGGCACAGGAATTAAATTGTATACAATCCCGTGAGGCCTGAGTTGTATACTTACATGACTCCTGATATGTAATGGCCTAAATCCCCATTTTCTCAACTATTAGGCACATTTCCCATCGGGATGGGCTAGATTTTTCTGTGGGACCTTTCATAAAAATCTATAATTAGCCTGTGAAGTCAGCCCATCAATATCTGGCCGAAAACGGCTGGATGCGACCAAATGAAAATGGATGTAGTGGCAGTGCCGAATTTTTGATGGCATCATAGGGGCTATTTTCCGGTCAGAATAGGATTTAGGCTGGTTTCTGGGTGCTCGGCAGGTCAGGTCATGGTCCTGTAATATTCACAAACATAAATAACATAAAAGCGAACCTACTGATGAGGTATAGGGGCTCTGGAGAGTATGTAATATAGGTATTTTCGCAAAAATGGCTGCAATATTTGCTTTTTTGGGGGTTTTTAGGGTGATACATGCATTGGATCGACCGGGGGACTTCACCAATGAATTTCCTGACCTTGAAAACCCCCAAACGATCCCTCTATAGCACTTGTGGCACATTTTATTACCAGGATTAGACGAGCATATTGGATTTTTAGGGTGCAGCATGCTTTGGATTGCTTTGAAAACTATACCAGTCGGTTGGTACACTATAAAAACCTTAGAATACATTGTCTTCTATAATATTTGACCTGTATAATACTGTAAAAAAGTGGGGATTGGGGTGCACATATGGTTTATTTTGTTTTCTGTGCTTCGGATGAGTCTGGGACCATCACCAATAGATTCCTTGACATTTAAAACCCTAAAACGACTATAGGAACCTTTTATTGGGTTCCATAAACGATGGTAATAACAATATTACAGTTTAGGAGGAGCACATATGGAAAATCACTTTTCTGTACCTTGGAATACTTCGGAACTTCTACCAGTGTATTTCTTGACCTCGAAAACCCTCGGATAACACCAGGATTTAAAGAAAACCTACAAAAATACATGTTAAAAAAGAGTAATAGGGGATGGAGGAGATATACCTTGTATTACGCATTTCTAGTGGTTGGAGAAGGTATTCCTGTTATATGAGAGACGATATGTATTGTATAATCACTTGTACAAATTCCCACGTTTATCTGAAATGTATTGGAAGAGATATAAGTAAATCATTCTGCAAATGATGAGGAGCACATCCCCAATTTTGATATTCTGATCATTCTATAGCTTGGGGAATGTCAGAATCAGATTCCCTGACCCAAAAAATGGTAGGATCACCAATCATCCATGGTCATTTTATCAAGAAAACATCTGGTGGTAAGAACAAATCAGACTGCAGCAATTGTCAAGGAAAGTCCATATTGTACTTCGGAGTGTTGACACTTCACATCCCATGGATGATTGGTGATCCTACCATTTTTTGGGTCAGGGAATCTGATTCTGACATTCCCCAAGCTATAGAATGATCAGAATATCAAAATTGGGGATGTGCTCCTCATCATTTGCAGAATGATTTACTTATATCTCTTCCAATACATTTCAGATAAACGTGGGAATTTGTACAAGTGATTATACAATACATATCGTCTCTCATATAACAGGAATACCTTCTCCAACCACTAGAAATGCGTAATACAAGGTATATCTCCTCCATCCCCTATTACTCTTTTTTAACATGTATTTTTGTAGGTTTTCTTTAAATCCTGGTGTTATCCGAGGGTTTTCGAGGTCAAGAAATACACTGGTAGAAGTTCCGAAGTATTCCAAGGTACAGAAAAGTGATTTTCCATATGTGCTCCTCCTAAACTGTAATATTGTTATTACCATCGTTTATGGAACCCAATAAAAGGTTCCTATAGTCGTTTTAGGGTTTTAAATGTCAAGGAATCTATTGGTGATGGTCCCAGACTCATCCGAAGCACAGAAAACAAAATAAACCATATGTGCACCCCAATCCCCACTTTTTTACAGTATTATACAGGTCAAATATTATAGAAGACAATGTATTCTAAGGTTTTTATAGTGTACCAACCGACTGGTATAGTTTTCAAAGCAATCCAAAGCATGCTGCACCCTAAAAATCCAATATGCTCGTCTAATCCTGGTAATAAAATGTGCCACAAGTGCTATAGAGGGATCGTTTGGGGGTTTTCAAGGTCAGGAAATTCATTGGTGAAGTCCCCCGGTCGATCCAATGCATGTATCACCCTAAAAACCCCCAAAAAAGCAAATATTGCAGCCATTTTTGCGAAAATACCTATATTACATACTCTCCAGAGCCCCTATACCTCATCAGTAGGTTCGCTTTTATGTTATTTATGTTTGTGAATATTACAGGACCATGACCTGACCTGCCGAGCACCCAGAAACCAGCCTAAATCCTATTCTGACCGGAAAATAGCCCCTATGATGCCATCAAAAATTCGGCACTGCCACTACATCCATTTTCATTTGGTCGCATCCAGCCGTTTTCGGCCAGATATTGATGGGCTGACTTCACAGGCTAATTATAGATTTTTATGAAAGGTCCCACAGAAAAATCTAGCCCATCCCGATGGGAAATGTGCCTAATATTTGAGAAAATGCGGATTTTGATTGGATCCAGGCTTTCATACATGTGTGTATAAATGCTATTGAAGTCTCCGGGTGACGCTCGGTACCCGCACATGACCGGCCATTTTAGCGGTGGACCCCGGGTATGGTCACGGCCCGGTTACGTACCCCGTTCCCATGGCCCAAAGCAGCAGCAACGACTCAGGTTCCTCCCCTCACTCGTGTTGGGTGAGGGGAGTGGGGATCTCTGACGCTACACTTCATTCTGAGCCAGTCCCACTGGCCTCACTCTGCTTATCATTTGTCTAGTTCAGGCCCTCTCTAACCGAAAAATTCGAGCTCATGGCAACATATCCGATACTGCAGTCTGCATTTTTTAATGTGCTCCGCCCATGCCCATAGCTCTCGCCCAGCACTTGCCAACGACTTCGTTACTTTCTTTCACCTCTGAGCCAGCCAGAGCCAGTTTGCCGTGTGTCTTATCATGCTCTGCTGCTTTTTATAGAGCGGCTTCATTCAGTGGACCTTATGATCAGCCCAGGAAGCAAGGACATCTGGGACCCCCTCACTCACGAGTCGCTCACTCCCCTCACTCGCTGTCATTCATGGCGAACGAATATACTCTTTCACAATCACATTGGAAGTGGTAGCCACAATGCCAACACTTGCGGGAGATGCTGATCTCTTGGTCAACATCTTGCCATGGATGGAGTGCAAATGTCCCTTGAAGAGTGGCTGTACACGAGCGACGATCTCAAGTGAGTTGAACCATTGGGAATTCAGTAAACTGACACAAATCTTTATCTTGTTAAAAGTGGCCTACGAGTTACTGAACTCTTATGCATAATTCGCCGCCAGCTGCATAAGTGGCCTCACCGACACAAAAAGACGGGTGCCCTCGCCAAGCTGAGCAAGTCGCACGTCACCAAAGCCAGTCTTCGACGTGTAATCCTGAATCCCAGCTATGGCTTTATGATGTTTTCCTCCAGGTCTCCTGAACATCAAACAAACTCAACGCCGACCGATCTTAGTTCCTTGTCTACATCTACTGAGGTTTGTCATATGTATCTACAGTAACTGGACAGCTGCTGACCCTTTCTTTCTACTTTCCTAGCTGAACATGACAACTACCCAATTCGTCGTCTCCAACGCCTCAGTCTACGAGCCTGGTGTCATACAGATGAGTAACAAATTTCGGACAATGACACCATGCTTATTGTTAACCCAGGTCGTCTATTTGTTCGTCGAAGATGAATGCGATAAATCCAGCAAGCGTAAATTCACCGAGACCATTTCTCTTCCGGTCCTTGATATTGTCGCATGTCAACTGCATGAGTTTCGTGTCAATCCTCGTGATGTTTTAGATCGACTGAAGGGAATTCTGCGTAAACGCCATGGAGTTTGGAGTGAGTTGCGATCCTTCCACCTCGCATCCTGAATTGATATACTCCTTTTAAGTCACCAGGACAACAGTACAGTGCACCCTTCCCGACCCACGGCAAGATGGTTTCTATCACTATTTTATCGATGCCCCCTTCAACGATCTTCTCACGGCAGAGACCACTATTGATGCGGTGACCATTTCATCAAATGCTCTACGTATCATGGTGGAAACGGTACGTTATGGCCTTTTAGATACCGCGCAATATTGTTTTGAAGGGCTCTGCAGTCAAATGATCATTATACCTATATGGCAAACTCCAGTATGCTTAATTTCATGCCGCAAGCTGCGACTGGTAATTACTAATCCTTTTTGCCTCGACTATTGATTCCTGTATTTACGAGACTTTTGTCTAGATTCCAATTCAATAATAGTTAATGATGCGTCAACGAAGCCACTTCTTGTAGCTAGGGAACGTTCAGATCTGGACGCTACCTGGCTCAAGGAGCAGATTTCCCTGCAGCCTGGATACGACTTGTGGCAGAAACTTCGCCACCATGTTATCTCTGGGCCCGACATTAAAGGATACTGGGACTTTGCTGTCCGCATTGTCGAGCAATATGCACATACACGTTGCCCTTCGGTAAGGTTATTGTCAAGCTTTTATTTGTCTACCTCACCGTTATTATTCCAGGGACGTAAACTTTCAAAAGAGCGTGTGGTTCGTGATGGGCTATGCTTTGGAATGACCTGGTTCAATGAGATAAAGGAAAGTCTTGCGCTGTTGGAAAAATACGAGAATGATCCCGAAGTTGCAGAATGGTTAACGTTTGATAAGCGGATGCTAGGTGGAAGTAAAGGACTGCAGCGACGTCTTCAAATTCATCATGAGACTATTCAAGCTTCGAGTACTAGTAGTTCATTGTAAATTCACTTGAATTGTATTTTTTTTGGATGCTTCAAATAGGTAACCTCTCGGAACAAATGACCGTGGCAAGTTTTGTTCTTGAACTTCACTCGATTTGTTATCTTCTTGCATTTTACCATCAACATGGGCGTACCAGGTCTATGGAATCTTCTGAAACCCTCTATGTCTATCAAGTCTTTTACTTCGTTAGCCTTGCCAGTACTGTCTTCTCCATCTCGGGGCTTCCGTTTGGGAATCGATGTTTCTCTCTGGCTCTTCCACACTGGATATTCAAAGGGAGGAGAGAATCCTGAGCTGCGCCTCATCTTCTTTCGCTGCTGTTCCCTTCTGAAGTATCCAATTCTTCCCATTTTCATATTTGATGGTCCTAAGAGGCCCAAATGGAAAAGAGGAAAGAAGATTAACCGTTCACCTGTTAAGCTTATTACAGCGGTGAAAGCGGTAGTCGAGGCATTTGGCTTTGAATGGCAAACGGCACCTGGAGAGGCTGAAGCCAAGTTGGCATACCTGAACGAGGCTGGCATCATTGATGGAATCCTTACAGATGATGTCGACACTTTTATATTTGGAGCGCGTACAGTGATTCGGAATCCATCCTCGACTCATCCCCATGACGACAAGTTTAGGCAGCATTTTCACGTTTACTCTGAGATCGAACAAAGTCGTGCAGATCTCCTCTTGATCGCCTTATGTTCAGGCGGTGACTATTATGCTGGATTACAAGGCTGTGGTGTTAAAACCGCTCTTGCATTAGTTCAATGCGGCTTTGCAGACAGTCTGTATCATGCGGCAACAAGTCTTCCACCTGCCTCTCTTCCTGCCTTTCTTGACCAATGGCGCGACAAAGTTATTTCTGAGCTTGCAGGAGACTTGCACGGCTGCATTGGCCAGAAAATGACTAGCCTAGCGTCAACCATTCCCCAGGATTTTCCTAACATCCATGTCCTTTCCTCTTATATTCAGCCAATCACTTCGCTTTCGGAAGGTCGTCCAGATTTTTACGCTGACCTCACCTGGACACAGAAAGAGCCCTCTATTCCAGAAATTGCTCGAATATGTGAATTTTACTTCGAGTGGGGTTTTGAAGCTGCCATTTTGGAGCAGTTTCACAAGATTTTGTGGCCATCAATTACTTTCCAGGTACTCCATCGACAACTCCTTTCACCTGAGGACGCTTTTCTTTCACGATTTGCAGGTGAGCAGTCTGTGACAGAAGATTTCTGTGATTGGATGACTAAGATACATTCAACACGGAAACACTTTTCTACAGATTACACACCTGAGTATCGTGTAGAGATAAAGCCCTCCATTTTTTCTCGCATCGCTGAAACAGGAGTGCAAGGGATATGCAGGCAGGATGATATAGAATGGGAAGGCTCCTCTGAGGACAGTGACAGACAGAATGGAGATGATGGTATGGATCTCCAGCAGTCTTCACTTCACGTCTGGGTACCAGCAGTATTGATGGAACAAGTATGCCCGGAACTTGTTGAGGAATATGAGGGCACAGAACGACAGAACGACAAGAAGAGGAAGAGACGGGGAAGGTTTAAGGTAGGTATCCATTTATAAATTTCCCTTCCATGCTTATGACAATCTTACTAGACCGTTAATGCAGGGTAAGGCCGGAACACATCATCTCAATTTTTGGAGCTGATATGCTCTTACTAGGAATGAATCGAAAGGCGGTGGAAAGGCCATGCAAGCGCAGCAATCTCTAACACATGAAGCGGCAAACGAAAGAGCCAGTAAGCTGAATTATACTCTCGGAATACAGACAGCTATGAGACTTACATCGTTCTCTCCCAGATTTATCTCTTATCAAGAAAAGAAAACGACCAGCAAAAATGAGGGCAGCATCGGTGCTTGTTATATCATCAGATGCAGAATCAGATATGATAATTTATGGCTTTGCAGGTATCTCCTTACTATGTGAGTTGTCTAACAGATGTTGGTGAGCGCAAGCAGCAACAGATGAGGCTGAATGCCAACTTGAAGGGAAAAGGAAAAGCAAGAGCTTCACCAGTGATAGAAATATTATCAAGCTCAGACTCAAATTGTGGTACCAGCAGCAGTGCGTTACAGTTTACTTGATTTATCTATCATTCATACAATCAATCAACACTTAAACAGGATCAGATCATGATGTCGAGATCACCTTTTTCGCATCGACAAACTTCAAGGCTGGACAGCCATCATCAGAGATTATTGATTTGACAAATATTTAAGGATGGAACTGAGACCTTGAGCACATCTGAAATAGTAGTAATTTTGAGTTGTATGAGTATTGCTAATGAGCACAGTTGTCGAGCAGATGGACTCAGGAAGGATTTGAAAAATATGTACAAACAATTCTCGATCCCCCAACTGTTGCTCTCTTACTTCTTCCTCGAAAATGTAAGGTCAAAATAGATAATTTTTTAGTCCTAAAATAAGCCAGTCTGAGTCTAATGTAACTTCTTTTGGTGCTCTAAGTCTACAGCTGCATGTTGTGGGGTAAGGCAGATCTGGTATCGTGGATGCTGACCATCGTAAATAGCTCGAAAGACTACATTAATTTCTTTACTATATATGACAGGTCAATTACATTGCATTCTCAACTATTCGTTGGAAATTTGTCAATCCATCCACCCCTTTCTCTCGCTTCTGCAGATAGTCGATAAACCCACGCACTGTTGAGAATTTAACAGGAACATAATTCTCATGGAGAAATCTAAGTGCCCATTTTTCATCCCACCCTCTTTTGCTTATAAGCTCTGTCACAAGGTCAATAATATGCTTCCGTCATGAGGCCATTGTCTTCTTTGCCTTGTCTGATCGGCGCCATCGGGTGTCCCAGTATTGACTTAGGTGTTCAACGGATATGCAGCCATTGATACCGACACTCCACTCTTTCCAGATGTCTTCTATAGTAGCTTGTTTGTTGCCACCAGGCTGGTAGAATTCATAAGAGGGCCGCCATTCGTCAGATATGTCACTAGCATCAGACATAGTCCATTGAAAGCTATGACATCGTAGCTGCATAGCTCCAAATTCGGCCTCTAGCATATCGATGCCTTTGAGCTGTAAGTCTCGGACATGCAGATCCTCTGACAGTCTGAATACTGTGACAGAGTACAACTCCCCACTGTTACTGATGATGGTTTCGGAGACAGGAAGTGAGAGCGACGGGATCGGGACTGAGTCAATTGGCAGGGTTTCAATGGTGGCTGCAAATGATGGTGCAAATGGTGTAGGAGAAGGCTGGGGTATCGTCATTCTAGCATGCAAAGATTTGGTGTGCGCCACTAATAAAAGGTTTAATGAGTGTATACTTATTGACAAAACTAATTCATACCTTTGCGACGCTTTCGTGGTCTTGGTTCATTAGACGTCTCTTGGGCCATGAAGTGGCTCTCCATTGTCTTGAGCATGATGGTATGCTCCTGCAGGACGTGATTCAGCTTTTGATTTTCGAGCGCAAACGTCGTTACGATGCCACGGAGGCTTGAAGAGAACTGTTCAGGCAAGTTCTCCAGACGATGACGTCCTTCCAATTCAGCAGCCTCAAGACGAGGGATCGAAGACATAGCAAATGTGTGGAACAGTGGGGTATCGAAGGGGTAGTAGTCGAAGAGAGGACAGTTTGGATACTTGGCATAAAGAACAGCGGCGTCTTGAAGGATTACAGTTCGAAAAAAAACGAGCAGGTTGAGCAGATGGCAGAGCCTTGGATCTTCTGCCTTTCTTCCAAGCTGCTGTTTTCTCGATTCAAGGGCTGCTTGTTCGACCTCGACCCATGGAAAAATGTCTTTGGCAAGCTCTCTGGGTACATCTAGTGAGATGTAATGAGACTAGCACAGAACAAAGACAAGCCACTCACCCAGCCCACCTCGGACTAAGACATAGGACTCCTGTTTGGAGCCATTCCACCCGGACATGGAGAGCATCGATGGAATTGGGAGAGCATCAACGTATAATGGCATGGAGCCATCCGTCTTGCTTGCCCAATTTCCAAGTGCTTTGGTGTCCTCATGTGAGGATCCATGATAACGAGACCATGTTCCGGCAAATTTGCGACCAGCATGTGTTACCTTTGTTATTGATATACCTTCACATTCGTATAGCTCTTTGACGCATTTACGGTGGTCTGTTCATTGGTAAGATAGCTATAAAGCAGCGTGAGGTGTATAACATACTGTCATATGACATTTCATCCTCCAGGCGACTTGAGTTGTTGAAGACATGGAAATTGTACCATTTGCGTCTTCCATACTCTCCAACAGAAAAGTCGGGAACAAAGTCAGGGATGGGCTTTGACAACACATGAAAATATCCAAAGAATAAAAAGGCAACAGCGCCGACAGAGCACAACTCCGGAACACGATGACGAAAGGCAGCATGCTCTTCAAGGTGTCCATCTTTATTTGTTTTACCTTGGTCAGCCAAGAAGATGACAGCCTAGATGAGAACGATACAGCATGAGCACTAGTGAGGATGCAAACAGAATAAAGAGATTGCTTGCCGGAACTTTAGCATCAAGGCCTATATTTACCATGGGGATGTTGCAAAGCTCGAGATCAGACCAGAGCAGTGAACGAGCTGAATCTCCATGAAATGCAATACTAGACGATAGGAGAATCATTGCCCGATCCCGAAGGCCTGCATACATTTGTAGTGGTGTTGCATGAACATTGCCAGCTTCGATGGTTGAAAAGATAGCTCACATCGAGAGGCGTACAAGCTGCTCATCGTCATAGGTATCTAAGTATTTGTCAGTAGAGAAATGAGGGTACGAAATTCCTGCATACCAGATGATACTCCAGTTGCCTTCAGGACATGCACCTCTCGAACCCGTTTGGGCTCATCTGCTCTTGATCCTTTCTCATACGTTGATATTCAAATATCACGGCATAGTGGGATAAGAGATTCAGCACATACTTGGTATTCAAGTTCGTGCTGGTGATCCTTGCGGTGGCGCTCCAATGAATTGACGACCTGGGAAATATGACTGTGCCCCACAGATGATTCCTGGATCTCTTCACCAGTCCGAGCCTTATGCTGATGCAAGGAACGTCAGATTGACAAGCTAGATGCATGAGAGTAAATGTACCTTGAGTCGACTGGCTTCATGTTCCAGGAACAACGATACTTTTGCTGCCATTATAGGATGCGCAGAAATGAGACCCAAGCTAGGGTCTTCAATTTGAGCTTCAGTCCAAAAGCTTTCATAGTTTTGCAGATGGCGGTTATAGGCTACTTTTGTGCCTTTGTTGGATATCATTTTGTCCTGCCGTTTCAACCGATTGGCGTGAGTTCGCCCATCAAGCTTTGAATAAGCTGTCCGAAGTGTATCAGAGCTCTCCTTAAGGTCTTCAGCACTTAAACTGGTAGTAGTTGCATGTGCATTCGACGGTGGCACTGTCGCCAGCTCCGTATTATGGCTGGAGTCATTAAACACATACAGCTGTAGTGGCGGTGACGATGCTACAGAGGAACATGGTGGAGCAGTAACAGCAGGGCTTGTCGTGGGATTAGACGAGGCTGGTGGTGTCGGATTGGAAGGGGGCAGTGTTGGAGCCATTAGCTCGCATTTGATTGCCTTAGATTGCAATGGGGAGAGTGGTATGATGGGGGGAATGAACTTAGGTCGTCTGTGGCATTTTTGCGAGTTGTTTCGAGTGGTCAAGACACGTTTCTTCATTGCATGCACGCCAGGATCTATTTCCAGTCAGCACATTATACCAGACATGAAAGAATTACGCACCGAAGCCCTATTGTTCAATGTAATGCCACCTATAAATTCAAAATACCGCCGTTAGATGTATATTTCCAGTGCTTGAGGTCAGAACTACAGCGCTGAAGCAGCAAAGAAAAATAGATTGCTTCGAAGTAGACTGAGAGTTACAGTAAGCAAATAGGTGAAAGGGGGAAAGGAGCGCATGAAATCCGGAGCTTCTCCACACAGAAAGGCCCTATTGAATGTCGGGGGTCCATTGTCACAAAGTGAGGTGAGTGGATGGAAGAGAAGAGGGCCTCGGAACGGTGCCCTGTGCAAAACAAACAATAGTGAGCGGTTCAGTCCTAATCGGGGCGTAGGGATCAAAAATCCGCATATTGGACTGGTAACGTTGCCACCAGCTAGAAAGAGGGTAACCACGTGTAACCACTGCGAGCGGTTACTCCATAGTACATCATATATACTTATCAGGCCTGCAGGCCTCACAGAATTGTGTACAATCTAATTCCTGAGCCTACAGGAAATTGTATACACAACTGGCCTTATGAGGTGGGCAGAGTTGACACACATGGATTTGCAAGGGATGGCTCCTAATACGCCAGTCCCCTTTGATGCTCCTAAGCTTGAAAGCTTCAAGTATCGAGTTGATCTATGCGATGAGGAGGAGGAGGAGTGGGAGATGGGTGATGGGATATCACTGGAATATTTCTTCAATATTATATGCAGCTCGCCCAAACTCGCAGTGGTCGACATCGTCTGCAAGTATTCGCTTTATGAAACTGTTTCCCCATGTATTGTAAAACCCTTGCTGTCCAATTTGGTGGTCAACAATACTGCCTTCCTTCGCAGCCTATTAGTACCGTCTCTGAAGGAAGCAACATTGATTGCTGACTTCGACAGAGAAAACAGTGGGCAACCTGGATCCCCACCACAGGATTTCCTTACTGATTTCTACGATCTTCTTGTCGAATCACGTTGCACCACTCTTAGTCGCCTAGATATATCCGTTAACCTCCTCCATCAGCACCTTTTCTCCATCCTCGAATTATCGCCGGCACTCGTTTCATTCCAACTCCGCTTTGAAACTGCGTGGAATGCCCAATACGACGTACTTATGCGGGAGCTCATTGTTCAACTTATGGACGTGGAGGCATTTCTACCCCTTCTTGAGGAGATTGAGCTAGAGGTGTCGATCCATCAGAGTGTTAGCGACCGATTAAACAAACAAGATCAAACAACTAAGCATGACTCGCACTTCGGTCAGGCGCTTTGTGTTGTCCGCAGGTTTGCGTTAAGGGAGCTATCGCTTAGTTGAGCGAGAGTGAGTTCAGACTAAGTTATCGGGTGAATAAACTTTAGTTCGAGACTGAGGTTTAAGACCTGCAGTCGAGCTACTTAAATACAGTTTGGGTCGTGCTAAATATACTACAAGTGTCTGCAACAGTGTGGTAAACGTACTGAACCCTCATGGGAGAATGCGATCAAGTCTGGAGAATTAGCATAACGAGATTATGAGAGAGCCGATAAGATAAGATAAAGCGTGAAATCGTAATATTACCCCCCTGTTAAGGCAGTCGTCCCAACTGCAAGTGGATTTGGTTTGGGAAGGTAGGCTCCTACAAGGGAAGGCGTGTTTGGCTTTACCAGGTATTCTTGTATTGCCTGTACCAATGGGTGATCGACTTCGGACTCGGTTACCGATTCTGTTTCTGACCATGAATCGGACTCGTCATTGTTTTCCCACCACTCCGCGGGTGGTCGAGTTATGAACGAAATTTGTTCAAAGTCTTTGATTGCCTCCCTTGCATTATCCAACTCTTGTTCGTCCACCCAAGAGTTTTCTTCCCTGGGGTAACCCTTCCACTTGATGAGGTATTCGATTCTTGTGCATCGCTTCCTTCCTCTACCAATGGTTCTCTCCCTTCGGTCCATGATTTCTTCTACTTCATATTGTTCTTGGCCATCCACAAGATCCGGAGGAGGTGCTAGGGGCTGTATTTGGATTGGGAACTCTGGTGGATGATAAGGAGTGAGAAGGCTTTCGTTGAAACGGTCATGGATTTTCCATGAAGGGGGAAGGCGTAGCTTGTATGCGGAAGCACCATGCTTGGTTAATACTTCAAAAGGTCCGACTCGTTTATCTCCTAGTTTCTTCATTGGTCGAGGAAGATGTAAGTTAGTGGAGTCCAGCCATACTTTGTCTCCAGGCTGGTATTCCACTGCCAGTCGTTGATGCTTGTCGTATTGCCTTTTCATGGTTTCTGCCGCCTTTTCTAATGCTTTGGCAGTTTGTTCGTGTACCTTCTGTATGTCGGCTACGAATTCCCTGGCCGTGGGGTTTGTTCCTTCTTTTATCGTCAGCGGGGCAAGATGAGGCCTTTGCCCATGATTGATTTTGAATGGAGAATACCCAGTCGCCGAGTGCTTTCGGTTGTTGTGTTGAAAGGCTGCGAGCAGGAGCCATTCGCTCCAATCATTCTGTTGATGATTGATAAAGATCCGGAGATATTTTTCAATCTCCTGGTTTGCTCGTTCCGTCTGCCCATCAGTTTGGGGGTGATAGGCTGTGGACGGGTTTCCTTGTATGTGCAGCATCTCGTACAGTTCCTTCATGAATTTCGATACAAACTGGGGTCCTCGATCAGAAATCACTTTTTGGAGCATTCCGTGTTTGGCCCATACATGATCTCTGAGGATTTTGGCCCATCCGGCGGAGGTTAGCTCTGTGGAGCATGGTACGGGAATAACTTCTTTTGAGAATCGATCCATGATCATAAGGATGGCGTTGTACCCATTGGAGTCGGGCAATTCGCCTATCATGTCGACCGTGATGTGCTCCCATGGTCGAGAGGGTACAGCATGAGGATGTAGTGGTGCCCTTCATCATTGAGTGCTTGTCTTGGTGCATTGACAGGCTTCACAGCCCTTTATGTACCACTCTACGTCGTTTTTGAGCTTCGGCCACCAATATTCTCGCTGTACAAGCTCCTTGGTTTTCTCGATGCCAGGATGTCCGGCTGTAATGTGGTCGTGATGGATGGCGATCAATTCTCCTCGTAGTTTGGTGTCTCGAGGAACATATAGTCGCCCATCATAATACATCAGTCCATCCTTCTGAACTATCCCTCTTGGGTGATGGGTGGATGCTTCGATCCCCTTGTCCCACCTAGTAGTATCCCTTAGCACTGTTCGAATGCACTTATGGATTTCTTCCTCCCCCGGCATGATTAGGGCTCGGAACATTTTGGGCTTGAGCACTATCATTTCCTTGTTGTCTTCTCCTCCCTGGTCATGGTCTGCCCTTCTGGATAGTAGGTCTGCCTTTTTGTTGGCCGTTCCTGGCTTGTGATGTAGTGTGAAGTGATACTCTGCTAACTCGGTCACCCATCGGGCTTGTCTTCGGTTTAGCTTTTGGGGTTTGCGGAAGTACTGCAGGTTTTGATGATCTGTCCAGATCTCAAACTCCTGATGAGCGCCCATTAGATAGTGTCTCCAGTCTTCAAGGGCCAACATAATTGCCAAGAGCTCTTTGTTGTAGATCTCGTAGTTCCGTTCCATGACTGTTAAAGCTTTGGACAGGAATGCCACTGGTCTCCACTTTCCTTCTTGTTCTTGTGATAGAACAGCTCCTATTGCTCCCTCACTTGCGTCTGCTTCCACACGATACTTCCCCATGCGGGTGGGTATCGCCAGCACTACTTCTTCAGCTAATTTCCTTTTGATTTCCTGAAACGCGTTCTCCTGAGCGGGCTCCCATGTCCATTCCGCTTTTCCCGTGAGTTGAGTCAAGGGTCTTACATGTTTGCTGTAATCACGGATGAACCTTCGGTAAAAGTTGGTGAATCCTAGGAAGGACTGTAGCTCCCGCTTCTTGGTGGGTTGGGGCCACTCCATGATTCCTTTCACTTTTATGGGGTCCATGCGGATTGATCCTTGACTAATGATTACTCCGAGGTATTCGGTCTCTAATACCTCGAATTCACATTTCTCCGCTTTTAGGAACAGGTTGTTGGATCGGAGAATAGTCAAGACTTCTCGTACTACAGCATGATGCTTGTCCTTGTCTTTGGTGCAGATCAGGATATCATCCAGATACACTGTGACGTCTCCTCGTGCGATTTGTTCTTTGAACAAGTCGTTCATCATCCACTGAAAGGTGGCGGGCGAGTTGGTGAGCCCAAAGAACATCACCATAGGTTCAAAGAGTCCCCGATTTGTTCGGAAAGCCGCCTTCCACTCGTCTCCGTTTTTTATGCGCACGTTGTTGTAACCCCATCTAACGTCAAGCTTTGTGAAGTACTTGGCATCCTTGAGTTGGTCCATTGTTGACAACCAACTAATAATCGACTTAGATTGAACTAGGATCCCCACTCGCACTTCAGTGGTGGATGTTCTAGCAAGTCAAAGGCGATATCAAAGCGGATTGCGGGCAAATAGACACGAAGGACGGAGTTCGAGTTGGGTAGATTAAACCTTAGCCGAAGCTGGGGGTTTAGACCAGCGGAGGCTCTACTTAAATACAAGTGGATACGCTAATAATAGTACTGTGAGAAATGATCTGTAGGGATCGCATATGAGTAATCAGGCTGAGTAAAATGAAGAAAATGAATAAACCGTAACATCCATAAGTTCTCCGATTAGGGGAAGAGGGTATCGGTTTTTGATGGTCATCTCGTTTAACTTTCGGTAATCTTGTACAGGCCGAAGTTTACCGTCCTTCTTCTTGACAAAGAAGAAGGGTGACGCCATAGGGGACTTGGAAGGTCGTATCCTTCCGGATTCCAGATTTTCGTCAAGGAATTTATCCAGCTCTTCTTGCTCCGCTGGATTAAGGGGGTAGACCTTACAGTCTAAGCTTGCATTTGCGTTAGGGATGAGCTCGATAGCGTGGTCCCAGGGTTTCCGAGGTGGTAGCTCGTCAAAGTTTTCCTTAGCGAATACATCTCGGAATTCCCGGTATGGTTCTGGTACTATTTCCTCAAATGTCTTCACTTCCTTGGCTTGGTTTGCCTTGGCAGCTAGTTCATTCACTTTGCTTCCCATGGCTTGAACGTGAAATGCTTCTTCAAAATTGATGACGAGAATGGTGTCTCCTTCCTCCACTTCTGTTCCCCATTGTTGTTCTGGGTCTTCATCTGGGAGGAGAAATGGTATTTTGCGACACGCACATCGGGCTAACGTTACGGCCCCTGTTTTCCAATCTATAATGGGGTTGTGTCGCTTGAGCCAGTTGTGTCCTAGGAACATTGGTATGTTTCCTAGGTCCATGACGGCGAGGTCTATTTTTTCATGATGGTCTCCGATGGTCATTCGGAGTTCCACTATCTCCGTTATATCTCCTCCTTTGTTGCGGCTTCCATCGGCATTATAGATGGCCTGGGCCTTAGGTAGTTTCACCGTATTGAGCTGATGTTCCTGTACGAAGGATCGGTTTATGCAGCTCCCGGTACAGCCGCTGTCTACTAGGGCGTCCACTGCTCACACTTGGCTGGTGTCCAGGGTTTCAAGTTGGACACGGATGTTCACGCTCCTTCCTTTGCCTCCTCAGATGTACTGGGGCAGAACGCGTAGGTCTTCCATGTTTTGTAAACACTGTTCCCGCTGCCTATAGGTTTCCCTTGAAGAACCGATGAGGTCTAGAACGAGATCTTCATCTACCTCTATGAGGCGTCTTGGGTGTACCCACATCCGGAGGGTGGCGATTCTTCCTTCCATTGTTTTCTCCTGCCTCATTTTCCATCTCACCCACTCGGCACTATGCAGTTTAAGCCACCCCTTGTCCCACTTGTCGTTGTAGTACTCTTCCTCTAGTTCAACGACTTCGTAGTCCTCCGGGTACTCCTCGGTATGGATTACTGGGTCTTCCCCTTTGGTCTTAAGGCTCTGTTGATAGCTGTAGTCATCTTCTTCGTCAGACACTTCTTTGAGGGTAACAACGTTTTTATTTTTTGCTAATGTATCACATAATGGGCCCACCAACCCGCCCACCAGGGAACACGAGTCCCCGGTGCCATTATGTGTTAGCGATGAAGGGGGGAGATGTACTTGATATAAGGGTTCGGGGTCCCCGGGCGTCTTGACTGTTGTTTGCGGGGCGGCGGTTTTCTTGATGGGGATTCGTGTTCCCTCTTGCGGCTCCGTCATGTCGGGGTAGTTGGCCGCATAGGGCAGGTGCGTACGTTCCGCCTTCGGGCGAGGTCCTGCATCGTTCCTCTCCCGCCTGGAGGTATCCTTGCCCACTACTAGCTCAGCCGCTCTCCCTCCATTTTCTGCGCCGGTACCTACCCGCCACGGAGCGATGTTGACCTTGATCCCATGTGTCCCACCGCCTTGCGCAGCGTTCGCCGCTTGTGCTTTCGCACCAGTGGCCAAGGATCTTGAATGGGGTTCTTCTTCGAGCACGGTGGAAATCCCCTGTACACCGTTGCTTTTATGCGACTTGTTAATTTCATTTTGTGACTGCGTGGAAACTGTGATATTGCTCGGAGATACTACAAGCGATTTATTAGTCCGACCCGCGGGGTTCGAGAATGCACCACTAAATGAAATTAAGTCCTTAGCCGACGCGCATTTGTCGCTTATGCCGCCAGCTCATCTTTTACCTCCTCGATCTTCGACGTTGATGCTTCTGCTTCTTCATCCTTCGCTACTTGTTGATACATTGCCCGTATTTGGGCTCGGGAGAACTTCGGCTGGTGCTTGGCCAACCATGTACTTTCGTCTTTGGGGCACTTGTTGTCCTGCTTCCGATGTCCTTTGTGACCGCAGCGGAAGCATCGTCCTTCTTTCCGCAATCGGTCTATCTCCATCAGTTGCCCTTGACCCCCGTACGTGGTTCCTGTTCCCATCTTCTTGTCACCCTGGGAATTCTCGAAGCTTCCGGCTTTTCCCGTTCCTTTGTTTTGTTGACCCTGCAACCCTTGGCTTCTTCCCGCATCCTCTGCCAATCCGACTCGGTAGTTGTAATCCATCTGTTCTACCTGGAACTTCCATTCCGCATACGTTCGTGGTAATGCAGTTCCCGTAGCATGGATGGCAGTTTTTACGTTCTTGCGAATGGCCAGTTTGAGTATTTCGATCATGTATTCTTCATTGTGGCGTTTTCTGGATTCCTTCGCTAGTCGCTCGAAGTCTTGGAAAAATTCTTTTGCCGACTTGTACGTGTTCTGCCGAATGCATTTGAACTCTTGTAACTTGAGTTCTACTTCTGTGTCGGTCCGGAACTGGTCTTCTATGATCTGTCGGAACGTCTGCCAGGCGGGGTAGCGCAGGTATCCGCATGTTTCGTCGTAGTATTCGTCTCGTGCATGGTTCCACCAATGCAATGCTTTGTCTGCGAGCCGGAACGTGCAGAATACCACCCGGTTGGGGCTCTGTCTGTGTGTATTCATCGTGAATTGTTGGGGGAATACATTAAAGTAGTCCTCGCACTGATTGAGGAACCGATCCACATCACTGGACTCCCCTTTGAACTTCTTGGGGGGTTCTGCCAATTGCGGTTTCACCTGTCCCCATGGGTTTGTGTTGGCCACTCCGACTATGAACGGTGGTGGCGTGTTGGGTGGTTGTACAGGGTCCACGGGGATAGGGATGGCTGCGGGTCATGGGAGCGATCGTAATTCAGGGTTGTGATGTGGGGAAAGGGGTCCTTGTGGTGCAGGTGCTGGTACCACAGGGACTGCTGCAGCTGCAGCTGCGCCCATGCTCCCTGGCATGCCTGCTGCAGCAAACAGCCTGCTAGGGTCGACGTACCCTGTTCTCTTGAGAATAGATAGGTGGCTTAAATCCACCATTTCTCCGCTTGAGGTTTCCGAGGGTGCGGGCACCACGTACCGTTCCCCTGGTTCTACATAGTCGTCTGGGTGCACTTGATTCCACAGAACGTTCGTATGGAATATGGTTTCCCGGTAGAGTATCTGGGCCCCGATGTGCGTATTTTTTTCTTTCTGGAAATATCTTCCCTGCTCCGAACTATTCCATGATAGTTCTCAGGGTAGTTTCTTCTCGATCCAATGAAGCATTTCCAAATAAGTCATATTTTCCAGCTCGGCCTCAGTAGGCTCCCGAGCTAGATCCTTCCACGAACTCTGGTATAACGTCCTCCTCTCCATACTCTCCGACTCTATGCTGCTGCTGTAGGTCGAAGTCAGCCCGATTCCAGGGTTCTCGTAAATTTCTCCTTCTTCTAAGTCCGATTGGTCGGACTCGCTCAAAAGGCTCCGTGCTTCCTGTGACGATTCGGTTCCAGTTTCGAATGATTCTTGCCCACTCATTGACCCTGAGTATGACTTGATCGAAGTCGGGTCTTCGGGGTCTATCCCATACCCAGGGTGCGATGAAGGGGATGGGGGCTGCATGGGGATGTTCTGGCACAAGGGGGTAGATGGCATAGGGGACAACGGAGGCAGGGGCTTCGATTCCTTCGTGCATGAGCCACGCATCGGCATAGTCCTGTATTTGTCTGCATATATCGCAGCTGACATCGGCGTCGTATGTGGGCTCGCATCGGTCAAGCTCGGTAGTGGCTTCCCCGGCCCTATCGTTGACAATGACTGGGGTGTTTGGGCATGTGACGAGATTGAGGTAGCTTCCTTCATCGTCGGAAGGATCGTCTCGTGCGTAGTAGTGGTTCCATGTCTCCCCTCGGGAGTCCAGCCTTGGAGGGGACCAGTTGTTGCATGGCCCTGGGAGCTCGTCGCTGCCGTAGTCCTCCTCTGTATTGCTGCTTTCTTCATCTGAACCGCTTCCAGCTCCATCTTCAGTCGTTCTTCCTTCTCCCAAATGATATCTAAGCCCTCTTTGATAGAGGCGTTCTCCGTTGGAATCATAGCCAGGGTTGGCGGCTGAGTTTTTGGTTGAAGTGGGGGAGGGAGCGTCCCAGGGATCACCTCCTTCGCTTTCCCCTTCGCTTTCTTCCTTGGTAATGGGAGAGAGAACATGCTCGTCCATCCCCCTTTCGTAGATTCCTCGCTCTTCTTCTTCTTCAATGACTGGGCCTCTTTGTGGGGGCCATCCTTCCATCTCGGTGTTGGACTCGTTGGACTCGTCTGAGTCGGAGTCTTCTGTGATCCACTCGTCATTGTTGATGAAGATGAAGTGGATGATGGGGTCGGGTCTGTCATCGATGTAGTTGGGAGGGGGTGTGTTCGGTCGTCTAGCCTCCGGGTTGGGGGCTTCGACGGGGATAGTTTCTTCGGAGACTGGCTCCTGGTTTCGTCAGTATTCATATCCATATAGGAACGCGAGATATGCTACGGCAATAAAGCCTTGTAGTCCAAAGAGGTCGGTGAGGTATTGTTCGATGGGGTTCATTCGTTACTGTTCGTCAACGTGGTTGTTGATGAAGAGTAAGAAAGTCTCGAACTAATTGTTAGCGACCGATTAAACAAACAAGATCAAACAACTAAGCATGACTCGCACTTCAGTCAGGCGCTTTGTGTTGTCCGCAGGTTTGCGTTAAGGGAGCTATCGCTTAGTTGAGCGAGAGTGAGTTCAGACTAAGTTATCGGGTGAATAAACTTTAGTTCGAGACTGAGGTTTAAGACCTGCAGTCGAGCTACTTAAATACAGTTTGGGTCATGCTAAATATACTACAAGTGTCTGCAACGGTGCGGTAAACATACTGAACCCTCATGGGAGAATGCGATCAAGTCCGGAGAATTAGCATAACGAGATTACGAGAGAGCCGATAAGATAAGATAAAGCACGAAATCGTAATACAGAGAGTGGATATTCACTTTGCCGATCGCGCAATGGTGGATATGGTTGCAGCTCGGCGACATCACTCTAGTGTTGTGAAAGGCCGGGCTTCAAGCCTCAAGCCCGGCCCAACCCAGCCCTGAAAAGCCCGGCCTGCAAGTAAGGCTTGCTTAAGGCTTGGGCTGAGGCTTTGCTTAAGGAAAGCCTTAAGCCCTAGGCCGAAGCCCTGGGCTGGTGAAGGGGTGAATATCCTTTTGTGGGATTGATTTCTATGAATGTAACATAGCTTAGTATTATCCTGTAGATGAGCTTACCATGTCTTTTCATTAGAACTTGATTGTATGCAATTATTCATCAATTGAAAGCAATTATGACATCACTGACATATGTTTTCTCCATGATGACAAGACCACTTGAGCAATGATAGCTTCGTGGATGATCAGTGTGGTTCAGTAAATAATATATTAGACTATGTAAAGCTATATCTTAATGAATATTCACATCTAATGAGTCCTGATAGGCAGAAATGTATTATGAGGGATAAGCCCGGGCTTAAGCCTGAGCCCGGCCTGAACCTGCTCAAGCCTGGCCCAAGCCTCCAAAGCCTGGCCCGGCCTGGCCTTTCACAACACTACATCACTCGTTGCAAAGGTTCTGTCTAATTATGAATTACTCCAGGTTTTGCAATCTGGGTAGACATGATATCGAACAATTGGAGGCTTTACAAGCCGACGGCCTGGATGTAAGTCTTTACAGTCTGGAAAAGACTATATCCTCCCGATTCACGTCATCCACCTAACCTGGACAAAGATGAGATCGTTTGGGTCTCACAAAGTAACGACGTGAGGGATATCCTGTAGTCTACTGTATGTTCAAGTAGGTCCGTATTCCAACGAATGTGATATATTTCTACGTTTAACTTGGAAGTCCAAGGGCATGTTTGCAGCAAAGTCTACACGGTTTTAGCTTGATCCATGGGCGCGAATACATAAGCTTCGAAAGTCAAGAGTAACTGAGATTTCGGACAGCGAAGACTGAAAATTTGAGGCAACACTGACCAAGCTTGGACCAAGCTATGCGAGTAGTGCTATTAAAGCAAACACCTTGGAATACCATTATGACTAGAATAAGGAGGCACCATTGATAGGTTCTGAGAGCCATTGCAGGCATGTGCCAGGCGCGAAAAAGTGCATTATAGCGATGTCCAAAAATTTAAAGCCAACGAGCGGCGGGGACATCGGGCCGGAGAAGCCATGTGGGCAACAGGAAGCACGTCTTCAACATAACTCTGACCACAACCACAACCACAACTGAGAAGCACAACCTTTCATCGTTCAACTCTTGGTACGACCGAGACGGTTAACATCGCTTGTAATTTTGAGCCAGGGTCTCCGAAATAATGTCAACAAGGACGTCTGTTCTGCCATGGAGCCTATAGCGATAGCGTCAGTAATCCCACCCCGAGCGAAGCTGGCAACTGACGAAAACTCAGGATGATAACAGATTTCTTTCACCCAAATGTTGGTGGGGTAGAGAATCATATCTACATGCTGAGTGCGAATCTGATAAAACGCGGCCACAAGGTATGTCGTTCGAATATATTGTCAGTTCTTCATTTTTAACATATCCAGGTTATTGTTATAACACACAGTCACTCACCTGACCGCGTTGGGATTCGCTGGCTTCTTCCTTCGCTCAAAGTGTACTACCTTCCTTTTGTTCCTATTGCTTCCTCTGCAACACTGCCCAACTTTTTCACCTTTCTGCCCTACCTCTGAACAATTCTTATTCGAGAGCATATCCACCTTATCCATGCCCATGCCAGTCTATCTTCGCTTGGCCACGAAGGAATCCTGCATTCCCATCTATTCGGTGTCAGAACGGTGTTCACTGACCACAGTCTATTTGGATTTGAGGACGCTGCGAGCATCCTTACGAACAAGCTCCTAGCAGGGACGCTGAGGAATGTCGATGCTATCATTTGTGTGTCTCACACTGGGTGAGGATATCTTCGTCTTTTCTCTCTGTTGTACTGACTGTAGGTAGGAGGGAGAACACTGTCCTTCGAGGAGAGCTCTTTGACGAGTCGGGCAGAGTCCGGGAGAACGTATATGTTATCCCTAATGCGCTGGTGCCAGGGAATTTCCAGCCTGGCCCGCCGAAATCTAGAGATACTGGTAAGACTTTGCTGCCAGTGACGTCTGACTCGCTGACACCCTCACAGTGACCATCGTCGTCCTCTCCCGACTTGCATACCGCAAAGGAATCGACTTCCTCGTCGCCGCCGCACCCCGTATCTGCAATGCCTTCCCAAACGTCCGCTTCGTTGTCGGTGCGTATCTCTCCCTCGTCGTTTCCCCTCTCGTTCAACCCCACCCTAGGCGGCGACGGTCCCAAGCTCATCGACCTCCTCAAAATGCGTGAAAAACACAATCTCCAAGACCGCATTGAACTCCTAGGACCCATCCGACCAAATGATGTCTGCTCTGTCCTGATGCAGGGTGCTATATTCCTCAACACGTCCCTCACGGAATCTTTTGGGATCACCATCCTTGAGGCAGCATGTGCAGGACTGTACGTGGTGTCTACACGTGTTGGCGGGGTCCTGGAGATTTTACCAGAGGATATGATCAGCTTTGCAGAGCCTGAGGAAGATGGTTCGTCCTACCTCGTGCCGTAAGTCGCTGTCTCATGCAGATTCATGCAGATGTATTCCGTGCGATATCAGAAGCTATCGAGATTATCTCCGACGGACTACACGACCCCATTCGCACCCACGAGCGGATCAAGACGTTCTACGACTGGGTGCAGGTCGCGGAGCGCACCGAGGTTGTGTATGATACGGTTGTCAAGTCAAGACAGATGGAGCTTTGGGAGAGAATGAAGAGGTTTGTTCGTTTGGTCGTCTCGCCCTTTTTGTCTAGCTTACGCTGTTGGACAGGACGATGGGACTAGGTCCATTTGCTGGACCGATATACTCGATCATCCTGGTTGTGGACTGCCTGTTTTTCATGTTTCTGGAGTGGTGGATCTCGAGGGACGATATGGATTTCGTTGTAAGGCATTGGGATCATGACCGATTCGCTCAGGTTGGTGCCTTAATTGCAATGTAGTGCGAATTTGGCTGATTTTCCTCTTGTTAGTGCGTCGGTCAGGACCAGGGCAATGAGATATTCGAGACTCGCTAGTCATATTTCCTACACTCCAGTCTAGTTCAGAGAAATGGAGCCCAAGTCGGAGTCAGTACCTTGACGCTATTACCGCAGCTGTTCGTGGGTCAAATAATATGTAACGATCGGCACAAGAAGCCCCGAGTCTGCTGCGGCCGGGGGGCTTGCAGGTGGTTTCCCATCAATTACTTCCTACACCCATATCGTCTGTATTTTCTCAATGGCGTAACATCTGTTTGCCTACTCTCTTCGTATGGTCGATGATCACCGCCCATCATGCTTGCTCAGACACTCTGATGCTATCGCTCGTTGTATCGATTACTGTCGAACCCTATCCTTGAGCCACAACTATTCGAGACTCATTGATCATGTTTTCTACACACCATGAGTCCATATCTTCATTGGGTGTATGACCATTCCTTCGCTATAGACACAAATTACCCACTACCTGTCATAGTAGAACCGTACTCCCTGACTGATTCGTTTCACCATTGCCCAATATGCAGCATCACTTCGTTTATCCCGGGACCGGATTCTTTAAGTATCTTGTTCTTCATAGGGACAAAAGTTATTCGACAGCTTTGACGTGTTAATAAGGGTACAAGCATCAACCGCACATACGACGCTAGTATAGAATGCTGACAGGCCTGGAAGAGGTCGAGTGGTATTATTATCGACGGGAAAACTCTGGCTAGCACCAGTCAGATCATGGATGTTCTGGATGATCCTATGCGTGTATATCGGCATAAACACTGGGGTCAGCGATGGTAACTGGTCTGTCCAAAGGGCTCGGAGAGCTTGGTGTTCAATCATCTCCCTGGGGCGAAGGCTTCATGGGTCGAATACTGAATACCTGATATGCAGATATAGGACATTTGGATGCCACGCAGCCTTGTGTACCCGCAGAATGGAAGCTCACTTGACACGTGATCGTGTCTGGACCAACGCGCCGCCGGTAAGTCACTGGTAGGATACCGGAGCATAGCTTGAACTCTCAAATGATTAGATCTCCTTTGGCACTGCGTCCCTCCGGGATCGTACTTTTACCCCGCTTTCGACGGAGAGACTCGTTTCTAGACTTTCATCGTGTGCGAACGGTGCATCACATGCAAGGTGCTCGATGCCAAAGCCGAGGACGAACCCTCTCACTACAAATTTCCTTGAAAGTTATTCAAACTTGTATGGCTCTCGTCAAGATAGTTGTTATTTTAGGAGTGTAAAAAAGAGAGACACAAAAATAGGTGCAGGCTGCCAGGTATAAAAGTCTCCTCATCATGTAGATCCGAGTTGAACACTACTAGGTGCTCTAGGTCGGTCCTGGCAGGTGTGGCCACGATTCTCGCGCAATCATTGTCCTATAAGCATAGGTACGGCTGTAACGGGCTCTCGGTCCGATTCGATTTTTGTTCATGCGGGACAAAGCTAGTACCCAACATGATCATCCTATCCGTCCTTGCAATGGAACATGAACTCCTCATAGTCTGGAAACTCAGGTTCACTATTTTTAGGGTAAAAGGCACAACGATATTCCTCAGTCTTCCCTGTGTGGCATGGGAAGGCCTTCGTCCCGGCTCCCTCTGGGTAATAAAGGCTCGTCGTTTGTACGAATGTCCGTCCTCGTTTCACCAGTACCATGAAGCTTACTACCATTCTTATCCTTGGCCTTGCCTCCCTCGCCGGAGCCAAAACATCACCTATTGACAAACGCCTAGGATGCCCAGAGGCATCGCGGTTTGGCGGCTTCGACGTCACCCCTTCCAATTTGCAACCTGGCACTGTGAGTTAATTTTCATGTGTAATGACGTGATAGCTTACCATTTCCCTGTGCCTCAGGAATTCACGATTAATGCCGATTTTACATGCGGCGTGGAATATTTTGGCATCGTTCCGAGGTACACAGATTTTTACATTGAAGTACCCGAGAACAACAATGGATACGAACCTGACATCCTGATTGCCCGTCGAGAGTTTACTTTGCCCTCGCCGCCTTTGCCGCCAGTACTTACATTCACCGCGCGGGTAAGTGAAATTGACTTTTATATGGGGTAGCTCATCATTTCATGTATATCCACGACTTAGTTCCCGTACTACCCAGTTTTCTTCGAAGCGGCTCAGTACATGATCGCGTTGGTCAACACTTACCCTATCAATGGAACAGATGGGAGCGAGGTCTTGATACGGGGTGGAGTATATGTGCCTATTAATGTTACTTCTTACCTGACCCCCGGGCCATCCAGAAAATAATGGGAATGGCAGGAAATGTCGTCAGTTACATCGACCGATTATTCTAATATATTTACTCTGTTGGGTCATAACCCTTCGACACATGTGGTGCCATAGACACTCAGCGCTCAACGTTGATCTGTTCAGGGTTTTTAATTGTATTGATGATAAGATCAAATAAAGTAGGTTCAAGTCCATTGGAAAAGGTAATGTCCGTATGGAAAAATATAAAATATAAACGTCCAAAAGGCGATGATAGACAAGGGAGGTATCATGCGAGTTGCGAGGTATATAGACGACAGCATAAGTAATAGAAGGATGATTGATCAACTTGAAGACTTCATGCGACACCACCGAGCCATTTGGTTTCATCACTCCTGGGAGATATATATCTTCCGGAGCTGGTCCTCGGTGGCTCGTTCGTCGCACACGGGACATGCCTCTGTATATTTCAGCGCAGCGCGAATGCACCGTACGCAATACACATGTCCACACGGAGTCGCGCAGAGGGTCGTGTGCTCTTTTTCGCACATCGGACACGAGAAGTGAGACGTCTCTTTGACGTCTTCTTCATCGCTTTCCTCTACGTCGTCGGTTGCCGCATTGTTCTGAAACGCCCAATGTTAGGACGAGACTAGAGGCGGAGGAAAGGAAAGGACTACTCACAAATAATGGCGGCAACCTTAGATACTCCGGATCTTCAAAGTCGTACCCATTGCTGTCTTCCCATGACGTATCAAGGGGCTCGTCTCCTGATTCGGAGACTTCGTCGGGATATTCCTCTTCGCCCCTTTCGTCCTCCCAGCCGTCTTCGAGGTCATCATCATCCTCTTCTTCTGAATCATCGTCGTCACTGTCGTTGTCATCGGAGCCATGGACTTGCTCCATGTGGACGCGAAAGCCTGCCGCTGTACGACAGTGCTTGTCACATGGCACACAGTAGTGATGATTTGGTGCCGTGACACAGTGCTATGAAAGAAACGCGTTAGTTGGTTCAACAAGCACGGGAAGACAACAACTTACACGACGAAGAATTTGGCCATTCAAAAATCGACGGCCACATCTCCAACATTCGGGATGGTCGTTCGAGTTCATAATGTGCTCGGCTCGTTGCCGTTTATCGAAGAAGTACTCGTCGCACAGGGCGCAGTACACTCCGTCCGTGCATATCATATCGGTGGACATGATGATAGGTGATAATAGTTGTTTGGTTTGATGGTAGTTGTTGGCTGTTCAAAGTGTGTTAATGTGGGGATCCGGGCGGAGGGAGGCCTCCATTTTATACATTTTGTCGGTATGCGCGTGTTTTGGCACGTCTTAGACATAGCGTCCGGAGAAACCAGTCCCGGTTCTTCGAATATGGCCCCTCGAGTCGAAAGGAGGCAATTTTGGTTCCACGGAAGTATCGTCTGCGATCGGTTAAAAGGGGCTATTGCTGGACACAGTTTCGCGGGGCAGTGAATCCTTGTCCAGCGGGAGCTATGAGCAAGCATTGCGGTGTGATTACTTATGCTCGAGGAATGATGACGACGTATAGAATGAGATTTTCCGCGACGACTCGATTACTTCCGTCCCATCTTAGCAACATAAGTCTCAACTGATACGTCGAAGAGGAGGTTAATCCGGTGAAACAATGTTCCAAGACCACCGATTTCTCCGCGGACGAGGAACTCTGCATGCAAACTGATGGGTGCCCGGTCACCAGTGAAAGAATTTTGCAGGCAGTAGTAGATGCATACTAGATGTGACGCCATCGTAGGGAAATGTGCACAAAGGACAGCACTTGAAAGGTGTTGGAAGTTGCGAAGACAGCAGCAGCAACGTAGAGAACGAGTCCTGTGCAATTGCATGAGCAAGCCAACTCTGTGAACGAACCGAGGCACGAATCCCCACCTTGTGGAATGGCTAGCATGTTCTCGTAGTCCAGGAGCACACAAACCTGCTTATCAACCACCCTCAGCAGCCCCTCTGGCAACGTTTCGCAGCGGGGGCGTCTACACGAAACCTCAGGGTCTCCGGCGTCGAGGGTTGCGGTTCAATGACCGCAATTTTGACTGAATCTAGGTCGGACTGCTCCAGAAATGACAGAACAAATTCGGTAGTCGACGGTGCGAAGAACACGTTCGACCAGTGTTGGTCTGTCTGGTTCGATATCCTTCAAACGGCGCAGGAAAGTAGAGCTGCCTTCAATGGTCTCCTAGTTCTTGAGAGAATGAAGAGCAACTGTGATGCCTACACCGCCAAGGGTGCTAGCAAGGGTGGCACGATACTGTTCGCCAGTGAGATGCAGAAAATTTCAGGACGAGGTCGTTCTACAACAATGCTGTCTCCGACCATTCTCCACGGATGATAGCGTTGGGCATAGTGGAATGTAGCGTCAAGGCAGTAGCTCTCCCGACAACATAGAAGGAGAATTCTGTTGCTGCCAGCCTGCGAGTGAGAATAGGATTTTGGGTATGTGTATACGACGCGTACCATCCTTCCCTGCACCGTTCACCTTATCCAAAACCTCGAATGAGCGTGCGTTCGTCATGATAATTCCGTCGAAATCGCCCTACGTTTCCTGACGAGAGCTCAATGATATTGATCATCGTCTCGAGCGCTGGAATCAATGTGCGCTTTTGCTGCGGCAAAAGCGGCTTTATACTGGTTCTTGCCATTGTCGGACGACGGTATCGAGTCGCGAAGGAGAATGGTGGCATGGGACATCATGGTGGTCGGCGGCAAAGAGCGGAGCAGGGTAATATGACCTTGACCGTCGACCATCACGACGTCTACGGCTCTCTCTCGCTGCTTCTCGCTGTCGTCCAGGACGATTCCGACCTTGAAGACGGAGGCTCCGTTCCTTCGGCACGTATTTGATTCGTTGTGACGACGTTCTGCTCACCGTGTTGCTGTCTGGCAGCCTCCAAACTTCAACTCCTTAGAAGAACAGGATTCTCAATGTCATGGAATGAATTCTCAGACGCTTTGGCAACCCTGCAGTAGCGTTCAATTTCTCTCGTGACGAACGAGCTACTAAATGATACCCAACGCGTTCTCCAATACTTTCGACTGCTGTGGACGATGATATTGTGAAGATTCCTGCTGCTCTGATCCAAGCTCATGATTCCCTATGGTTAGAACCGGTAGCTTCGACTGCGAATGAAATATTAGGACTCAACAAGATGGCAGAGACAGGGAAAAAAATCTCATCGCTAGCAAGAATGTTGTGTACGTCCATTACCATGTTTCTGTTGCCCGTCGCCCTTATTGCGTTCGATAGAGAAATCATTCAAGTCACAGACCTGCAGAACACGACCATCACCATGGCTGGGGCTCACGGAACGAACGCTACAGCTAAAGCAGAGGGCACCCATCGCTTACCGGTGTGGCGGCCCAAGCTCGAAACCTAACCCAGGATAAAGGAATCTCTACCCGAAAGATCTCTGTGTCTCGCTGAAATAAAATCCAAGACGGTCGTGACCCACATAAATCTGCTGGATTGGCAACCTCTGGTTCAATTATTGTGCTTCATTTTGGAGGATGGATTGCAGCGAACCGACGGTCAGAAAGGGCCCCGGAGGTTTTAAAGAATTCCCTCTTTCTCATTGTCTTGTATCTTATAGTGTCATAGATAAGGAATTTATGCTGTTCTTTCCTTAGTTTCCATGGCATCATACGTGAACCTTGTTACCCTTATGAGTGTCCAGGATGTCAGTGTTTCATTGAGAAATTATTGTCATAAGTTGGAAGCCGAGTCACACAAAGCAAAGACTCGGACAGTTGATAATTACTGAAGGACTGTGAGGCACACAACCAGCGTCCAATTTTTCGATTGGCTGTCTACAAATATTTGCAGTGCGTGGCGTCATTTTCTTTACTTACCTTAGAATCTGACTGAAGCGTGACAGAAAACACACCAAATCAAAATTTGGAATCCACTCCGGCGTTCATGCCTTAATATGGATAGTCTAGATCAATTTCGACGTACAACACAGAAACTACTATGATAGGCGTGAAGTGCGGATCTTATACATGAGCATTGCTAGCTTTACAAGTCTTCGTCGCTCTCGTCGTCGCTGATGTCGCCCTCGTCGTCGCTCAGGCTGACGTCGCCGTGTTCGGACTCCCAACGTTGCCTCTCGTTTCCACGCTCGTAATCCCGTAGAACGGTCCTGCCTCTGGCGTTGAGAAGGTTCGGCCTAGGACCAGGACTCAGATAGAGCCAAGAACACAGGATCGATCCGACGTGTCGTACTACTTCAGGACCGTCGTAGTAGCAGTACAGGTAGCGCGCATGAAGGTCTTCTCCTGAGCATTCGGTAGCGTCCAATTTTGGCCTTCTAACTTGACGCATGACATCGTTTTGATAGTTCACGAGCGTCTTGAGGTCCAACTTGTCTTGCGGGATCTTGTCGCGGTTACGGGTAGTGCTGAAGATGGCTCCGAGTTTGAGAACGATGAGGTCCAGTAGAGTAGCGAAGGCATGCTGGCGATTTGATATCTGGTACACGGAAAACATGTTTGAAATGACAGGATGTTCTTGAGGCATCTGTAATAGTGACGGTGAGATACAGGTAAGGAATTAGAGCCGTAGGGACGCACGCTGCTGATCGTGATAAGATCTATGGGGAACCACGAAGAACGCTCGCTTCCAGGAGTTCCAGGTTTCCGATACAAATTCCGTTCTGTCTGTCCGTCGTCAATGCAATATTTTGCTGGATAGTATTGGGCGAGAAGATTCTCGATCTCTCGAGCATCTGACACGATCACATCTATGTCCTGTGGGTGCTGTTGTTAATCTTGATATTGTGTACACGCGATGAAGACTGACAGACGTGAACCGGAAGGTAGGAATCATCGCCTGAGCCGCGTACGCCCCGGCAACCTTGAAGAGTGGAGGGTTCAGAATAATTCCTCTTTGATGAAGGGTCTTTATGTCCTTAAGAAATTCCTGCCAAACGGCCTGCCAAACGGCCTGCCAAGCCTCGAAGCTAAAGATCCTCTGACGAAGGCTTCAGTGCCACAGAATAGTGCCGGCATGGTTACATTTACGCACCTCGGTCGCCATGGGATGCTATTTCTGTGGAGATTGAGCTGAGCTTAGAAAGGTCGAACGGATGTGCAAGAACGAGGGGTGTATAAAGTAGCATTTTGTTGGGTCCCATTATATAGTCGGGCGCGTACGAGGTCAAAGGACAACTTCAATGAAGAATACGATGCCGAGCATACAATCATGAATGGTCGGCCAGTACGAGGAGTAGGTTCAGCATTCTTGGAAACCAACCATGTTTCGTACCACAATGGAAAGTTGCCTTAATGAGCCTCCTACACGTAGATCCGAGATAGGACCAGGAAGATGTGACCCCTTGAGCAAGATCACGGTAGACTCGAAAGGAACGAACAAGACGCCGATCGTACATAATTCTTGTAATGCCACAAGAGGGAGAAACTTTATTTTTTTAACAGTATCATAGCGTACGAGCAAGTGGGTCCAAGTTGCTGGTCAAAGCGAGTGAATTATGCATGCCGGTCATTCACGCTTTGTTTACCGGACTATTATATCCTTGGTCAACAGTGTTATAGATTATTCAATACGTCGCACAAGATGTCTTAGTATCAATGCCCTAACAAAGCGTACCCTGTGAGTATCTCCATATCAGTCTTTGTGTAAAAGTGATTCAGATTCCTTCCTACCATCAATAGTTCTGTCGTCATAGCTTGTCCAAGAGACATAGAGAGATCATGACAAAGCCGAATAGCCCGAGAAGACTCTGAGAACCAAGGGGTTGAATCGAGTTTCTATTGGTGATGCGATTTCGACAGGACACGAGTCAACCCAAAGTCAATCATTGCAGAAGTCGCGTAGCGAAGTCATCATTCCACTTGAAGAGAACAGGAGAGCCTTCGACTGTGCGGTCCTTTACGATCGCAAATATTGCCTTGTACGCAAACTGAGTCGAAGGACGTGTGGTAGCCAAATAAATCTCAACAACGCGTCCTATGCGGCGTTGCACGTGGCAGCAGCAGTGTCCTCTTGTATTGGAACCACCATGTTGAGCAGCTTCACCGTTCAAATTCAAACGCTGGAAGTTCGTGTTAAGCGCTGCAGCTTTTGATTCACTTCACCGACGCGTTACTATGCGTCAAATGACCTTCCTATATTATATTGTGTGCACTTTTTGAC
The DNA here is from genome assembly GCF_030435595.1 of Desarmillaria tabescens. Classification (NCBI taxonomy): domain Eukaryota; kingdom Fungi; phylum Basidiomycota; class Agaricomycetes; order Agaricales; family Physalacriaceae; genus Desarmillaria; species Desarmillaria tabescens. Next base: position 396,582 of record NW_026848337.1, on the reverse strand, counting down.
TATTTCGGTGCGTAGCAAAGCAGTTACAGTCATGTGCTACCCAAGGCTTCTTTTGCGGCCGGAAGCATGCCTACTATTCAGCTCTATCTTCTCATCCTCTTCAATATACGCTCATGGAACCCTCGGGAGTCGCTCTGATCACAGGCTCTGCTCAGGGAATCGGCAGAGCCATTGCTCTCCGCCTCGCAGAGGACGGTTTCCACGTCTCGCTCAATGATCTTTCTTCAATGGGAGCAGAACTTGATGTCCTAGCATCCGAAATAGCCTCCAAAGGCCGTAAATTTCATATAGTCACTGGAGACGTCTCATCTGAATCCGACGTGCAAAGGATGATCAGCTCGACAGTCCATGCTCTAGGATCCCTTGATGTAGTGAGTGACAATTACGTCTCTTATATGATCTTGCGAAGCTAAGACTTGGTGGAGATGGTCGCTAATGCAGGCATATGTATTACAAAGAATATCATGTCTAGTACGTTCCTTGTGGATAATGATTGCAGTACGGATGTTCTGACTCTGGAAAGCCTCAACAGAAGAATGGGATCGAATTGCTGCCACTAATGGTCGTGGAACTTTCCTCTGTTACAAGTACGCCGCAAAGCAGATGATTGATCAAGGCCATGGCGGGAGAATTATCGGGGCATCATCCGCCGCCGGCAAGCTAGGTGCGCTGAATTATCGCGGGTCGCTATCCATGTATATAACCAAGTTCATCCGGTAGGCTCTCCTACTATACCGGTATATGGTGCATCCAAGTGGGCTGTACGTGGACTTACGCAGAGTGCCGGTGAGTACTACTCTGTCCAAAGAACATTGCGCTCATTCTCAACATGAATAGCGCATGAGTTCGGTAAATATGGTATCACTGTTAACGCTTATGCTCCAGGCACGTCTACGTTACATGTATTGAATCACATTAACTATGGCGCGTACTAGGTCCTATTGAAACTGACATGAGTATGTTGTTTCATTTTCTATGGCTTATTTATACTCTAACCGTCAACCTGAGTCGCCGGCATTGCCAGTGCTATCAACCCCAGTAATCCCGAACAATACTACAAAGAGGCAAGAGAATGGAGCGACGTAGGAAGAAACGGGACACCTGCTGATATTGCCAACTTGGTATCATATCTCGCATCTAAGGAGGCTAGTTTCATTACAGGTATGGCTTTTTGTACCATTTGGTTCTTCCTGACCTTGGAGATTCGCTCCTTGGCCAGGCCAATCGGTACGATCCATACGAGCTAATGTAATATACCCCAGATCCTAACTCCCCCCTACTAGGTGTCTATCAACGGAGGCATTTTCTGCGACTAGGGAAACGGTCCTTACTAAAAGTTGACCTTGTACAATAATTGCGATGAAGCGCAAGATCTAACCAATGATCAAATTTTCGGTTCCGAGACCTTGCTTCGTACGTTACTGTGATCAAGCGAACATGTGCTGCTACCCTAGTGAGCAAAAGGAAGTATTCCTTAACCATGCACGGATGGTTATTGCTAGGCTACGTGACTTTTCCGGAGATTGTCCTGGACGGCGCTTTACATGTGGGCTAAAAATGCAACGCCCCTCGAGGGCCGCCCTTCTTGTGGCGCTTCTCTCCCATGGTGTCATGGCCACCGCGTTACCTCCGTCTGAATTGGCTCGTTTCACAAAGGCACTGAGTCCTCCCTTGTGATTTTAGTTCTTCGAGAATAGATGAGTTGGAAACTCGGCTTCCCCTTTCCCCATGGCAGTCGCCCTAGTCACTTGCTCTACTCAAGGCGTTGGCCGTGCAATCGCTCTGAGACTCGCTGATGACGGATTCGATGTCGCTGTGAATGACTTGACTTCGAGAGCTACCGTCCTCGAGGCACTCGTTTGTGAGATAACTCTGAAGGGACGAAGGAGTTGTGCAGTTCTCGGGGACGCATCATCTGAGGCTGATGTGCAAAAGATGATTTCCTCCACCGTAGAGGAGCTGGGTTCCTTGGATGTCGTATGTGGGTGACTTCCTGGCATATTCTTAGCTTGCTGATCGCTGCCTAAGATGGTCGCCAATGCGGGTGTGTGTGTAACGAAAAGTATATTGTCCAGTATGTCTGTGTAGGCGCATCGAGGATGTGTCGCTTATCATTGTTCAGCGTCTTCCGAAGAATGGAACCGGATAGCTGCTATCAACAGCCATGATACTTTCTTGTGCCATAAGTACGCCGCGAAGCAGATGCAGGATCAAGGACGCGGGCTGAGGATCATTGGTGCGTCGTCTATTGCAGGCAAAAGAGGTAAGCGCATTGCTCCCGTGAATCCTACCCTATCCAGACTTAAGTGCCAAAGGGCCACCAATTAGTGCTGCGTGCCGCTCTTCAAAGCTTTCGGCGCATGACATTGGCGGTAGGGATGCTCGACTCACCTGTGCGCTTTCTTCGAGTCAAGCGCCCAAGTTCAGTCGGTATGGTGTGACAATCAATGCGTATGCCCCGGGTACGTTTCTCGTTTCACCATTTATAAGTTTCTGATGTATTGAGGAATATACTTAGCTCCCACCGACACCGAAATGCGTAAGAAAGGCCAGCGTCCCTCAAGGTTATTAACCGATACTTACCCTCTCACTAGTCGTGGGCATCGGCAAGACTCTCACAGGAGATTGGAAGAGGGCCCATGAAAAGGTATGCTCTGAGACCGTACCGTTCCCCGCTGACCTGATATCGAACGGAAGAAGGATAGGTCCGGCGCACCTGCTGATATAGCGAGTATGGTGTCGTATCTAGCTTCCAAAGAAGCCCATTTTGCTGTGACAGGTATTTCGCTTTCTCTGGTGGTTGACGCTTGAAGTCCTAATCATTGAAAGGCCATCTCAATGTCATGTACCATTGCTACGAGACAATCGTCTTCCTGAGTTTCCAGATGTCAGTCAACGGGAGGTCATGGTGCAAGTAAAAAAATAGGGATGCGCACCAAGTTGTATTAGTTCGGTAGCGCGAGGCCAAGCTTCTATCATCTCATGATGTCCTACTTCTCTCTCTTGTAGACCTTGTTCAGGAAACTCCGGAACACTTCTCTTTTGAGTGTTGCTTCCTGCTGTGTCTCTGGTATAGCTTCAATCATCAGCACCAGATCCGAGTAGACGCCCTCTTCATAAGCATGATATTTCTGCCTCAACCCAACTTCTTCAAACACCACCTTCACCCTTCCCTCAGCCGCAGGATCCTTCCGGCCGTAATTCTCATCAAGTACTATCCTCTGCTCCGGAGATGCCAGCTCCAAAGCTGTATTGATGCACCACGAGCACTTGTTATCCAAGATATCCGTGCCGACCTTCCCGATCTGCTCCGGGGTCCCAGAAAAGTCAAGGAAGTCGTCTTGGATCTGGAAGTACTCGCCAAGAGGGATCAGAATGGATTTAGCGGATTCGTATGGCTGAACAGTAGCCGAGTCGATGGTGTAAGTTATGGGAACGCGGCACATGTGCATGGCGAGTGCTACAGGGAGATAGAAGGAGTAGTATGCAGTCTTGTATATCACGATGAGGCTGTGTCTGCATAACGAGTTGTGAATACCCTAACCCCTCCTAGAATGAAAAGGCTCTTACCGGTTTAAGGAGAACGTGCTAAGATCAACTTTATTTTCAGGCGCCGTGAGCTGATCGATGAGCTGACCCATCTCTGTTTGATAGGTAGTCTCGTGGAACAGCTCGAGTAGGTCCACATAGTAGCTTTCTGCTCGGAAGTGTTTCTTAAGGAGAAAGTATATGGCGCTCTCAAGCATGAACGAGTCATTTATTGCGATATGCCCAACTTGGGGAACGCGGTACCAACAAAGTTGGCCGCGGCGCGTGACTGAGCTGTCCATGATATCGTCGGCGACGAGGAAGAAGGCCTGGAGCTGAAAAGGTAATGAGCTGAGGCGCGTAGATGAGCCATGGTCAGCTTACCAACTCGACACTCCATCCCAGCACCGCCGCCTTCATATACTCGTCATCAGTGAGAGCGCGCCCCTTGAGTATCTTGATGGTATCGACGACTGACATTCCGCGGTTGAGCTTGCCTCCTAGAACATTGTAGTCTAGGCTCTGTCTGGCGCGTAAGGGAAAATAAAGTGACGAGAAACCGACGGGGACTCACTCTTTCATACCACTCTGCGGCATCTTGAGGCATGCCTTCGCCATTGAAATGATCCAGTAGTTCTTGCTTAATGGTCACCCATGCCGCCTCAAACTTGGGACGGTTAGACATGGAGGTAGATGGTGAGTGTCGTCTCAGATACAATGATGCCACGCCGTTCGGGAAAGGTCGACCGATGTATATCATCGGCCGATTGCGGACGGGAGTAAAATGTTGCTGTTGACAGAATCGTCTACAGTCAGCACGAATAGTCGTCAAAAATAGGTATACCATTAATCGCGCTGACTGGACGGCTATCTCAAAAGTGATAGATAGAATGAATATTCAATTCTTTTAGTTGGATATACACGTTGGCGCTGTTTTGACGACCAAAAAAACCTAGTAGTATCAATATTACCTGAAGTCGCGTTAGAACAGCAAAGGTGAAGACATCAAAAGTACCAACATTTCCATCAATGATCCCCTAGCCGGTGTCCTGATCCCCAGTTGTACCCCCTGCTAGTCCCACTGCTTGAACCGGTTCCAGACCCTGATGCACCACCCCGGGTACGAGGTGGATACACATGTACACCACTGGTACTCCCGCTCCCTCCAGATACAGCTCTCGAGCCAACCAGATCTCTGACCCACCGTGGCGCCCTGGCCCACGCTGCGCCCTGTGCATCACCGGCATTCCAAACACGCCACCACCACAGATGGCCTACGATGGTTCCGACAACAGCTCGACCTACCGCTGCTGGTCCGCCCATGAGGAGCTCAACAGCCAGCATCGTGTATGGTACATATACGACAGGAAGGGCAAGAAGACCGAAGAACGAGGATTGCGAGCCCGGTGGAGCGCGCGCTGAGGAGATGTATGTGAGACAGTGCATGAGAGGTCGTAGAAATATAGAAGCGCCAAGAGGATGGCTTGCAACCTGTAGATAGTTAGTTAGGCAGCCGAGTGAGTGATGCGCCGGCGTACATTTATCGCTGCACAAGCAAAAAATAATTGCCAGGCAAGGTCTGCAGAATCGTATGTGGCTTCGAGTTGGTTGGATGTTTGGCTAGGTAAGATGAGGGCGGGTCCAAGTCCAGACAGTTACTAAACTCACTAGAGCATCGCCAGTTCAAATATAAAGTTTATCCCCGAGCCTGCAGGGAAAGAATAGCCGTCGTCAATCCTATGAACATTGGTCGTTCAAACTACCCTTACTTCCAATAAAGAAACTTGTGTAGAGGCGCCATATCTGTAGACATCTGGGTAAATTTGGAGATAAAAACTTGCTACCGACTTACCTGCAGCCTTTGCAGCACCGAATCTCGATGGTAAAGCAAAGTATACGGTGATATTATCCCAAGAAGATACGGTATTGACACGCCCAGAAGTGAAGCAGAAAGGAACCGCGTCACTGGCGGTATTTTTCGAATTTCGGTCATTATTGAGTCGGCCATTGAGGTTGAGAGTCGTTTCAGCTGAGAGCCCGTCGGAAGAACACGAGTAGTGAGAAATGAAGGGAAGTGAAGGAGATTGAAATGTAGAGTGACGTGTTTGTTGATGGCTGTTTACAGTTTGTTGCAGCCGGTCCGAAATTGCCGCAAATCAGGTCCAGTTGAAGATCAGGACCTACTGGCAGAACTGTAACGACCAATCATCCGATGATGTGATTTGTGTGCATGACATGCTGTGGGGAATATGCACGTAGTGCTAGACTACAACTGCCTATCTTCTGATTAAATCTCACGTACGCCCTGTTCCTCTCGATATTTTGGACTAACAATGCATCTAATTTTCAGTACCTCTTGTGACCTCCTTGGTACAAATTATCCAAAGTTCAGACTACTGTTACGTCCAAATTTTGTTCGTGACAGAAATTCTCATCCAACGCCGCTCGGCTTCTCGTCGGAGTGATGCTCATGGTCCTGAGCCTCCTCGTGAGGTTGCCATCTTCTCAGAGTCGGTCCGTCGGTCCGTTGTAGGTACTTATACCTGAGAAAACGAACGTATGAGACTGCTTTCTAAAGCTCTAAATATGTGGCGTTGTCTGTTCCTTGTCCTTCTGGTTCCACTGCAAGTCTTATCCGTGGACATCTTCACAGGTACGTACATATCTGTTTTACGCAGTATTCATGTTGAATGTTATGGCAGGGGATTCCCAGACGCTTCCTCGTTTAAGCCACTCCCCATTCGGATATGGTGGCACGTCTACCGGAGGATCGACGAATGAAACATCGATCTACATCGTTTCAAATCACACAGAGCTCCGCGAGGCTCTCGCTCTACCTTTCACTAAAACGATCTACGTGAACGGCACCATTGAAGGGAACCAGCTCGACAACGGTACCCTTCCACGATACCCGTCATATTTTCAATCACTCAAATACTGACAGGTACTTTTGCAACATGCGAATACTATACCGCCGCCACGAGCGGCGCATCCAGTCAATTCGACTTCATTCTGTACCTTCTCAGCCTTAACGCGACCTACGTCTCGCTCGTTGAGGACGCTATATCCCAGAACGTCACCTTCGAAGGAAAGAACGCCACGGAATACCGGGCCCTGCTTGGGCACCAGAACGGCTGGCGGCCCGTGGTATCCAACACCCAGAAAGCTCAAGTAGGATTCACACTCACCAATAACACGTCGCTGATCGGGATAGGGAAAAGTGCAGCGTTGAACGGGATCAACCTATACCTGAGTTCGGTGGATAACGTCTGGATACGGAACCTCAAACTTGTCTCGCCGGCGGATTGCTTCCCAGCCCCAGAAACCTTCCCTTCATCGTGGAATGCCAGGTATGATATTCTTGTCCTCAGGCACACGCTTGTTGAGAGCCTATAGATTCGATGCTGTAGGACTCGTCACAGCTACGAACGTCTGGGTCGATCAATGTGAGCTCCAGGATCAGCTTAGCGGCGAATACGTCCAACCGGATATCATCGACCCGGGCTGGCAGGTAGACCGATTTGATGGTACGTGGGCGTTTCGCCCCACCCCTTTCCGTCTTTAACAAGACTCCCCGCCCCCAGGTCTCTTCGACTGCGAAGACGGCACCGACAACGTCACCTTCTCGCATAACATCGTCCGCAACCACCATAAATCCCTCCTCCTCGGCGGGGGCACCAAAGAGGCCCCACGCGACCTCGGGAAAATGCATTTCACGATATTCGGTAACCACTTCAATAACTCGGCTTCAAGGAACCCCGCCATGCGATTTGGAACGTTTGACGTGTATGCGAACCTGTTTGAGGATGTCAATAATAACGAGCCGCGGTTCAGTGCCAATCTGAATTGGAGGGAAGAGGACATGCCTTTGGATGCTGTCTTCGAGTACCACCTGGGGGTGTACAACCAGTCGACTGTCCAGCTGCGGGATAATGTCTTCCTGCAGTCGGGTGAAGTGCCGGATGATACATCTAGGATATTCACGATCAGCGAAGCGACGATCCCTGAGCATCCTGCGAGGGTGTGTATAAGGGATTCCGGCGTCCCGCCTACCCTTAACGGGATCAGTATCGACTTGGGCTCCATAGCACAGGATACTATCGACTGGTTCGTGGATGAGGGAGATTCGGCTGAGGGTGCGGTGCTGGTGACGTGCGAAGATGTGGCAGCGGGTAACTACCGAACATTTGGGACTGTACAGGAGGTGACTCAGTATGTGTTGCAAGAGGCAGGACAATCTTCGTAGCACATATTTATAAATAAACATAATGCATATCATGACTGGTAAACAAGATAGAAAACACAATGGTACAATGATAACGATTTTCACAAAAGAAGAAGCTTGAAAACGCCTCCTTCGACAACCAACCCTCTGAACATCGTCTTTCCCAACAAAAGATCCACTCTCTTCACTCCGTCCTGCCTCTCCGCGTTCTGCAACTGAGGGTTCCCTAGAGCTTTGCACCTACGAGCGAAGGCCTTCGCAATGGCAGCCTTGTCACCCTCCGGAAACCTCTGCCATTCTGCCCCGCTGATTCTCCACATCATCATACGGTACACTCCCTGCAAGACGTCTCCCAGCGCCAGCCCTCTGCTCCCATCCCCGATGGTGATGGGCCAATACGGCATGGAATCGCAAATAATGGTCATCCGCTGGATATGAGGGTGCGTGGCCGGACCACTGAGCTCGTTCATACCAAGAGGCACCTTCATGCCCATATTATCTACCCGGATTGGGTTGAACGCAGCCATCGACAAGTCGAACCACAGATACCCTGCTTGCGCGTATCCAGTGAGCCACGGATTGATTTGAAGCTGCGTGGGTAGCTGCTGATTCTGCTGGTAAAGGTTGTACAAGGAGGGATCGTAGAACTGGTTTCCGTGAGTACTTGCTTGACCGCCAATACCCCCGAATGAGTTGGTTCGTTGACGAGCGCCTAAGGGTTGATTGAGGAATGGATGATCGGGACCGTTCCAAGAAGGCCTACGTTGACGGGGAGGTACCCACCCAGCAGCTGGGTCGTAGAAGACTTCGGGGCCAGCACCTGGGGTAGCTGGGAAGGGAACGGGGCCAAGAAGTGGTGAACCTCCGGGAAGGGGTATATTGGGGGCGTAAGGCGAGGGAGTACCAGGAAATAACGCAGGAGAAGGTATGAAGGGGCTATTTTGCGCGGCTGCGGCACTGAAGGGATCGAAAAATGGCATGTAAGACGACGCAGCGGGAGTATAGGTGAATCGTCCGGCCATGATTGAGAAGTCGTAAAGTGGGGGGTAAAAGACAAAATAAAGAGCGAGTATTTATGAGAAAGAGTGGGCTCGAGATTGCTGCGCCCTTTATAAATCGCCCTTGTGCACAGGAGCTTGTACAAAAGCAGTGCTTATCTGGAGCTGATGTGGAGAGAGTGACGAAGGCTGAATCACTTGATCCTTGGAGACAGCAGAGTGTAGAGACTGCAATAAGCTATGTTTTTGTGACTTGGGATGATGTATTTTTGTTGTTGTCCCACAAGATAGTATGTCGGTGGCGTCCTGATGAAAAGATGCTAATCAGTCGGCAGGTACAGAGTAAAAAATATGGGTGCGGTACCGATGACGCTGTCCTAGCGGCACAGAGCAGCGAGTTCCGAGCCTAGGCAAATCAACGCAGTCGCGATGTCGTCGCAAGCGGATTGATAACCAGATTTTTAGACGCCCAAGATACTTATCACAGGGGGCCAGGAAGTGTTTCGCGTTTCGAAAGGGCGCCGCGGGCGGTGATTGTGTGACTGAATCCTAGCGGTAACACCAGTGTACAGCAGCTAGGGCTGTCCCGGCTGAGCGGGAGGAGGAGGAGGAGGAGGAGAGGATGGTGGTGGTGAGAGGTTAAGACGCGATCGAGTTGTTTGGTTGCGATTTATTATAATCCCGCTCCTTTCATACCGCTGACGCTCATACATTGTGTCCTGATTCGTTCAGAATCTGGTGGAAATGGGACATCTTCTAACGATTTCCTCCCAAACCTGTCCTTTCTCTTTAGAAATCTAAGGTTTTTGATATGGTTCCTGATGAAAATCCTACTATCCGATCATTTCGTGATGGCGCCGAGGTACCCACCGAGACTACCACGGCAACTGCCGGATTAGAGTCAACCGAGCTCCGTCCCCATCTAGTCTGCGATTTCAAGTTCTACCAGAAAATATCGTCCTGAACAAGAGAACTGGTGCCGTAGCTACAGTTTATCGCAGAGACCCATCAGTAAATCGGAGCTTCATCAACCCCGTCAAGCGCTAAAGCTCTTCTTTGTCAAACATCAGTACTAGATCCGCCCCTTAGCAGTGCTGTTTTCTTGAAATCTGTAATGATACTATTCTTATGTGCTTCCATATTGACAGGCCAGAGCTCCGGATGACGGATGTCTCATACCACTCTCATTAGGTGCCCGGGTAAATATACACACTAATCGCAGAGTTGGTCGAGTTGCTTCAAATAGGGAATATTAACCTATCCTTCTTCTAGCTTGACACGCGATTACCGAGCCTGATTTAGTATTGAGGTCGCGAGCTGCTATGTCGTTTAGTGGTAGACACCAGAATGGCGAACAAAAGAATCACTGCTGCGCAGCCTGTGCTTTAGACCACACCAAAGAACCCACTGGAGTTTGTCCGAATTGATAGCTGAGCTTAATTTACTGCGTACGCTCATACATAGCCACACATCGAGCGTGTTCGAAGAAAACCTATGCGGGTTAGGTGCACGTAGCTTGGACCCAAAGCTTTCCAAGGCAACAAGAATAACATTAGCTTTCAACTCGCGACCTTCTCTGAATCGGTTCTGGTACATGGATATGGTTCTGTCAGAATAGATCAGGACATCTCTACCGTAGGAATATGGTCCTGTTTTTTCCCATCACACTCAGCTCCATATAACGATAGGGGCAGCATGATCTCCTTGTGGGAATACTGCAGCCTTTATCGACGTCCATTGAAGCGATAGAGTTATTATTGGGTTCTAACCTTTCAAAGTTTAGCCATAGGGGAAAATGGTAGAAAAAGGTCGCTCTCCAAAGGACATCACGAGAGTGTCAATGTTTGAAGCCTTGACAACTTTGGGCCGGCAAATCTCCGAAGAATCCCTCGCAAAAACTGCCAAGGAAGGTGCAGTGGTCAAGTGTTGCTAATGCATGGGAAATGTAACAGCAGCTGCTATCCAATAGTGCTGCCTTACTAGTATTAATAGGTCGGCGGCGCACACGATGTACGAAGTCGACCATGTGGAGCGCACGATGATGTATGTTCATTTTTGCGTTTGCTTGATGGTCGATGGTCGAATTTAGGTCTCCAAAAAAATTAAAACCGATATTTACCGCTCAAGGCATCAGCGATGCGACTACATGGTAGATCCTTCGAATATTCCGGGCTGGGCCATGGAAAACGATCTAAATCTGCGCTCCAATGTGGGAAACGGATTCCATTTTATGCGCTATGTGTTTAATCAGTAACATTGGCTTACCGGAATGTAATAGTAGCCGTCTTAGAATCTTCAGGCGTAGCGGCCAGCGTACATGGTTGGTGAACAAATCTTCGGACCGATCGTCTCTGGCGCTTGATCGGATCACGTGCATGAATTTTTTTCCTACGAGACGACTTTTCGGTATTCTCCTTCCTTCATCCTCCGCTCACGACCTATCGTCCTCGACATTTCTGTTGGGCTCGAAAGTGAATAGCTTTTACAAGAAGCTCTCACTATGGCCCTGCCAGCCGGCCTTCGGGCTTTCCAGGCCTCAAAAATAAGTCGGACGAACTGTATGTCCAGACGTTCGCTCCTTACATTTTCGCAACGGAATGGGATTCTACGGTTGCTAGAAAAGAATGGTGCGTTGTGGGCCTGTGTACCTTGAATATCTCCTTATGGTATTTCAGGCTCTGTTCGTTCAGCGTCGACGGCGGTAGCATACGAAGATGAAGGTTCGTTGGATGTCGGTGCCGTCGTGACACCCAAATCTGCGCCTGTGCCAGGGAAGACCGGAAAGCTCTTTACTAGCCTCAAGGATGTTCTCCTTCCCGAAACCTTGAAAGCCATCACCGTCAAGCCCTTCAAACTCACCAACATGACCCCCGTGCAAGAGGAAGTCTTGTCGCTCCTTCCAGATCTTGCGAAGCCTTACGACCCTAACTCTACCTCCACTCGAGATCTCCTCGTCCGTGCACGAACTGGTACGGGCAAGACCTTAGCTTTCCTGGTTCCCATCATCGAAGCTCGCGTTAGGGCTATTGAAAATGCCGGTAAACAGAGGGTTTTGGAAGATGGGTTGCTTTCCAAGCCTCATCTTGCTGGACAGGCGGCGAAGAACTGGGCACGGTCAAATGTCGGAGCAGTTATTATCAGTCCTACTCGGGAGTTGGCTACACAGATTGCCAACGAGGCTTTGAGACTTTCGTACCACCACGAGGGATTCGAGGTTCGGCTTTTGGTTGGCGGGATGAGCAAGCGTGTACAGTTACGTGACTGGGCCAAAGGACGACCGGATATTGTTGTGGCGACCCCCGGTCGTATACGCGATATCGTCAACTCTGAACCGGATATTGCAAAGGTTTTGAAAACAACGCGTACCGTGAGTTTGTTTTATCTTCACATTCACGTTATTGATGATGAGTATGCAGTTGGTGCTTGATGAAGTCGACACGCTCCTCGATATTGGTTTCCGGGACGATATTAGTGCAATCATTAGGGACCTACCTCCCTCGCCCGAACGCCAAACCCTATTCCTCTCCGCTACCCTCACTCCGGCTATTCGACAGGTTGCTCGTGAGGCGTTGGCTAAGGATTACAAATACGTCAATTGTGTTGATGACTCGACTCCTACGCATCTCAACATCCCCCAGTACGCTACCACGGTTCCGAATCCTTCACATCAGCTCCCCCACATCGTCAAGCTCATCATACATGATCAGCTGAAGCACCCCGGATCATCCAAGGTCGTTGTGTTCTTGCCTACGACTAAGCTCACCATGCTGTTCTCGTCGATGTTGAAAACGATTGCCAAAGCTGTCCTTCCTGCAGGCAAAGACACCTGGGTTGGAGAAATCCACTCCAAATTCTCTCAGGAGATGCGTACGAAGATGTCTAACACGTTCAGGAAGACCACCGATAAACCAACGATTCTCGTAACATCGGATGTTTCTGCTCGTGGTGTCGATTATCCCGGAGTGACGCGTGTCATCCAGGTGGGAATTCCTCACAGTATGGAGCAATATGTGCATCGTGTTGGTCGTACGGGTCGTGCCGGAATGGCGGGACGAGGCGACTTGGTCCTGCTTCCTTGGGAGATCGGCTTCCTGACATGGCATCTCACAGAGATACCGCTCAAGTCTTTATCGACCTCCGAGCTTGATTCGCAGGTTACGGAACTGGCTCAGAAGTACGATACCAACCCTGTCGCACATTTCAGCGGTAACAAGCACGCTGCTACAACGTACAGGCACCCTATGGCACCTGTCTTGGAAGAGATTGAGCGTTCAGTAAACCACTTGCGGTATGATCGCTTGGATCCCCAGGCCGTGAAGGAGGCGTTCATGTCCATGCTCGGTTATTACTTCCCCAAGTATTCTGAGCTTCGCGTGGGCAAGAGCGTTGTGTTTGAGGGTTTGAAGGAGTGGACTACGGCTGGATGTGGGCTGGAGGAGGCCCCTATGGTGTCGCAGGCGTTCCTCGCTGAGATGGGTGTCCATGATAACAGGACCAAGTATTTCGGCAGGGGCAAGGCTGCCTCCGCTGTACGTGCCCGGGCGACAGCATGGTCTGGACGTGGACACCAGAGGACGAGAGATATTTTGTGGGATCAAGTAGATGAGGGTGGTGACCTGACGCCGGAAGAGCGTAGTTTGGATCTCAGCGAATTCAAGGGAACGAGCTATGGTGAGAAGTACCTGAGGGCTTCATTGAGGCAGAAAAGGGAAGCCGAGCGGGAAGGTACAGGTGAGGGTATCTTTTCCAGACCACAGGGAGGATCTGGAGATCGTGGCGGTTCGTACCAAAGGAATGCCGGTGGTCGTGGTGGTGGAGGTTCTTATGAACAGGGTAGCCGTGGTGGAGATCGGGGCTCGTACTCAGGTGGTGGTTCGTACCGGGAGAGTGGTCAAAATAGAGACCGGGGATCATATTCAGGCGGTGGTTCGTACGGAAGGAGCGGTCAAAGTAGAGACCGAGGCTCGTATTCGGGCGGTGGCAGCGGTGATTCATATGCAAGAAGCGGTGCGAGAAAGTCTAGCTGGGCTTGAAGGAGTGTATCTATGTTTACGGTTTTGTGTTAATTACATACATGGAGGGTACTCTCGTATGTTGTATGATAGTTTCATCTAGAATTGACTAACGCCATTCCAAGGACATATACTGAGCAGCAATATACGAATTGTATCCTGGCAGAAATGGCTTTTTACTTCAGTTTTTTCGCCTCCGGGAAAGCGGGCATGCTTCCTTCCTAATTTGGACACGCGTATAAAAAGGACGCGTCGGTTCGATCTGCGTCATTTACAACTTGACTTCCTACTTTCATCTTCGTTCGACTTTGATAGTCACTTTTTGCACATCCTACCTTTTCTTCGATGCCTTTCGCGACGGAATCTTTCCCAGACTTTACCGGTACCTTCCTCGACAAGGGCCGTCTTCGTCTCCTCGACTGCCTCGGCGCTGGCGCCTTTGGAAAGGTCTATCGAGCCTTGGATACTAAATCGCCTAATAGTAATCCATCCTTCTATGCTGTCAAATGTCTCCGTGCTTTGGAAGAAGGCACTCGCGAGCACTGTTTCCAGATGCGCGAACTCGACAACCATAGTTCCGTCTCTGACCATTCCAACATCATTACATACCACAAAGCCATCTTCCACGACGACTTTATCTACGTGGTGCTGGATCTCTGCGAAGGAGGCGACCTTTTCGACAGGATTCTTCAGACCAAATTCTTCTATCGGCGAGACGACCGGGTACGAAACGCCTTTCTACAGCTCATCGACGCCGTCGCGTTCTGTCACGAGAATGGCGTGTACCATCGCGATATCAAGCCTGAGAATATCCTCTGTTCGAAGGATGGTTCGCATATCTACCTCACCGACTTTGGTCTGTCGACGCAGAGTGGGACCTCGACTACCCATGAGTGCGGGAGCATCGAGTACATGAGTCCTGGTATGTCTTTATGTTCATATATGCGCCCCTTCTTATTGACTTTTGACCAGAATGCATAGGGAAAGAGTTCGGTTACACACCCCACAGAAGGTACTCGACTCGGACAAACGATATCTGGGCTCTCGGTGTTGTTCTCGTAACAATGGTCACTAGGCGTGCTCCTTGGGCGGTGGCAATGACGACAGATTTCTTCTTCAGGTCATATCTTGAGGATGGAGATCACTTGGAACGTTCCTTGCCAGATATTTCTACCGGTGCCTGTACCATCCTCAAGAAGATCTTCCGTCTAGAACCTCGTAGTCGAATTTCCTTGGATAACCTTCACCGTGAAATCACCGAACTCGAGACATTCTTCTCCGATGAGCCTCTTCCCGATTCCTCATCTCGTACCTCACCTACGCTCCAACGTTCCATTTCATCACTGGGCTCCACCCCCTCGAGCGAGATTGGTGCGCTGCGTATCGATGATGAAGATGATGTCCTTCTGGTCGTCCGTGACGATATAGAAGCCGATGTTGAAGACAACGACTCACTTGTATCTGACGTTGGCGCAATCCGTCTTGTTGGAGTCGAAAGACCCGTCAGCGCTCCGGAAGTCGTGTACTCTCGATTTGCAGGCGATGAGCGTGACATATCGTCCGCGCCGCCGTCGCTGAGGGTTATCCGTCCCGTCACGTCCTCCAGCTCGCTGGCTTCGTCAGTGGACAGTGACGGACCCATCACGCCAGAGACTCACCCAGTTCACGTCGATGTCGAGGTGCCGGATATGGAAGAAGGAGAGGGTATTGGTGAGGTGGACGTGGCCTCGGTGGTCAAGGATGACGAGAAGCCTATTCAGCCGGCTGATTTGGTTGACAGCGCTAGTTCGCAGAAGAAACGGGTGTTCTTCCGAAGGTTTGTTCAGAAGCTGGTACCGTCTGGGAATAGGTCGTCGTCGATTCTTTCCTTCGTTTAATATTTTATATATGCCACATTCTATGCCACAAGCCACAATTTAAACTATGCATTTACTGTCTACGGGAAAGGCGAGCTGCCAGAATGTCGGCAGCAACGAGCATACTTTTCAAGTATAGATGTCATCACATTTGCTTAGCTCTAGTACTCATGGCAGGCTTGACGCTATCGACGAAGATGTTCTGGAGTTGATCATGGCTCGGCGCCGGCGTTTGGTTTGGGTCTGGGGGATATGGGACGTGGTTCGAGTGGCAGCCCATTTATGAACGAATCCCACTCTCCTGGACTGTAATGTTCAGCTGGAAAAGCTTGAGTGAATATTGTAGGACCATATGACGACAAGGAGTGCAGCAAGGGCAGAGGAAGGTATGGTAAGTATATAACAAAGCTAATACAGTCTAGGATGTGCCGAAGAACTTGTTATGCACATCCTCGTCTCGAAGACAGTCCTTCATATGGAACAGGAACTCCACATCCAGCCCTTCCTCCTTCAACCTGAACAGATCACGGAATGGAGGGACAGAATGACAAAGGTGTCACCGACAATGTCCAAACGCAGAGATAACCTCAATGTCTCTAGCCCCCGACACCACCTAGCACAAATCATAGCATGAAGCGCCACAGATTCTCGTAAAAGACCACACATAGATCCATAAAGAGGAATTTCGTCAATGGTCAAAGACTTGAGGTTAGGCGCGTTCCCAGCTTTCGGAGAGTAATCTAAAAACATCGCCTGCTACCTGAGCATCGATTTTGATCTCCAGAGATTGCAGTGATTGAACGAGCACGGGGACGAGGAACGTATCAACGGCGTATGGAATGCAAAGGTGAAGGGTTGTCAGATTGTAATTGGAACGACGGAAGAGCCCAAGAAGGCGGTCTTCCTCCACCGGTGTTAAAGCTGTTGGAAAGAGATAAGGATTGGCTGCGCAGATAGAAAATGTCTGTAGACTGGGAAGGGAGATACAATCAAAGATATCGTGAATGCTTGTATGAGGGCCTAAAGCCTCTGACATGTGCACCATTAAGTTGAGTCGTCGTAGATATGTGTGCGTAATGGAAGGAAACTGGTCTGGGGGAATGTCCAGAGAAACAGCCTCCGGCGGGCGTCTGACGGATTCTACGGACAATGAGGTGAGTTTACGGGCCTGCTGGAAGACGGGTAGAAGGTCCGAAGAGCTTTAAATACACGCGGAGAACTTCCGTAGTTCTTCGAGATATATGGGGAGGGTCGGATAGGCGAGGGATTGAAAAGTGGCATCTATTATATGAGATGCAGCGAAGGGATTACTGCAGCTAAGAGCAGGGAGAAAAGACCGGTCGAAGAAACCATAATGACAAATGAAAATCCAAAGATTCTCTAGTCGGACCGGGGGGACAGAAACAAAAGACAAAAATTGGGAAAATTCGCGTGGGTCCATCTGAAGCTGCAATTTGGACCAGCGGGCGGAATGCACAGCAAGGCAACTGAGAGCATCCATTGCTGAGCTTGTAATGTTTCCACAGTATATATCCAGAGGAAGATCACGGGAAAGAGAGAGGTAAAAGGTGAGAAAATTGACGTTGGAGATTTCAGGTCCACGGACGGATATCTTAGTCCACAGTGTAGGAGAAGAGCGAGAGGACATGCGCCAAAGTGAATATACATGGCCTAGGATCCAAGGCGCACCCGAAATGCCCGTAAAAGAGGAAGATAAGTCCTCGAATATCTCGAGAAGAGACTCTCGAGGAAGGCGCTGTATCGGCGATAACAGTGCCTTGCAATTATCGAGATCTTGAAGGAGTTTATTTCGCCGATCTCGAATCTGGATGAAGAGAGACTCGATGTGAAAGCCATTCATCCTCGAGATTGGCTATATCGTCCTTGATCGCCTCTTGATCGACGTCAGTGGAGGATAAACCGGAGTATAGACACTCGGTAGTATCGACGGAGGGCTTATAGGGATAGATTGCGCCGAAGTGACATTTCGCGCATGGGTCCTAAACAAAGCTGATAAACATGGCGCAATGCGATATGCATGGAGGATTTCATACCCTTTCGCTGAGCGGCATGCTGTGGATAACTTCGTGAAATCGTGCAATTGGCGAGACTAGGAGCGATGATCATTATTCAGAATACTGGTACACAGGGCCAGACAAATGACTTACAACTGTCTGCCGCGTTTTTGGACTTTTCTTAGTGGCTAAGCTTGCGGTGGAAGGTAAAGAGCAAGGAGATAAGGCCCCAGGTGGAAACAGTCCACGTGATGACAGACGAAAATTTGATGCGGTTCAAGAGTAGCCTCGGTTTGTACCCGCCGCCGCGGTCATGGATGTCATTTAGATTCTGCAGGTATTGATCAATGATAGGCCCATATGAAGGTGGTTCCCAAGCTTCCATCGCTCATTAATGGTGTATGAATGTAGGAAAGTGGTGTCTTGATCACTCGAGGAAGTCACTGCCAGTGTTCTGCGACGAAAACAAGACACACTGCGTCATGTTTCGTATTTGATCATGGCTCGGCGAGGCTGGCGTTTAACTTGGGACTGGGAGATATGGGGACGTAGTTCGGAGTATCGATGAGGATATTGAAGTTGTGTTCGTAGGCAATTCAGATGGGTCGTCCACTTCCTCTCTATCGTGGACAATCGCATAACAACGGTTTGTCGTGCTCATAAATAATGAACCTCGAATGGACATTCTTCCCGAAGGGATAACTGACGGCAAGAACATCAGATACCGTTTCATTCCCTTTGACCAGGGTTATACAAAACTAGTCCTAGAGCGAAAAAAAAATCTAGGTCGGCTCTCAGCTCCTCAATAGTAATGATTGCAATGGGCTCACTGGTCGCATCTGGGGTTCCGGTTCCACAAGAATTCTATCTTTTCGAGATAGCTTCCTTCCCGTCAATTCGCGGCCAATCCATGCTTGCAACCGGAAGAACAGTAGTTGCTCCAGACGCCGCCAGACCATAGCTGGGTTATGGAGGTCGTGAGCTTCCTCGTTTGGTTTCAACGGGGCACGGAGGTCGTTCAGGTAGAGGTCTCCTTTCCTTGGTTAAGTTTTGTTTCGGATCGGCCGACCTTCATATAACAACAGCGAAAGTTTCCGGGTCCATTCTGTCAGCTCGAAGGCATTTTGGTGGCCATGTCTGTGACTTCAACGGTTTCCCAACTGCATTCAGTAAGGGTGAGGTACTATAGAAGCATAAGAGTGGACGTACACTGCATTCCTACCACCGAAGAGATACGTTTTCCCTATCTCAACTGTCTCATTGTTCAGTGCTGCAGTGTCGTCAAAGTCGACGCTACCGGTTACAGCCATAAGACATCACGAGCTCGACAGGGCTGCTGCAACTCCTCGCAGTATCGTCGTCCACGGTATTGTATAACATATTCATCGACGGTTGACACCTCCTCTTCTGAAGAATTAGACGGCACTGCAACACGGTGAGCAGAATCTCGTCGGCGCGAATTAAATACGTACCAGTATCGCCAACCGGTGTAATTCTTTATCTTCGGTGGAGGAATCATCCTGGATGGCAACAAGGATGGACCGTATTGGACGTCGTGGTGGTCGACGGTCAAGGTCACGACTCACATTACCCTGTCTCGCTCTTTGCCGCCGACCACCATGATGTCCAATGCACCGACGACTAATAAAACCTACTTCCTTCCTTTCTCCTTTGTGTATCCACGCCGTCGTCTAACAGAGGCTAGGACCGACATGAAGCCTCCTTCACTGCAGCAAAATAGACGCCTTTCTTGATTCCAACGCTGGAGACGGTCCTCACCAACGTCAGTGAGCTTGTATCAGAAGGGCTCAAGGCGATTTCGATGGAATTATCATGAATAGTACAAGCTCATGGAAGATTGAGATAAGGCGAGCAGTACAGGGTGCAGGGTAAGACGGTACGTGTCGTATCCAGTTACCAAAAATCCTGTGCTCACCCTCAGCGAAAGAATTTCCCTTCTACGTTGTCGGGAAGGCTAGTGCCTCGGCACCACATTCCATCATGCTCAACGCCGACATTCGTAGAAAATCTTCTGACAACAGAGTAGCTCGCCAATTCGTTCGCAGAACAGCCCCGTCCTACGAAATTACTGTAACTCATTGGCAACTAGAAGCGCGACACCCTTCTTAGCATCATTGGCGGTGCATGAATTTCTCTGTATCCTCTCAAGGTGCACGAAGTCCAAGGAAGCTCTACTTTCTCGTAGCATTTGAAGGATATCGTACCCGAAAGCCTGATTGCATCATGCTATCCTGCTCTTCGCTCCGTCGGCTGCCGAATCCGTTCTACCATTTCTGAACGAGCTGTTCGGCCTTGAACCTGTGAAGATTATCCTCATTGAACTGACAATTGCCACATTTTTGGGCGAGACCCCGAAGCTTCGTATGGACACCATCCCTGCTGACTGTCGCCATACACCTCATTTTCTCGCCTACCGGAAACCTCTGGTCTGCCAATTTGGTTTCGGAAGCTTAGACATATCGGTGAGACCTGCATGTTACCACGGAACCTATCGGGTATGGCCTCCTTCTGACGCAGTATGCTTGAGGAAAGGTCGCGCTGCCACCGGAGAAAGATTTACCCTTTATTAACCGATCGCAGACCATTCCATTCTAGGACCCACACGACGATCTTCGAGGCAAATAATATCGATCCACCGTGATCTGAGATCTCAGACGCGACAGCGCGCCTCCGTGATAATTTTGGTAAGTATCTGCAAGCGTCGGGCGGAAGTACCGCCCCAAAGACAGGCCTTTCGTACATACCAGCGAGCACGCTATATTGTCTGGGCAGAATCCTGCTTTAGCTCATTTTGAATGCCACGACGGCTAGCGCTATGCATCGAATCATCACGGTAGGATCCGTTTATGATGATGTATCAGGATTTACGGTTACTTAGAGTCTTTTATATATCGCTCTGCAACTTCCCTGTTGAGCACTGCTCCTGCATCATCCAGCGGACTACCTTTAGCATAGGCCAAGGGCTAGAAAAACCGTGTACAAATACGTTGTAGCCGTGTATTAGATGTCTTCAGGAAAATATATCAGCTTTTGCATTATTTTGACGGCTAACTCAGATGTGGCCTTGTTTAGATCGTCGCATATGCAGTGTTAGGACAGATAAAACGGACCACAGATTGCGGAGGGCGAGCGCCTAGCGAGACCCGAGTGAAAGGTACGATCATAACAGAAGAGGAGGCATTTGCAATACGCAGCCAGTACCGTAGAGGCTACGTACGGGTTTACCGATGCATTCACGACGTTACGAGTCTTACGACTTCTCGTTTGTTGCTGGACAGTTCTCCTATAGTTCAACTGCGTCATCTTACGTGCCATCCCATGGCTCCTTCACCGCCGGTACCGCGCAGAATCATAGCCCATTGATACCTCCTTCTGCATTATATCCAGGTAGCCCCTCGCCTTATGCCCCCAATGTACCCCTTCCCGGAGCTTCGCCATATCGTGGCTCCGTTCCCTTTCCACCTGCCTCAGGCGACGGTTCAACAAATGGGTGGGTGCCCCCCGATGAACGCAGGCACCCTGGGAACTTCGCCGCCGCTTCCGACTATTCATTCCCCAATTCACCCTTAGGTGGCGGCCGTCAGCAAACCTCCTCATACAATATTTACCAGCAGGTCCAAATGAATCCATGGCTTACTGGATACGTGCAAGCTGGACTCGGATACCTGTGGTTCGACTTTTCGATGGCTGCGTTCAACCCGATCAGGGTGGATAACATGGGTATACAGGTGCCGCTGGGTATGAATGAGCTTAACAGCCCGGCTACGTACCCTCACATTCAGTATATGACGGTGATTTGCGATGCGATGCCATGTTTGCCCATAACTGGCATCGGAGATGGGAGCAGATGGTTGTCATTGGGAGATGTCTTGCAGGGTTTGTATCGTATGATGATGTGGAGAATCAGCAGGGAAGAATGGCAGAGCTTTCCGGAGAGTGACAAGGCTGCCATTGCGAAGGCCTTCACTCGTAGGTGCAGAGCTCGATGGAATCCACAGCTGGTACGCGCTGAAAGACAGGATGGTGTGAAGAGGGTGGATCTTTTGTTGGGAAAGACGATGTTCAGAGGGTTGATTGTTGAAGGAGGTGTTTTCAAGCTCATTCTTTCGTGAAGATCGTTCTTATTGTACCATTGGGTTTTCTATCCCGTGTATTACTAGTCATGATATGTATTACTTAAGTTCCTTGCCTCATATAAATAAGTACACTTTGTTAGTGCATTGAAGGATCTAGGCAGAGCGCTATTGGCCAAGGAGATAACGGTCCGTAAAAATAAGGCGTGAATGATTGGCAAGCATCCCTCAGACTCGACCGTATGTTGTGATAGCGTTAAGAAAGATAAAATACCCCCTTGCGGTATTACAAAAATTATGTATGATCAGCGCCTTGTTTGTCCGTTTCGCGTCGGCATTGGTCTTGCTGCAACATCTTGTATGCTTTTGTTGAGTTGGGATCTCCCGGGATGAACGTCCCCAGACTTGAGTCTCGTATGCAAGAGGAGCCTCACCTCGATTAGGATCAAAATCAGTTGTTGACGATCGCAATTATGTTGTACAAATTCAACTTTCAGTGATTACCATTTCACTAGTCGCAATAAATGCCTCCGTTGATAGATACCTAGTAAGGAGAGTGAGAAGCTGGGGTACATTACGTTAGCGCGTATGGGTCGTACCGATTGACCTGGCCAAAGACCGAGTCTCCACGGTCAGGAAGAACCAGGGATGGTACAAAAATACGTACCTGTAATGAAGCTAGCCTCCTTGGATGCAAGATATGATACCAAGTTGGCAATATCAGCGGGTGTCCCGTTTCTGCCTACATCGCTCCGTTCTCTTACATCTTTATAGTATTGTTCCGGATTACTGGGGTTGATAACACTGGCAATGCCGGCGACTTGGGGTTGACGTTTAGTGTATGAATAAACCATAGAAGATGAAACAGCGTACTCATGTCAGTTTCAATATAACCTGGTACGCGCCATAATTAATATGATTCAATGCATATACAGTAGACGTGCCTGGAGCATAAGCGTTAACAGTGATACCATATTTACCGAACTCATGCGCTATTCATGTTGAGAATGAGTACAACGTTCTTTTCAAATTGATGGAATAGTGCTCACCGGCACTCTGCGTAAGTCCACGTACAGCCCACTTGGATGCACCATATACCGGTACAGAAGGAGAGGCTACCGAATGAACTTGGTTATATACATGGATAGCGACCCGCGATAATTCAGCGCACCTGTCTTGCCGGCAGTGGATGATGCCCCGATAATTCTCCCGCCATGGCCTTGATCAATCATCTGCTTTGCGGCGTACTTGTAGCAGAGGAAAGTCCCACGACCATTAATGGCAGCAATTCGATCCCATTCTTCTGTTGAGGCTTTCCAAAGTCAGAACATCCGTACTGCAATCATGATTCACAAGGAACGTACTAGACATGATATTTTTTGTCATGCATATGCCTGCATTAGCGACCATCTTCACCAAGTCTTAGCTTCGTAAGATAATATAAGAGGTAATTGTCGCTCACTACATCAAGGGATCCTAGAGCATGGACTGTCGAGCCGATCATCCTTTGCACGTCGGATTCAGATGAGACGTCTCCAGTGACTATATGAAATTTACGGCCTTTGGAGGCTATTTCGGATGCTAGGACATCAAGTTCTGCTCCCGTTGAAGGAAGATCATTGAGTGAGATGTGGAATCCGTCCTCTGCGAGGCGGAGAGCAATGGCTCTGCCGATTCCCTGAGCAGAGCCTGTGATCAGAGCGACTCCGGAGGATTCCATGGGCATATATTGAAGAGGATGAGAAGATGTAGCTGAGTATTAGGTATGCTTCCAGCCGCAAAAGAAGCCTTAGGTAGCACATGACTGCAACTGCTTTGCTACGCACCGGAATAGTCAAAAAGTGCACACAATAAAACATACAAAGGTCATTTGACGCATAACGCGCCGGTGAAGTGATACAGAAGTTGAAGCGCTTGACACGAACTTCCAGCATTGGAATTTGAACAGCTGAAGTTGCTGAACCTTGTGGTTCCAGAGCGAGTCATGATAGATGAGCGCTCATTATCAAGTCAGCGTCAAAGCAAGAGCAATGGAGATAGGCACCTTCTTCGAAGGAGGGTAAGGTGGTACGATAAGTGGGCAGTATTACAAGATGACGATGATGGGACGGAAGGATCGAAAAGGTAACCTATGTATACTTTCCACTGGGCGCTTATCTTTTTCGTTTCCTCACAGTTATGACATTTCATACAGCAGTATGCACAGCATTGATGGTCACATACGGCTAGTGCTGCACCCGCAACGGGTCCACAGCTCTGATGTTCCGAGCCATGTGCCGGGGTGCTCATGAAGTTAAAGGATATTGTCGTGATGGGTGAAATACTACCAAACGTCTGTCGGTAAAGTCTTCGATACTGAACCGGCCATATCCCGAAGAACCGCTTCGAAAAAGTCAGTAATGCACTTGAGTTGCTATATTTGAGTAAACAATTCACCCAAGTCCAATAAGTCCTAAGAATGACTCCGAATGGATTGTGGAGCCGTTAACATTGGCGTAGCCTGAATTTTATTAGGAAACGTCAAGGTATAGGATTGCATTTGCTTTACCTGCTCGAATCCGAGGTGCAAGTTTCTCTGCAGCACCTAAATCCGACGTCCACAGAGATGAAGAAAGCGTATAGTCGGACATATTAGCGAGTTCTACGGCTTCATCAATCGTGTCGAAGGTTGTAATTGAAAGTTCTGAATATCCGTTAGAACTTGAACATCCGCGTGTCACGGAAACACCCACCAGGACCAAACACTTCTCTCTCCCATAGCCCAGTACCCGGTTTAACGCCTGTGAACACATGTGGCTGTATCACGGAACCATCCCTCGTGACGTCCCCTACGAGGACCTTCGCTCCCTCTCCAATCGCCTCGCGAAACATACCCAGTACATTCTCTGCAGAAGACTGGGAAAACAAAGCGGTGAGCTTCGCCGTAGGGTCCGTATATGGATTTCCGGCTTTTAGAGATTTGCAGAGCTCGCAGATTTTTTCTGTCAGAGTGTCCGATACGCCCCGCTGTACGAGAACTCGACTAGTAGACATGCACACTTGGCCAGAGTAAAGGAGCGCTCCGGATACGATACCTTTCACCGCGGCGTCTATATCAGCATCGTTGAGAACCTGTGGAAGTGTTTTGAGGGAACACTGTATACACAAAAGATGGTAGATGACGTACAATTGCAGGCGCCTTTCCGCCAAGCTCGAAAACACAAGGTTTGAGATACTTTGCTGCTTCGCTCGCGATTATCCTTCCCACACGATCACTACCTGTGAACTGCAACAAATGAGCACGTCGATGCAAAGAAACCCAAGTCCAACGACTGACATTGATTTTCCGCACAGACGGATGTGCAATGATTTCAGCAGTCAAAGTAGGCGAATCCTCCCTTGATACGGAGATTAAATTGAGAACTCCTGCAGGCAGTCCGGCCTCTTGCAATAGTTCCGCGACGATGAACTGACTCCGTGGACTCAATTCCGATGATTTAAGCACGACAGTATTTCCACAAAGGATGGGGACAGCAATGGCGCGCAGTGTAAGCGTGATAGGCGCATTCCAGGGAGCAATGCCAAAGCTAGCGGATACGTCAGTGTTAGTCAAAAATACATAAAAATAAAAACGAGTTACATCACGCCCATCGCCCTTCTCTGAACGAGGACCTCCGCCCCGGGAATCCTGTCCGAGGCTGTTTTTTCATCACCCAGAAGATCCCCATGTTTTGATGTATCACGGAGAGAGGCCTGTGAGGAGCTCCAGTTATACATACAAAAGTCGATTGGCGTGGCAGTTTCTTCCTTCATGGACTGCAAGATAAGTTGCTTGTAGCGGTCAGTGGAAAGGATATCGGCAGCCTTGATGAGGACGTCTTTACGTTGCTGGAGTGGAGAATGTTCCCACATCTTGAAGGCAGCATGAGCTGCATCGATAGCCGCAAGACAGTCGGCGCTGGTCGCGGATGCAGCTCTTCCTACTACGGCGCGAGAGTATGGGTTCACCACGTCGAACGTGTTGTCATCGCTGGAAGAGACTTTCTGCCCATTGATGAAGAGTGGAGTGAATGAAAGAGTTTCAGACATATGCATATCGGTGTTGCGGGACGCTGCGATAACCTGATAAATGACCCTGATGTGACTTGGCGATACATCACATGTACGCTACTGCTGACTATAGTAGGGTCATGAGCAAGATCACTAAAAGATGGTTAGTATCATATATGCTAATTGGGAAGTAGGGCCTACACGTTCGGACCACAAGTGGGTGGTCTGCAAGTACGGGACGAGACGATAGTGTGCTGGTATATAAATCTATTCACGTCAAATCGACCATGACCAGATGTCCCACCACTGGTGGAAAGGTTCAATTGCAAACCAAAAATAAAAAACGATGAGTTCACTCACCCTGCTGTTATTTACAGCGTGGTGGGTCTACACGGTGTCACGCGGCACCGTTCCATTGATACGATTATATCCTATCGGTTTGATGTATTAGAGACTAAGATAGCTGCTGTCATCAACCGAAAACGTAGCTGAATCGAAACATACTGAATAGTTGTTGGATGTCCAAACGGACGATGCTCAACGAGCATTTTCCAGAGGTATTGCAGATCGTGTCGGATGCAGCACTGAAGAGGATTATGAAGTAAGAAGATGTGATGAGATTTATATTACCTGGACCGAGAGATTCGCTTCATGCATCGAATATGACATGAAGTGGGACAGGCGCGCCATCACCCAGCATATCACTGACAAGAACTCGAGTCTTGAGCACCATCATATCGATGTCAGCTACTGAATTGGAAAGCGGATATGTTGGACCCATAAAGACTGCATGCCTGTCTTCGTAGAATTGGCGAGGTTATGAGATAAGGGTTCAAGCTACTTGCTCACATTGAATGAGAAAAGGCCCTTTTCGTCGAGGCACAGGGCTGATTTGTGAAGGAAGGTCGACGGGTATTTGCGTCCCTGAATACATTAAGGTAAAACGTCAACAGCGACGCCCGGACTCTCCTCTTGTCGATGACGACATATTCATCATGGATGTTGACATCCCATCCCAAAGTCCGAATACCGAGCCTGTCCGTGACACCAAGCCGAAAGGATCAGGTTTACCCGACAATCAGAACCTAATATCCAGCCATGGGACAGCTGACGATTCCTCCATGAAAACGGCAACCGCACCGGAGAACGAAATCTCCAAGGAGATCTCCGTGAAGGATACTGGCGTCCAGCAGCCTCTTACACCGGTCCCAGTGACGACAGAGGCCAGGTCGGACTCGGTTGCTCTACTGCTGCAGCCGTCGAATCCTATGGTGGTCGACGTCTCTCCACCTTCGCCACCCATGAATACTCCGGAACCCCATCCGCTCAACGTGACAGATGCCCTCAGCTACCTTGATGCTGTCAAGGTCCAGTTCCAGACCAGCCGGACGTCTATAACCAATTTCTGGATATTATGAAGGAGTTTAAGAGCCAGCTGTGCATAATCCGTGATCTCTTTCTGTTTTTATCCTCACAGGGAGCATAGGATCGACACACCAGGTGTTATACAGCGTGTATCCCTTCTTTTCTTCGGCCACTCGCAGCTCATCATTGGATTCAACACTTTTTTACCAGCGGGTTATCGTATCGAATGCACCTTGGACGGTTCCACACACGATCAAATCACCGTCACCAACAATGGATGGAGGTGATTCAGGCGATGCAGGACTACCCTTCACAGGCGATTCCTCAAGTGCTTCTCCGGCTGAAGGCCAAGGAGGAGGAGTGGAAGCGGGCACAGAGAGAGTGAAACAAGGTGTGGCGAGAAGTTGACGCGAGGAATTACATCAAAAGTCTCGACCACCAGAGCATCACGTTCCGGTCAGTGGACAAGAAGGCTACCTCGGTCAAGTCCTTCGTCAACCAGATCGAGGCAGCGAAGGAGGGGCAGATGGCAAAACGCGTGTCGTCGATTGATCCCCTTTTCGCTAGGACTCGACCCTCCCATCAACTAGAGTTCGTAATCGATGACCTGTCCGTGATACAGGACGGACTGAAGCTGACGTTCTCATTCTTGGACCGCACTCAAGGGCAGATCGCGCTCACGGATCGTAAACGGATAGAGCAGCTCCTCCGCTCGTTTGTTCCGCTATTTTTTGTCCTGGATCCTGTGGTGTTCAATAATGCTTTCCAAATTGTCTAAGAGACTGCAGATAGTGATGTGAGTGATGCTAGCGATGCGGAGGTGTCGAGTGTTGGGAGCTCGAAAGGGAGTGGTAAAGAGAGGAATGGAGGCATAGGAGCGGCTGCAGGTGACTTGAGGAGGAAACTGCTCAAGAGTGAGCAAGCTAAATCGACGATCCGGAAAACTAGAGCGCAAGAGGCAACGTCTCGTTCTCTTTCCAGGGTGCCGTCGCCCGCGCCGGCTGAAGGTAGTCCAGCTGAAGGCCAGCAACGACGGGTCAAGAATACGTTCTTCGCCAATAACCACTTTTATGTTTTGCTGCGACTACTAGAGGTGCGTTGGTCGGACATTTCGGTTTCGCAGCTTCTGATGCTATTGTCGTGATAGGTCATGTATACGCGTCTTTTGAAGTTCCGAAATATCTCGAACCAGCTTGCAACGGAAGGGCCACAAAGGTAAGCTCCCCTCATTTCTACCGGACTTTCGCCTCAGGCTACCGCTTTTATCGAGAGCATGAGCGATCCTAATGCCAATGCAAGCTACTTTTACGAGCTGATGCTCGAATCTTGCAAACGCTTGTTTGATAATGAGGTGGAGTAGCCAGCGTTTGAGGAGCAGATGCGGCTTATGTTTGGAGTCAAGGTGCGTCTTCTTCATTCATTACGATTCGATGGTATGGCTTACAATTACTCTTCAGGAAGCCTACAAGATCTTTACCATCGACAAGCTGATCGGATCGATTATCAAACAGGTAAGAGTGATTGTTTCTCGATGATGATATGTGTTTTACGTGTCCGGCAGATCCAAGTAATCCTTGCCGACTCCAAGAGTCAAGAGCTGCAAGAAACTCTGAAGCGAGACCGAAGTATTCCCTCGCTCACAATGCAAGACTACATGAACAATCGGCATAACGCTCAAAGGTGCTTGGGCCGGATCAGAATCTGTTCCGTATCGACTGGATAAGTTCTTTCGACACTTTTAGATCGTAATATGGAATTGACGCGATGGGAGCAGCTGCCGGAATCTAAGAAGATGACATTGCAGTTGATTGGGAAGGATGATTCCAGCTTTGATGACTCGGAGGTATTGACTGGGCGATGGCAGGCGTACATAAAATCCTATGCTCAAGTGAGCTATAATTATTTCTTGAATCGCTGTCTATGATCCTCACCCTGCTAAATAGACTGGTCTGACCACCGATGTATCCCAAACGAAGATCATGCGGCCATTCCTACAAAAGTGAGCACAGCCTCTCCTTGAACTATGCCAGATGCTCATTCATTCTTCACTAGAAATCTATCGGCGACTATTCCAGCCGAAGCAAACATCAAGACCAGTGACGGCTTGAAGATCAAAGTGTGCGTTCGTACATATACCGTCTGTTCTTCGTGTTGGATTCGGAGGACTATTTGTGGAAGATACGGCAGCAGGAGGATGTTCAGAAGGCGTCGGAGAACCTGCGGGCCAGGAATGTTCTTCGGAAGAAATAGCTGGAGAATTCCTCCAAGCCGGTGCCGGTGCCTTCATAACGACGCTGTGTTTGTGTTTTCTATTTGCTCTGTGGTGTAAACGGGTATTGGATTATATTATTGGCTTTTCTTAAATCATCCCACCATGACCATTCACATTTGATCTACTGCTTTGAATGACAGCTACCAACTGACAGAATCACTTCAAGTCACAATTACACTTGAATGGAACTAAACGACATCGAAATGGATAAGCCGTCTGGTACCCCATATCCCTCGCTAGTTACGATTGTAAAGGCATCGACATCTCTAGGTGCTTCTTCAAGAAAACTCCAACTGCCAGAAGATTCCGATTGTACGTCAAGTTTAGACAATTTCCATCACAGAGAGGTATCCGAAGACAAGATCGGAGAAAGCTCGTTCTCGCGACTTGAAACTCCCAGAATCAAGTTTGTGTCAGACCTAATCATCAGCAATATCAGTAATGACATTGGTGACGACCCGCAGTGTCCCAATGATTGACTACAGGCTCGTTACAATTATGAGAACTCGAAGACCTATCAGGACGAGCATATTCTTGACCTTGATCGGTCTCTTGGCTGATTTGGGATACGAGTGAACGGAATTGGTCGACAAAGTTGTAGAGATCACGGTCACTGTCGAAAACTACAGGAAGCGGAGCGTAGAGGTAGATAGATAACCGGTCTAGGTCCCAAAAAGGAACGCCAGACCACAATCCCTCATGCCGCTGTGATATCCTCAGTCACCAGCCAAGAACGTCTCACGGATTTGAAGGAATTGCAGGGACAGGTGAATATATCACAGAAAAATATGCATAATACATTGCAGTGAGATAATTGCAGTGTAAGGACCCCACATCAGGGTCACGAGCGTCGCCAGTGTAGCATCATGAACGACGTGGGGAGCAACAATAAGGACAGTATACTAGGGTGTGAAATGCGGAGAGGTGCGATGCCTTCTTTCTGTGTACGGTGAAAAGGCTCAGCAGCCTTCAATGAGCAAAGAGGAAGAGATAGCGTCAAAGAGCGAAGACGGGGCCATTATACGGAACCCGTCGACGAAGCATACGAACAATGAATGAAGAAATAGCACCCGAAGACGATATCTAGCAGAAAGAGTAATTAATTGCGAGTGCAGCGAGTAGAAAGAAAGACTAGTAATCGACCAAATTTCCATTCACCCCGCTCAACGGGGCGGGATGAGATTGAAAGTGTACGCCTATGAATATGGGGGCGAACAAGGGAAGGTGCTGCGACAAGGAGGCTTTTTGACGGCTCTCCGTGGTAGCAATAACATTGCCAGGGACACACTATAGCACAGAGGCTATGGAGCACCGGCGTGCGTCAATGCTTGGAGCAAAGAAACATCGCAGTCCCTGTTTTCACTAGGACATCGCCCACATAGTTCGCGCAATATGCGGCGTAACACCCATCAGATTAAGGTCTCTGTGAAGTACGTGCGGGATTGCCAGACACACTCGGAGGCTGAGAGTATCAGAAAACAGCACACGCGAGAACGGAAGAAACATGATCCCACGACAGGATCATTATACGAATCGTCACCAACGATAGAGATATTTGTACTGAAGGGCAGGATGGGTATCTGTACCATGACAGGGTCTTTGAACGAACCCCTGCCAGTGACGGGGAGGTATTGGCACGACGAGGTCATTGTACGAACCCCCGCCAATGAAACACACAGTGACAGGGTCATTAAACGAACCCCTGCCAACAATGAAGAGGTCTAAGGACGGAGTCATGTACGAACCCCCGCCGAAAGACACAAGAAAGAGAAAGAGGAGACCAGAAATGGTCAAGAGGATAGGAGATCATGGTGGTGGGGAAGTGTGACTGGTCTTCATCTCCCCACCATGATCAAACCGCGCGCGTCCTCTGCACATGCGCATACACAAAGACCCTCCGTTCCCAAAACGCAGTCCCCCTTCGCCTCATTACTAGTTTTCTCAAGCATCAACATAATCCTGATGCGGGCGTGCGCTCGTTTGGTCGGGGTTTCCTTGGAGCCGTACCGATATAGCTTGCAAGATGAAGGGAGGCGGAGACGGAGGAGGGAGTAGAGTACGGAGGGACCAGTGGAATGAGCATGGGACGTAGGCGGATGGGAAGGAAAGGGTACGGTGTGTGGCCTTACACGAACAGAGAGACAAGCCAACCTCGCATTGCAAAATGCAGTGTCGATTCCAACAGCCAACAAGCACCTCGCCGTATCGTCGAGTGCTTGCATCGGAAGGGGATGTGGACCCGATTCTTTGGACGAGGAAGCCGAACTATATCCATGTTCAGTAGAGCCGTCGGTCTTTCCACTGACCATCCCGGCCCCAGGCACTCAGACTCGGGTACACCATCCCAGGTCTGAGAGCCCTGGCCCCAATCCTCCTCAGCTTATCCCTCCCGTCCTGGGTATTCAGAAATCGACACGAGGGATTCGACTTGAGAGGCGTGCGGCGGTGTGGCTGGGGAGGGTAGTCGTCTGTTTGGAGGGTGGAAGGGTTGTCTTTGAGAGGTTAACATCGACGCGCGCATGGATGCACAAAAGATGCGCCGTGCCCCGAACGTATAACGCCCCTTCAACCCTCCACCGGCGTGAACTATAAGAATTCGAGTTGAAGCCGAGGTCGTTTGGGAATAACTCAAAGGCGGACTTGGGAGCAGATCGACGCGACGGTGGCCTAAGGATGGGTAAAACTGGAGGGAGAGGGGGAGTAACCGGCTACATCGAGAGGGAAAAGAGGGCGAGAAACTGCATGGATGGCTGCAGAGGGCATCGTACATCTGTGGCTGTGAAGAGCAGCCGTCTGTTTGGAGTCGTCTACCCAGAGACCGGATCCCGACCCAAACCCTCTCGCCTGCCGATACGCCTGCAGAAACACATCCGCCTCCTATCAAAGCTCTCTCTCCCATCCTGTATCCAAATCCAGCTGCGTGGTGCGCTCGCCTCGAGAACGAAGGGAAGCAAGCAGTAGTGGAGATCCATCGTAGTGATCCTGTGACCTGCCAGTGAAAATGGCGCTCGTGAGACGGTGAGAGTATTGTCTGATTCCAGCGACATCGCGTGCTAGGATGGCAGTCGGCATGCACGTCGAAGGCATTCTTCTCGGCGACATCAAGGTCACTAGCGAATTTGTCTGGCGTTACCGTATCTGGGAATTACAAATTCTGACCAGTGGTCTGTACCTTTTCCTCAATCCACGTCGTCGTTCCGCTTGATACGCGCTATTCCATGCTTCTGCAATGTCTGGTAAAGAGAGTGTTGATAATCAGTATATAGGTATGCTAACCATTTTCTATTTATTTTGCTTATGACCTTACAACAGGCAGCAGCGGCGTACATGTGAAAGTCGCATTGCCAAGGTCATTTATCAGGCTCTTGCGACGACAAAACGCTCGACGTGGTGAACCCATACTCTCACGCCGTAGTGGGAGGAACTGCATCCGCGACTAGCGCGGACTGTCTTACGGCCATCGATGCAGCCCATGCTGCCTTCAAGACGTGGGAACATTCTCTACTCCAGCAACGTGAAGACGTCCTCGTCAAGGCTGCCGGTATCCTCTCACTGAACGTTACAAGCAACTCGTCTCACAGTCCATGAAAGAAGAAACTGCCACGCCAATCGACCGGAGTTTCTCACAGTCTTTTATTGGTGATTCATCAAAACTTGGGGATCTTCTGGGTGATGAAAAGACCGCCTCGGACAGGGTTCCCGGCGTGGAGGTCGTCATTCAAAGAAGGGCGATGGGTGTGATGCAAGTCGTTTTTGTATTTCTGTATATCTTCGACTAACGTTGACCCGTTAGCTTTGGCATTGCTTTATGGAATGCGTCTATCGTACTCATACTACGCGCCATTGCTGTGCCTATTCTTTGTGAGAACACCGTCGTGCTCAAATCATCGGAATTGAGTCCACAGAGTCAGTTCATCGTCGCGGAACTATTGCAAGAGGCCGGACTGCCTGCAGGATTTCTCAATCTGATCTCCATATCGAGGGAGGATTCGCCTACTTTGAGCGCGGAAATCATTGCACATCCGTCTGTGCGGAGGATCAATGTTTGTTGCTAGGCTTCCTTGTATCGATGTGCTCATTCCTTTCAGTTCACAGGTAGCGATCGTGTCGGAAGGATAATCGCAAGTGAAGCAGCAAAGTATCTCAAACCTTGTGTTTTCGAACTTGGCGGGACGGCGCCTGCAATTGTAAGTCATCTACCATCTTCTGTGTATACAGCGTTCCCTCAAAACACTTCCTCAGGTTCTCGACGATGCTGATAGACTCTGCGGCGAAAGGTATCGTATCCGGAGCTCTCCTCTACCCTGGCCAAGTGTGCATGTCTAGCAGCCAAGTTCTTGTACAGCAGGGCGTATCCGACAATTTAATCTGCGAGCTCTGCAAATCTCTGAAAGCCGGAGATCCATATACGGACCCTACGGCTACGCTCTCCACTTTGTTTTCCCAGTCCTCTGCAGAGAATATACTGGGTATATTTCACGAGGCGATTGGAGAGGGAGCGAAAGTCCTCATAGGGGACATCACGAGGGATGGTTCCGTGATACAACCCCATGTGTTCACAGACGTTAACCCGGGTGCTGGACTGTAGGAGCGGGAAGCATTTGGTCCTGGTGGGTGTTTTCGTGACACGTGCATGCCCAACTTCTAACAGATATTCAGAACTTTCAATTACAGCCGTCGACACGATCGATGAAGCCGTAGAACTCGCTAATATGTCCGATTATACGCTTACTTCATCTCTGTGGACGTCGGATTTAGGTTCTGCAGAGAAACTGGTACCTCGGATTCGAGCAGGTAAAAGTAATGCGATCCTATACCTCGACGTTTCCTAATAAAACTCAGGCTAACAGCTCCATGATCCATTTGGAGTCATTCTTAGGACTTATTGGACTGGGGTGAGCATTTTACTCGGATATAATAACTTAAATTCATTACTGACTTTTTTGAAGCAGTTTTTCGGAATACGGCCGGTCCAG
Organism: Desarmillaria tabescens; assembly: GCF_030435595.1. Taxonomy (NCBI): domain Eukaryota; kingdom Fungi; phylum Basidiomycota; class Agaricomycetes; order Agaricales; family Physalacriaceae; genus Desarmillaria; species Desarmillaria tabescens. The sequence continues at coordinate 362,212 of NW_026848337.1, read as the reverse complement.
TGTCGAAGACTTTATGGACAAACGTTTGGTAGTATTTCACCCCCAACGCCAATATCCTTTAACATCATGAGCACTACAGCTCACGGCTGTGGACCCAGTCTTTTTTTACCTGAACCATGTGCGGATACAGCACTAGCTGTATGTCACCGTCAATGCTATGCATACTGCTGTAAACCACTGTATGGAATGTTGTAACCGTGAGAAAACGAAAGAAATAAGCGCCCCGTGGAAAGTATATATGTCACTATGTTACCTTTTCGATCCTTGCCTTCGACTCCCATCATCATCACCCTGTAATATTGCTCACCCACGTACTATCCTACCCGATTTCCAAGAAAGTGAGCATTTCTGTTACTCTTGCTTTGAGGTCACTCAGCTAATGGATGTTCATCCAGCATGACTCGCTCGTCTAATCTGGAGACTTGGATTCAAATAGCTAAGGTTGCCGCCGCCGCTGGGGAAATGGCACCATTTCCGTATATCAAAGGCATCGGTGGTTGTGCTGTACTCATACTGGAGGCCATTCAGGTACGTGAGAAGCTTACACATAGTGTTTCATCGTCTTTAACTAGGGATTGCAGAAGGCTGGAAAGAACGATGAGGATCTGCTTGATTTAGCGGAGAGTATAGGGGAGACTATAAACCTCATCCTGGATGCCATTGAAGAACATGGCAAAAGTAGCGCTCTCGACCTTGGTGATGTTTGTGCAGAGTTTGAAAAGTGAGTGGGCACAATTGGATTCTGAAGCATTGTTGACGAACATCTTTTTAGATACATGACATACTTACGCGATGAGGTGAACAGCACCCGGCTCGAGTCCCGTGGACGGTTCAAGTGGTTCAAGCGTTTCCTGAAGAGAAATGAAGTATGCGACACTGTTAATGGTTACAGGAAACGCGTGCATGCAATCAAGGAAAAATTTATGGTGCGTCTTGAGATCTTGACCGGTATAAGCTTACCCAGGTTGGTTGATAGATTCGCATGGCCATCGACTCGCGCTTCGTTATTTCAGACATCAAAGATGGATTGAGGACTAGGACAGATGCTCTTACCAGTGCCATCGAGACGTCGCAAAGGCATACCATATCTAGTATTGACAAACATGCAGACAGCATATACAAAGAGATACACACATGGGGTGTCCTGCAGAGCAAGAAAGCCGATGAACTTAGTGCAGACGTCCAGACATTGAAGGAGCGGAGCAGCTACAAAGGATATGTACGCCTTCTTCTAGTACGCAGAATCTGCGATTTACCATGCCCTACATGATTCAGGTTCGGGATGTTCTTCCCGGGGATATCTATTTGAGAGATTGCCTTGACTACCCAGATGACAAAGCAGTGTTTACTCGTTATAATGCTGATGTTGGTAATACACCTAAAATTGTTTGTGTATATCAACGTAGTAGCCGCAGCAAGTTGAGCAAACAAGATGTCATACAAGTGGGTTGTGTCAGCTCTGTCGGATTGAGTCCTGGTGCTCACGTGTCCTCTAGCAATTCCACATTGACGTGGATAGACTGATAAAACCCAAGTATGCTAGCAACATTTTGTGACAGTGTTCATGGAATATTAATCTTATGGTCTAGACATCAAAATATTGCCCAGGTCTTTGGTGTATGCAGGTCTCCAGATTTTCTTGCAATTGTAATCCATGGTAAGGATAATCATAAATTCTTTTTGCAATTCTAAGTTTATACTTGTCTACAGGTACCATACAACAAACAATCCGTGACTATCGTGACTCCTTGACTGCAATGCAGTTCTTGCATTTCAACATGCAACTGGTGGGTTTCACTGAAATATACTGTAATGCTACTCAAATTATATGCCTTTCTGTAGGTCAATGATTTGGAGATGCTACATTTTCCTATTCTCTGCATATCAATATTGAATAGTTGAATTAGTTGGCCTCAGATTACCTCAATAGCCTTTACCGCACATCTCACCAGGATTGGATAGACTTCGCATCTGTGAGTAATTGCCTTGAAAGTATGCATGTAACAACTAACTGCTATGCTTCAAAGGACATTGGTGTTCATCATATGTATATCAATGAAGGAGGCCAAATTGTGTTGGCAGAACTCTCATCTTCCTATCGTTTTTATCCCTTTTATGTGGATATAAGGGAACACCCTGCAGTGTGGTTGCAATGACATGGGAGTGCTCTAGACACACCAGCCACTAATTTGATCAGAGATTGGAATTTGCTGATGTGCTCTACAAGCTTGGATAAAAGCCATCTCATAAAGATTTATGATGCCCTTTATCATTTTATGGAGGATGGGTATAGGATGACATCTAGCCAATTTGATGATTGCAGCATAGGAAGTGTATCAGTATGGACAGGGCCAATCCAAGTCCTTTTTGGGTTCATCCAAGTTGGCAAGATAGCAATTGAGCCAATTGAATGGGATTCATGGGATCTAAGATGGAGTGGTTGTCCAATGCCTGTTTCTACATGCAGGTGTGATTGACATGAATTATTTATCTGTACTCTCTGCTGACTCCTTCACCCATCAGTGGATCACTTACCATTCATAATTTGTCTGTCATTCAGGAGCATTATCTTGACATAGTCTCTGAGAGCTGCTCGTCTTCCAAATATGATGGAAATATGCAGCAGATGATGTACTCATGGTTTGCACAAGCTTCACAACTGTCATTGTCTTGTCAGAACATAAGAGGCATTGATCATAGGATGGATGTCAGAAAATACATTGGAGGTTGGTGTAGCATATCAGAGGAACTCAACAGTATACTGACCAATGTCCAGTGTGCTATGGCTTGTGCTTTTCCCTTCATATAACACCATGTTATGACCCCTTCCAGTTATTGAACACATTTATGGCAGACAGCGAAGATACATTGGCTCTCTCGCTAACAATCTGTGAACCCTGTTTTGATTCACAGTCTAACACATTTTCCTGGCCTGTCATTCATTGGTTTTGTGACTCAAGTCTATCCAATGAGATATCTGTCAAGGAAGTGGAAGCTCTTTTTGGAATTCAAGTCCACTTCTCAACTCATCCATGCATATGCTCCATACCAGAAAAAGTATTTTCGACCATTGTTGAAATAAACACCTTGTGTGGGTTTGATCCTGCCCTCAAGGGTGCAGATATATGCAAATATTTTGATCTCCCTTGCATGAAGATCTTTGAGGATCCAATTGAAGTTCTTTGTAAGTTGAAGAATTAGCATCTTGGGTTCATGCACTCTGCTAAAAAAAGCATACAGATGATGATCTCATCCAAACTTTATTGCCAGTTACTGCTCGTGATTGCAAGGTCACTGCAGACATTACTCCAGTTACCCATGCCCGAGCTGAGAAAGAGCTATTGGCCTTTCACACAAGTCAGAATTGGCTCATGCCAGTATTTATGGCACTTATTATTGCTCTTCTGTCTTTGGTTATACATTTGTCTATGAAGGTATAGAGGAAACAGGTTATATACTGCACCAGCAGCCACTTCAATCCACCCAAGTCTTGTACTGATAGACCTACCCAAATATATGCTTCTAAATTTGTGACCCCACTCTCTGTCTCTCTTCAGATACTGTCCATCTTCAAGAACTGACTTGTTCTCAATTGCTTGCCATGACAGGTAAGGCATCACCTAGATGAATTGCTAAATTAATAGATAGCTGACATGTAAATGACATTGTGTACCTCTGACAAAGTGCTGTATGGATCATATCTGAGTGGTTTGAGTTGATAAGCTTGGTGATGTGTAAAAATAAGAGATTGTTCTCACTTGATGATCATGGGAGTACTTGATCATGTCCTCTCTACCAAGTAATTAGTCAATGCATCACCCATACCTAAAAAAAATTATTCATCATCATCCTATCCCATATAAGAAGTGATGCTTACCAAAAAGTTGTCCAATCATTAGTCTCTCTGTGCCCCATCATCTAAACTCACAATATCTCCCTCTATATGCTTTGCCAGTGTTATGCACTAACTCTAATCTGAACCAAGGCTGGTCTCTATCCTGTCACTCGCATTCGGTGATTCAGTGTTAGAGAGGCGTTGGTAGATTGCAAGAAGTTAGGCATCACTTTATAGCGAAAGCAAGGAGCTTGTAAGAGTTAGGAGTATATAACCTTAGCCAAAGCTGGGGTCTAAGGCCACAGCATAGGCTAGCTTAAATACATGTTAGACTTGTACTAAGAATAGTATCTACAAGGGCACATGCAATGAGAAGTGCGTCTTTCAACGAATGAGGAGTGAGGACACTAAAAGAAGTGTACTCCTGACGAATGAGAGTAAAGAGCGCATATCACCTGCATCTGCACAGGACTCTGTCTGAATAGACTGCATCCCACAGACCGCCCTCGACTGGCGGTCGACTCTCATCCAACTACTAAGAAGCATGATGCCATCAAGAGAAGCATGATAGCACATGCGGGTCGTCGGTCACCTGGGGTGTGGCAGCTGTGAACTGGGGTGACGGCAACCAGGTAAACAGGTAAGGAGTGTGCCAGAGGAATATTATGGGTCCGAGAGATAAGATAGGCAGGTCCGGGGTTCTGAGGGATAAGGATAAGATAAGATAAGGAAAATAGGGGTAAAGTCATAATAATACCCCTCGACTAAGACTGTCATCCTGACAGTCCTTTAGATGTCCTCATGAATCTTCCTGCAGAGGGATTCAATTGAAGGAGTCAATAGTGGGTTCCATATCTGATTCGTAGTCCTTGTTTTGTTCCCAAGCAGACATGCCCCGTTCTTCTGGAGGGAAACTAGGGTCAATCTGAGTCGTTAGAGGAGACATGGAACGCTCGTCTTCAAAGATGTCTTCATCCGTGTCCAATGAATAATAGCCCTGCTCATCGGAGAATAATGGATCGGTATGATTCCTGCTGGGGATTGGAAAGAAAGTTGAGCTCTCGGTTGAAGAGCCAGGAGATGATATGGTTATACATCCCCTTTCGTTTTCCAAGTGTCGCAAATCGTGATCCCGTATGTGGTCTTCCTTGTTCTCGTATTCCTTGACGAGTTCTTCAGCATTGGCAAGATTGCTCCTCTTGACCCATGTAGCTTCCTCCACTGGGTATTCTTTCTATTTGACCAAATATTCTGTTATGGTCCTCTGGCTGTGTCCTCGTCCGATGATACGGTCGCGGTCCTGAAGTAGTTCTTCTACTTCGTACTCTTCTTCACCTTCCACGAGTTCCGGCTCGGGTGGCAGAGGTCTTTCCTGGTTGGAAAACTCTGGGGGGACATATGGAGTTAGGTATCGTTCATTGAACCTGTTGTGGATCTTCCATCCTGGCGGTAGCTTTAATTTGTATGTGGAGGGCCCCTTTTTAGAAATAATCTCGAAGGGGCTGACATGCTTGTTGCCTAGCTTTTTTGCCGGTCGGGGGAGGTGAAGGTTGGTTGAGTCCAACCAGACTTTATCTCCTGGTTGGTACTCCTGCGCAGGGTGAGTGTGTTTGTTGTAAGCCTTTCTCATAACTCTGGTGGCTTTATTCAAAGAGTCTTCCGCTTGCTTGCGTACTCTCTGGAGGCTTTCGACAAAGTCAGTTATCGATGGTGTTTCCAACTGCCTCACCACGGTTGGGTGAATTTCCCCATCTCATCCAAAGACAATTTTGATGGGGGAAAAGCCTGTTGCAGAGTGTTGGCAGTTGTTGTGAGCGAATGCTGCCCATGGTAGCCATTCGCTCCAGTCGTTCTGTTTGTGGTTAACGAAGACTCGAAGGTATTTTTCGAGTTCTTGGTTAACCCACTCCGTTTGTCCATCCGTCTGAGGGTGATAAGCCGTCGACGGATTTCCTTGAATATTCATCATTGCGTATAGCTCAATGATGAACTTTGATATGAATTGGGGTCCCTGGTCAGAAATGACTTTGGAGGGGGTGACCCCGAATCGACAAATGATCTTGTCGTGTAGGATTTTGGCCCATCCACTCGATGAGAGCTCCTTCATGCATGGAATTAGCATGATGTATTTTGAGAACTGGTCCACGATGACTAGTACTGCATTGTAGCCTTTGGATTCTGGAAATCCAGTAATCATGTTGACTGAGATGTGTTCCCAAGGTCGAGATGGTACAGCATTAGGGTGTAGCGGAGCTGCTTTCCATTGTGTATCAGTTTTCGTTCTCTGACATGCCTCGCATCCTCGTACATAGGTTTTCATGTCCCTTCACATTTTGGGCCACCAGTAGTTCCTTAAGACCAATTCCTTGGTCTTTTCGATACCTGGGTGCCCCACAGAGACATGATTGTGGTGATGGGAGATAAGTTCTCCTCATAGGGTGTGGTCGTGGGGGATGTAAATATGTCCATCATAAAATAGAAGGTGGTCTTTCTCAATGACCCTCTTCTTGTGGTTGAGGCTTGAAGCGATCCCTCGGTCCCACCGTTGGTGATCACTTGTTGCTCTCCTGATTTTGTTATGAATTTCTTCCTCGGTTGGCATTATTAGGGCACGGAAGAATTCTGGTTTCAAGAGGACAATATCGTCATTGTCCTTCTTGCCTTGATCGTGGTCAGCCCGTCAACTTAGAAGGTTGGCCTTCCTGTTGGACGCTCCCAGTTTGTGGTTGAGCGTGAAGTGGTATTCCGCTAACTCAGTAACCCACTGCGCTTGTCTGTGGTTGAGTTTCTGGGGCTTGCGGAAGTATTGCAGATTTGAGTGATCCATCCAGATTTCGAAATCTTGACGGGCACCCATAAGATAATGTCGCCATTCTTCCAAGGCGATCATTATTGCTAGTAATTCCTTGTCGTAAATCTCATAATTCCGTTCCATTGCGGAAAGAGATTTTGATAGGAATGCAATCGGGCACCATTTTCCTTCCTGTTCCTGTGACAGGACAGCACCGACTGCCCCTTCGCTGGAGTCTGCCTCCATGTGAAACTGGTTGTAGTTGTTCGGCATCGCCAAAATGACTCCCATTGCGAATTGTCATTTGAGTTCTTCAAACGCTTCTTGTTGTTCTTTTCCCCAGGTCCAAGGGACTTTCCCTGTGAGTTTTGTCATTGGTTTGACAATTGCACTATAATGCCAGATGAACCGTCAATAGAAGTTGGTGAATCCTAGAAACGATTGTAGTTCCTGTTTCTTGGAGGGCACCGGCCAGTCCATAATACCAGCGATTTTAACTGGGTCCATTTTAATGGACCCTTCACTGATGATGACTCCAAGGTACTCGGTCTCAAGTACCTTGAACTCACACTTTTCTGCTTTTAGGAACAACTTGTTCTTTCACAGAATCTTTAGGACTTCCCGCATGATTCTTTGGTGTTCCACCTTGTCCTTCGTGAAAATGAGAATGTCATCCAAATAAATGGTGACCTTTCCCTGAGCAATGAGATCTTTGAAGATATCATTCATCATCCACTGGAATGTGGCAGGTGAATTGGTCAGCCCAAAGAACATAACCATGGGCTCATAGAGTCCTCGGTTAGTGCGAAATGTGGCTTTGAATTCGTCTCCCTTCTTGATTCGGACGTTATTGTATCCCCAATGGACGTCTAGCTTAGTGAAATACCTTGCATCTTTTAACTTATCCATGAGGTCAGAGATAAGTGGTAAAGGATAGTGATTTTTGATGGTTATTTCATTAAGCTTGCAGTAGTCTTGTACTGGCTGCAGTTTTCCATCCTTCTTCTTGACAAAGAAAAAGGGGGACGCCATTGGGGATTTGGAGGGTCGAATTCGGCCGGTGGCCAGATTTTCATCGAGGAATTTATCCAGCTCCTCTTGCTCCTTCGGGTTCAGAGGATATATCTCGCAGTCTAGGCTGGCATTGGCATTGGGAATGAGTTCAATGGCATGGTCCCAAGGCTTGTGAGGGGGGAGTTTGTTGAAGTTTTCTTTGTCAAAAACATTGATGAAGTCCCGATAATGTTCAGGGACGATCTCCTTGAACGATTTTGTCTTCTTTCCCTCATTGGCCTTGGCCGCTAAGTCATTGGCTTTATGTCCCACCACTCGTATGTGAAAGGCTTCCTCAAAGTCTATGATGAGGATCGTATCCCCATCCTCAACTTTGGTTCCCCACTGCTGTTCCGGATCCTCATCCGGGAGTCGGAATGGTACTTTGCAGCAGTCGCAGTGCACTAAGGTTACTGAACCCGTATTCCAGTCAATAAGGGGGTTGTGCCTTTGTAGCCAGTCGTGTCCTAGGAAGATGGGGGTTGTTCCTAGGTTGACGACTGCTAATTCAATACATTCGCTGTGGTCCCCGATCTTAAGTCGGACTTCAGCAAATTCGGTGATATCGCCACCTTTATTGTGAGTACCATCTGCATTATAGACTGGAGTGGGGTGAGCCACTTTATGCATGGTGATACCATGATCACGGGTCCACTGTCAGTCAATAGTGCTTCCTGTACAGCCACTGTCGATCAGGGCCTTCGTGGAGTGATGGGCCATAGTATCAAAGGTTTCCAGTTGTAGGGTGATTGTGATATTTTGCCCCTTCGCTCCTCGGACATATTGGGGTGGTTTGGTAAGCTGGTCCATGTGTTCCAGCTTTCAGTATTCGTCCAGATAGGACTCCCCGACTTGGTTTTCCAAGTCGGCAACCAGTGGCTCATCCACCTCCGTTTGTCGTTGAGGGTGGACCCACTGTCTGAGAAGTGACATCTTCTCTCCTGGGGTCTGGGTAAGTTGCATAGCTCGCCAAGTCCAGGTGGCTCCGAAGGGCTTCAGCCATTGGGAGTCCTGAGAGTACTCCACCGATGCTGGTGGCATCGGGGTCTTCCTCTCGTCGTCGCAGTCCATAGGCCACAAAGACCCTGCTCCTATGACCATGCGACCGGTCAGTTCCCTTTCACCTTGGTGCGGACACCCACTCGGGTTAGTTGGGACTTCACTGGATTTTGGAGAGTTCCGTAAACTCTTTAAATAACTAGGGTTGCTTTCACCGTTAGTGCCATCCTTCAAGGAGATACGTACCTGGGAAGGGGAGCCTCTCTCCCCTGTTCAGCCCGCTTGATCCTTGTGGGTGATTGAGCTTTTTCGGCTGGTGTCCTCTGTGATAGAGGTGGCCACTCCCTGGTTATCCTTTCTACTTGGTTCCACGTGTGGTGCTGAGTTATCTCCTGAGGCTTTACAACAGTCTGCCATCGGGTCTGCTGGGCTCCACCGGCCCTCAGCTTCATCCCTAGGCTCGCCTGGATTCCCCAACCTCACCATCACTGAAGTGGTCTGTCATTGAGGAACCTTGATGCACAGAGGAGATGCCAGTTCACCATCATCTGGATCCACTGCCACTATATGCGACTTTCCCAGGAGTTGGACTTTGTAGTCCTCGTTTTGACCTCCCGTATGGTGGACGTCACCCGCAGGGAACAACGACGTTGCACCCCCAAGGTTCCACCCTTGGTTGCCTGTCGAACCGGTAGGCTCCGCTGCATTGTATGTGCACCCCAAAGGGGTATTTGCAGTGGCTTGGACACAGCCAGTGTTGCGACTGCAGCCTATTTACGCGTGTAGTTTTGCAATCTAAAGTGTTTTACATGCATACTGAGATATAGTGAGCGAGCGGACTAAAACTACGCGTCGACACTAATGCTATGCGGTGCAATGATATGGAATATAACTTATGGCATAAGAAGCAATGGGATTCTAAGCAGGACTTAGTCACCGCACTGTACCTGACGGGCATGCGTGATGAGAAGGCCAAACCCTATACCCAATGCCTTAGGCTCTAACTTACAAGCATGCTTGTGGGAGCTAGATAAAACCTTGAAGATTGCAGTAACACTGAGAGTACTTAGCGCGCTCGCTAACTGTGACACGTTGTACCTGAAAATCCGGGGAAATCCTTAAGCGAGATGACAGATATCACCGGCACGAGCTTGTGCAATGGGCTTCAGCCGAAGTCCGCAAGCCTGCGTTCCATTGTTCTGAGTCCCATTGTTCGAAGACTCACTTGTTGCCATGTCTACGAGAAGCCTCTGTGAATCCAAGAAAGAAGTCTTGAACGACATACGCCAGAACTGATAGTTCTGTTGATGAGCCTCCAGGCTCTGTACGCTCAGAATTCGCGGATTTTACCCAATATTTAATTCCTCAGCCACCACACAAACCTACTGTTTCAATCCTGGCAATATTGCTTAATGCCGCCACTTATCCTTCCCCACTTGTACCCCACATCAATTACACGCCCCTTTCATTAATTCTGCCAGTCTTCTTTCATTAATTCTGCCAGGCACCTGATTGTCGATCTCACGGATTTAGAATCCCATCTGATTGCCTAGCACAGCCGCAATTCCGCAGCACAGCCACAATTCTGCAGCTCAAATAGCAATTCCATGGCATTAGCTCTAATGCCGTGACCTTTCCTCAGTCTTTACTAAGGCTGTTATACCACCAAGAGATTGCCGCAAGCATCTACTTCAGTACACTTGCTTCAATGTACTTTGCCGCAGCAACACAGCAGCTCAAAATTCCGGAGATCGGTGGCATTCTTGCTAATCACTTCATCTATATGCGGTAAAGCCATATGGGTGCTGTTACTTTAGAACCACAGTACACAGTAAAACCGTGTGGGTGCTGTTACTTTAGAACATTGGGAACATGTGTTTGGTATCATTTCTTACCAATCTATGTACTATGGACTTACTAAGGACTCGCTTCAAGTATTCTAAATTTATTCTGGACTTGTAGTATAAAAGCTAGTATACACCACGGAAAATAGGGAGTTGCTAGACACAAGTTACTGGACACTAGCCATCATCCACGTTATCGACCACCGTTATCGCTTGTACTCGCTAGGAGATAGACAATAACAACATAGTCACTCCAAGTTATACTCTCTGTCACGGCTTTTCTTCTAACGGTATTGGTGTACGCTCATATTGCACCAATACACGGAATTTGGTGTCCACAACTCGCTTTTATCTTTTAATCTGCCAGCATCATTTCACTTTCACCAGCCAGGATCGTTTTCATCAGTTTTCACCTTCTACATTGCCATCGTTTTACCCAGTTCAGTTCAGGATTGTTACGTCCCTGTGTGGACTCAGATTAGGATCGTTATTGCTGCCAGCAGCATCTGTCACGGAATTTCGGTCAACAGCTTCAGTATAGGATCATCAGTCATGGTATTTGGTATCTTGCCGTCAGTTTCAGTATAGGATAGTCTCCATGTAGACTCAGGATTAGTATCAGTTTTGTTTTGCCATCGTTAACCTCAGTATAGTTTCAGTTTCAGTCCAGCCCAGTCCCAGCCATCGTTTTGCCGTCACTAGTTCCCCCTCATATCATCACCAGTTAGTCTTATCTTCGTTTTACCACCAGTTTCTCATTTCTCGACTACAGTCTTCGTCTCTTGCCATCACGGTATTTGTTATCTTGCCAATGGTATTGCTCTTTGACAGCATTTTCTCTAATTCCATCAACATCGCCCATGGCTTTTACTATTTAAATTGCCGTCACTTCATTCATGGTTTGCCGGTATTCCCAGTTATACCAGATTCCGTTCCTTCTCGACTATCGAGACCCTTCCCAGCTTACAGCCAACGTTTTCTAGTACTTGATCATTAAGGGTACTACTTCGCTGACTGAAAAGTCGCAGTGTATACTTGTGTTCTTGAGGAATTCATCGCACGGAGGTGCACCGAAACACTCGCACAACAACAAAGCCTTTATTGCCGCTACACGCCATTTGCTGTGAACTCCTCTAGAGTTTTGGTTTTTGCCGTTGCCATGGAAGTTTAGGCTCATCACCGTGCGCCTAGACCTGTCGGTCGCTAGAGAACAAGCCCGCAGGTGTCGGGAGAGCACCTCTTGGCATGCATTTAGCGAGCTCACTATAGGAATGAGACTAAAACTGGGAAGTCCGACCCGGATGCTCAGTAAGGTGGCGGTGGCAACGTGCTACGCATGTAGGAGTCTGGGTACTGTGCGACGTTTGTAATTCTAATTCCCCTGTAGTATAAGTAGGCTGGTTACAGTAGGTAGAGGCCAAGTTTCGAGCCCCTGAGTTCCCATGCACGCGTTGAAGGCGGTACTGTAACAAAGGATCAGTTTGTGACTTCGAGTCTTGCGTAGAGTTAGCGAGCTCACTCAGAGAAATACAAGATACCCTTGAGAAAAGACTTTTTTTTGTGCACTTAGTTCTGAGAGAATAAGAATCAGTGAAGCTGTTCTGTTCCATTGAGTGTTGATAAGTCCGTTTGGAGTATGTTCTGAAGAGGAAAAGCGAGATCTGTTCTGTTCTGTTCTGTCTGTTCTGTTCTGTTTCTGTTCAGTCTGTTCTGCATCAGTTCTGTTTCGAGTTTCCGTTTTCTGAATCTGTTTCCGAGCACTTCTGAAGTGTTCTTGAGTCGAGATCATCTGTTGAAGTTAGTTGGAGATCCCCTACATACAGTTGTGTAGCAAGTGGGCTAAGTCAGTGCTTGCCTGTGGTGTTCTTTTAGCGAGCTCACTAAAGTTCCGGCATGTATTGCCTCTGTTTCTGTTGGGATCAGTGTCCCTTGTGTATTTTAACTCAAATCTGCCTTGAAGGTTGCATCGCACCAGTGAACGACCTTCCTGTAAAAGTTCCTAGACTTAGGAATTCATTAGAGAAAGCTTAGCTTCGCTAAGAGCACTGAGAATAAGAGAAACTCTTAGAGATATTGAAGTATAGTTGGATTGCATTAGAAATAATCGCTCCCCCTAGAACTTACGAGGGTGATTGTAGTTTGTGTAGTTGTGTGAGTGTGAGTGTGGGTTTTTGAGGTTCGCCTTTTAGCCCGCTCACTATTCCACAGGTGCCCACAGCCAGCCTCTTCAACGGAGTTTCCAACCTGGGGACGAAGAATATTCAAATCCGGAGGACGAGTACGAACCGGTAGAGGTGGATGAGTTGGAATTCGTGAATGATAATGAGGAGCCCATCCCAGACATTGCGGATTTCAAAGATGGAATTGACATGAGACATGGATATGTTACCATTGAGCGAGCGGTACATGATTTTCACAAGGAGAAAATTATTAAAGAAGCTTTGGACACTGCTGAAGTATTTGCGGTACGACACAACAAAGGAGTGTTCCTACCAGATGCAGAAGAGTTTGTGGAAGCTGGAGATTATCCGGAGGAACACGGGAGCAGGTATGCTAAGATGCTCGACAGAGAGCTCACTCAAGTAGTGGCTTGGCACGCGAATCCCACCCAGCGTCTGGAAGGATTTATGGACAACCAGTATCGAAATTTCATTCGCTATGCTAAGAACTTCGTGGTAGAGAAAGGGAAGCTGTACAGAAGAGATATGGAGAACGAGCACAAGCTAGTGATCTATCCTGAACGGCGGATGTACATTATGAAGGCTGCGCATGACCAGTTGGGTCACCGCAGCATCTACGCTACAAAAATGCTAATTAAGGAAAGATTCTGGTGGCCTGAGATGGAACGAGATATCGCATGGTATGTGAGTACCTGCCATATATGTCAAGAACACCAGAAGACAGTGATCAAAGCACCGCCTACCGTAACATTTACACCTTCGATATTTCAGGTGTTGCATGTGGATACGATGCACATGCCTCAGGCCTCGAACGGACATAAATATATAGTCCATGGTCATTGTGCACTCACTAGCTGGATGGAAGGACGTACTTTGGCAAGCGAATCTGCGCAGGCTATAGGAGAATGGCTATTCAAAGACATCATCTGCTGGTGGAGATGCCTATCCCTCATCGTGACAGATAATGGGAAGCCATTCAAGGCCGCAGTGAAATACTTAGAGCATAAGTACGGGATTAAAGATATCTTGATAGCACCTTATAATTCCCAAGCAAACGGAAGGATTGAGAGACCGCACTGGGATGTGAGACAGGCCCTGTACAAGGCCTGTGGTGGTAACGAGAGACACTGGCATCATTACTTTATTCTGGTAATGTGGGCCGATCACGTCACAGTAAGAAAAAGGATGGGGTGTTCCCCATTCTTTGTGGTAACAGGCACTCATCCGATCCTGCCATTAGATGTATTAGAAGCTACTTGGCTGGTGGAGTACCCTGGACGAATCATAGAAGACTGGGAGCTCCGCAGGCTAAGAGCTATCGCACTAGAGAAGCATGCGGATCGAGTTGCAAAAATGAGAAGAGACATGGATACCGCTAAACGAGAAATGACATTGAAATACGCTAAGATGAATGCCAACAAAATCAGGGAATTCAAGTTTAAGTGCGGCGATCTGGTACTGATGTGAAACAGCCAAATAAATAGAGAGCTCACTAAACACGAAAATGAAACCTCGATATTTGGGACCTTTGGTGGTCGTACATCGCACCAAGGTCGGCAATTACATTTTAGCAGAGCTAGATGGGTCGATTCTACGTACTAAGGTCGCTGCTTTCAGAGTAGTGCCCTACTTAGCCCGGAAATCTATTGATTTGGGTGAGGGGGTCTTGAAACTCATGGATATGACACATGCAGAGTTAGAAAACTTGATAGAATCGCCGGAACCTAAAGATAAGGTCCCAGCGAACTTCGCAGATGATTATCCAGAAACAGAGCACCTTAAAGTGTCGAAGGAGATCAACTTAGATATTTAGGTTTAGCGAGCTCGCTAAGAAGATAAGCAGAAAACGCCTTCTGCAGGCCTGGGATTGCAAGTAGGAAAGATACAAATTGTATAACTACGATATACACAAGAAAGAACAATATACTACACATAGAAACAGGAAGAGGAAGGAAATATGAGTAATAATGCGCCGTGAACCAGTTGCCATCTGCCGGGTTGGGACCAAAGATACGAGCCGCAAACTAGAGCGCCGCTGGGTCCAAGCTCACCGAGGTAGAGGCAGCGGGGCCGTGCTCAGCATCCGAAGAAGAGGGGCTCACCAAAGCAGTCTCCTTGGGAGGAGCAGATAAAGCATCCTGAATCCCAGAGAGCTCGCTAAGGAGGAAGGCCCGTTGTTTCTCAGCAGCAAAGATTGTGTGCTGGATAACAACCAGATCCCCCATGATGGTGCTCTCGAGCTGGGCCAGGTGGTCCAGGGACTCGACGTGGAGAGCATCCACGGACGACCCTTGCTGAGCCAAGTGAAGAGCCTCGTTAAGGGTGTTGCTTCTGGCTTCACTGGCAGCTGAAAAAACTCGGATCAGAAGAGGAATAAAGCATT
This sequence comes from Desarmillaria tabescens, assembly GCF_030435595.1. Lineage (NCBI taxonomy): Eukaryota > Fungi > Basidiomycota > Agaricomycetes > Agaricales > Physalacriaceae > Desarmillaria > Desarmillaria tabescens. The sequence goes on along the minus strand of NW_026848337.1, from coordinate 347,127 downwards.
GAGAAGGAAAAGAGATGCACCAGTACTGACGAGACCGAGAACAGAGGCCGACCGACGTTTGCCGGACCCCTTAGAGGGGTAATACTCCCTTGCAGACGGCAATGGGAAGGTGTATCGAGAATGTTTGGACTCACGATCGCTGTCCTTGTAGTACTGTTTGGCCAAAGAAGCCTAGAGGAATTGAAAATTAGTGAGAAAGTTAGTGAGCTCACTAAAGATAATGACTCACAGTGCCTGGAGCAGTGCAGTCGAGGAGGGAATGATTGTTTCTGCCGCAATGGAAACAGGCAGAAGGTTCCTCCTAGAGTTGAAAGCTTTTAGTGTGGGGGATATCTCAAATATAAGTGAAATTACCCACCTTAGAAGGCTCTTTGCGTTTTGCACCCGTGGAAGCTTCACCAGCCTTGCCCTTGGGGAACTTGGGAAGCTTGGCAGCAGCCGACTTGGAATTGTCATCGTCGATGACCATCTTGAAAAGGCCATTAGTGAGCACGCTAATAAGAGAACATGAGATCTAGAGAAACCATACTTTAACAGAGTCTTCATCAGAATCAGAAGCTTCAGCTACCTTGTCGTCACCATCGTCATCATCGGAATCGGTGTCGACGATGGCAGCAGACTTTTTAGCTGCGTGGGACCTGCCCTTGCTGCGAGGAGCGGAGTTCGACTGGAAAGAAGCAGGTAAATACGGATAGAAGAAGGAGAAATAGAGAACTCACTTCGCGATGAGGACCCATAGGGATAGGAGCAGCAGGAGAAGCCTCTACCGACTGATGCTCCGTCTGCACCCAACCAGTAATGGTCTTGAGGACCTTGTGGATGGGTTGCTTGGAGGCGTTAGTATGAAACTTCTTCTTGATCGTGCTCCGAGCCTTGAAGATAGTCTCGCAGAACTCCTTGTCCTTGATGAGCTCCTCCTTGTGATGCTCAAGGTGATCCTGACAAAATCAGGTCAGAAACGTCGCAAAAATTAGTGAGCTCACTAAAACTTACGGTGTACTCCTGGAGCTGGCCCATTTTCTCAGCAGCAGTAACACTAAGGTTCTGGCAGAGCTGAGTAATGACAGCCTTCACAGCGACAAAGGGCATAGCAGGAGCAGCAGTCGAAGACATAGTAAGAGATGAGGGTGTTTTGGCTGAACAACGCAGAGAAAAGCATGAGTACTGGTTGAGAAAACGAGTTGTTGGGATAAAAATTGTCGGTAGACTGGCCTCGCTTTTATACCAGTACTCGCAGCAGCCACAGATGGAAAAATTAAAAATTTAATCCCAACAAATCGTGACTTAGAGAGAACTTCACAACCTAGCAAAGCCCGAGCGAACAATGAAAAGTGAAGTACAATGGGCTTTGATAGATTTGAAATTGGGTTGATAGGTGAAGTATAGAGTCGGTCTTGAAGAGATTAGTGACTGAGGACAGTCAATGTCTTTTAGTGTGGGGGATATAGTGGTATACACAGTATACCTTTAATATTATGTGGAATTAGGACATAAATTTTCGATTCTACGAACAACACCAAAGAGATATTGGCACGTGAAAAAGCAGCCACTTAGGCGAAGATGTCAAATATTTGAAATAAGGATGGAAACAAGTCCACAGAAACGGCGACTGACTGAAAGACCAGTGCCAAAAGGGACAGGAATGAAAGAACAAACAAAGAGTTCTGGTATCCAGAAAACAAAACTCTAAATACAAGACAGATGACAGACACCGAAAAAGACAGAGAAACCACACAAGCCTGAAGAAAGTAGCAAGCTCGCTCGCCAAGACGCGAATGGATATGGCATCAATGCAAATCAGGGACTTAGAGTTCTGATGCAGGGCCACATAGGCAATGACATCACCAAATCACCGCCTGATCGTCTTCCGTGGCAGTGGTGTAAGAGTGTAATTTCTTTACTTCAGGTCTTTTTACTCTATATCAGAAGTCTTGTCTGATCGCTACAGGCGAGAATCGAATCGAATCTGTTCTAAGTTGAGCCATGTTGCTCTACCAGCAGGATTCCTATGCCTATCCTGCTACTGCCTTCTAAGATCGCACATGAAAAACAGGACAAAGAGCAGCAAGAGATTTTGGATAAAAAGCCTTAAGGGCTGCAAGAAGATAACAAAAAGACAAAAAGGAGATACTACAGGAGATACATAGAAAGTCCGCCCACAAGATATACTACAAGGATATCAATCACTGGAGCTGCTGCTACCACTGCTGCTAGCAGAAGAGCCGCTAGGATCTAAATCCTCCTCGGACTCGTCACCCTTGATAGGAGACTTCGACTTAGAACCAGCCGCAGAACGAGAAGACTCGCCAGGCTTTGGCAAGTTAAGAGGACGACTGAGGGAGCGACGGATACCATCATTGATGATGAAGCTAGAGACTTCCTCGTAGGCAGAAGCCAGACCTTCGATGATGGCATTACCGTTCTCATGGCCAGCGATTTGGTCAAGAGAGTCGGCAAGCTGCTGGATCAGGTGGTCGTGCCTCAGGAAGTTGTGTCGCATGAGCACATCGAGGTGCTCCAGGTCGTGGTTTAGCGCATGGAGCTCCTTGAGATCAGACTCCATTGCTGTGGTGCCAAAAGTTAGTGAGCGGACTAAGAAGAGGAGGAATAAGAAAGAAATACATACAACCGACGTTGTATCTCACATACTTGGCGAGCTTAGAAGACACCTTGTTCATTTCTTGAGTGGTGTATCGAGCAGAACACCTGCCATGGTGACTACAGGTGCACTGATCACAGGATGCACCTGGGAATTGGTTCGTCCAGGTACAGTTGAGATCCCTAGTCGAGCAGGGAATGCAGTCGCCAGAAACCTTGAAAAGAAAAAGGGAGAGTCAGAGAAAAGTAGGCAAAGCTAGCTCACTCACTCACATCAGGAACCCACGCGAAATAAGGAAAGGGATCCGAGCGTGCACCAAAGGTGCCATTCTTGTCACTGTACTGGATGGGCCTAGGATACACAACGATTGAGATAACATAGAGGAGACGGAAGCAGAGAAAGAAACTCACTTGAAGAAGGCAGCGGGGCCCTCGTGAATATCCTCAAAGGTTAAGGCTTCGAGCTCCGAGCGGCTAGTAGAGTGGCAGCCGATAGCAACCCCAGACCCAGCACCAGGCTCGCTAAGCATATAACGAGTGTCAGGTTTGCAAGCTCACTTTTTGGCCTTCCCCTTTTCACATGAGACCTGCTTCTTCTTCTCTTGCTTGGTGTTGGAGATCCTGCGTTTCTTCTTGGGAGGCGCATCATCGTCGGAGCCCGATTCTGACTCCTCAGGGAGCTCGATGACAGGAGGAAGAATGGCTGCCCTGGTAGCAGCGGCACGCGAGCGTGTAAGAGGAACATGAGGAGAAGCCTCCACCGGTGGAGGCGAAGCCCTAGCAGCCTGGAGCGGCTTCTTGCACTTGGCTAGATGAGAAGGCCCAGCCGCAGGCATGGGGCTCGGAGAGGCGATGGTATGGTGGAGAGTAGACGTACAAACACGCACAAAAGGGGGAGGAGAACGAACGGACTCCTCAGCCTGAGGAGGAGTTGCTGGTGGAGCCTTGGTCTTCCGGACAGGCTTTTTCCTCTTGGAAGGAGAGGCACCGGCCTTCCCTTTGCCCTTGCTATGAGTAGTACATTTGGGAACCTCCACAACAGGAGATCCCATGTCAAAGTCATGATTGGCGATGAGGTCGCCAGAAACAGCATCATAAACAAGCTCGGGCAAAGGTGCCCAAGCTTCCTCAATGACAGGAATATCGTCAAAGAGATCGCCAGCACCACCAAAGTCAGACGGAGGCGGAGGAGATCGAGAAGGAGGACGATGACCATCGTCCTCCTCAGAACTTGGGAAGAATAATGGCTCTTGAGGCTGCAGGGTAGAATCGGTCCCCCTTAAAGCAGAAGGGACGGGCACTGTGGAAAACTCCCCATCTCCAACAACCGGAGGCAGGGGAGGGCTCACTTGAGCATGGGGCCGGCATTGAGGAGTACGGCCCAACATCACAGTATGCGGAGCAGGGCGCACGGGGGTAGAAAACGATGAGAACTGAATAGCGACCATGAGTAACTGGCAAGAGAGCTAGCACAGAATACGGAGTCTACTCACCCCGGGCTGAGGAAGTCTTGAGTCTGGGGGTAGTGGCTGGAAATAAAAGGAGTAAGCGACCGGAGACAGAGGATGAGGAGAAGAACTCACACTCTGAGGTTGAGGTTGACGCCTAGGGTCAGGAGCTAGAAGGAGGAAAGCCTGAGTTAGCGAGCTCGCTAAGTTAGGCTAGGACATTCAGCCACTTACTCGGCGGAGTAGGCGGCACTGGAAGACTGGCAGTACTGGAGGATGAAACACTGTTAGAAAAGTGAAGAGGAACAACCAAAGGAAAGAAGACTTACACCCGATGGTTGAGATCGAGGAAAGTCGCAGCTGAAGGCAGAGCAGTCCCGGGAGTTGAGGCTGGAACCCTCAACGTCTGCTGCAGGTCGTGAATAGAGGCCACCAAGTGGTGGTGACTGTGATGCACAGCAGGAGGCTGAGACTCAAAAGCTGGGGGAGGATGTGACAGTGGAGGCATGGGAAGCCGATAAGGTGGAGGCGCTGGAGTCGAAGGAAGGCGAGGCGCAGGAGTACGAGGAGGAGCTGGGGTTGAAGGCCCAGCAGGAGGACCAGCCGGACAAGGAGAAAAAGGGAGCGCCAGCGCCAGAGTAAGAGTCTGCCCATTAGAGAGTGGGCTAAAATTTGAAGTCACTGGTGCACTGGGTTGGGCACCACAGCGGCGACAAGGCTGAGGAATAGGGGACCCCTGCTCAGAAGCGAGCTCATCGACATCATCTGGAAGAGGAGTCGGGTACCATGGAAAAACGACACCCGGGAAGGCCTCTTCGTCGATCAGTGGGGTACAAAGGATGTCCTCAGATTCCAAAACCTCCTGCTGCAGGAGATAATGAATGAGAGGTAGGGGCGGAGACGTCATAACAAAGCTGGGTTCACCAGGGAAGGGTAACCCGACTGTTAGGCATGGTAGGCCCTATAGAACCATGAATTAAATGGGCAGGGATAAGAGGAAAAGTGAGACTCACATGAGAAGGCCATGTCTCAGTGGGGACACGAGCGATGAGCTGGTTCCAACCCAGGACTCTAAGCCTGGGAGGCAGAGTGTCGTGCCAGCGAGTGAGAAAGCCATGGATGTAGGCCCCAATTCTAGAATCGATGAGGCGCTGGTCACGAAGGCGACGCATGTTGGGAAACTAACAACAGCGGAAATGAGCGAGCGGGAGAAAGAGAGCCGGAGGAGTATGCACCAAGAGATTGAAAATCTTGTGAAACATCTCAGAGAGAGTTTCCGGAGTATGCTCCCTGCAGTGGTGATAAACAGGCACGAAAAGGGCAGTCACTCAACGGTACACATAGTAGTACTCGTGCGGGTTGAAACGCACAAAGTACCGGTAGCAGATATGCTCCTCGGGTGATGGCAAGAGGTTGGGAAGGGCGGCAATGGCTGGAGTAGGACTGGACATGTTGAAGAGACTTCTGAAATAAAAAGAGAAGCGTCAGCCAACAGTGACAGCATGCTTTAGAACACGTACTGAGTTGAACGGCGGCGACAGAAATCGCAGAAGAGAAGACAGAGAGTGAGCTCACTAGAAAAGTGGGCGAAAAGAACAGAAAGGTGGGAAAGCAAACTGGAGGGACTTAGCTTTTATTTAGTGAGCTCTCCAGTCCCCAACCTTCTAATAAGAAAAGAAGCACTCACGTGAGAACTTCTATGAACATTGATGTACCCGGCACCTGTGCCTTCAAATTTGGAGCACATGGAAAGGAAAGAAAACATGCGGACCCACAACGCGATGACTGAGGATGGTCAGGACTTTAGTGGGGGGGATATATTGCGACTGCAGCCTATTTACGTGTGTAATTTTGCAATCTAAAGTTTTTACATGCATACTGAGATATAGTGAGCAAGCGGACTAAAACTACACATTGACACTAATGCTATGTGGTGCAATGATATGGAATATAACTTATAGCATAAGAAGCAACGGGATTCTAAACAGGACTTAGTCACCGCACTGTACCTGACAGGCATGCGTGATGAGAAGGCCAAACCCTATACCCAATGCCTTAGGCTCTAACTTACAAGCACGCTCGTGGGAGCTAGATAAAACCTTGAAGATTGCAGTAACACTAAGAGTACTTAGCGTGCTCGCTAACTGTGACGTGTCGTACCTGAAAATCTGGGGAAATCCTTAAGCGAGATGACAGATATCACCAGCATGAACTTGGGCAATGGGCTTCAGCCGAAGTCCGCAAGCCTGCGTTCCATTGTTTTGAGTCCCATTGTTAGAAGACTCACTTGTTGCCATGTCTACAAGAAGCCTCTGTGAATCCAAGAAAGAAGTCTTGAACGACATATGCCAGGACTGATAGTTCCGGGCATCTAGACCTGTCAGTCACTAGAGAACAAGCCTGCAGGTGCCAGGAGAGCACCTCTTGGCACACGTTTAGCGAGCTCACTATAGGAATGAGACTAAAACTGGGAAGTCCGACTCGGATGCTCAGTAAGGCGGCAGTGGCAACATGCTACACATGTAGGAGTCTGGGTACTGCGCGATGTTTGTAATTCTAATTCTCCTGTAGTATAAGTAGACTGGTTACAGTAGGTAGAGGCCAAGTTTCGAGCCCCCGAGTTCCTGTGCACGTGCTGAAGGCGGTACTGTAACAAAGGATCAGTTTGTGACTTCGAGTCTTGCGTAGAGTTAGCGAGCTCACTCAGAGAAATACAAGATACCCTTGAGAAAAGACCTTTGTGCACTTAGTTCCGAGAGAATAAGAATCAGTGAAGCTGTTCTGTTCCATTTGAGTGTTGATAAGTCCGTTCAGAGTATGTTCTGAAGAGGAAAAGTGAGATCTGTTCTGTTCTGTTCTGTCTGTTCTGCATCAGTTCTGTTTCGAGTTTCCGCTTTCTGAATCTGTTTCTGAGCACTTCTGAAGTGTTCTTGAGTCGAGATCATCTGTTGAAGTTAGTTGGGGAACCCCTACATACAGTTGTGTAGCGAGCGGACTATGTCAGTGTTTGTCTGTGGTGTTCTTTTAGCGAGCTCACTAAAGTTTCGGTGTGTATTGCCTCTGTTTCTGTCGGGATCAGTGTCCCCTTGTGTATTATAACTCAAATCTGCCTTGAAGGTTGCGTCGCGCCAGTGAACGACCTTCCTGTAAAAAGTTCCTAGACTTAGGGATTCATTAGAGAAAGCTTAGCTTCGCTAAGAGCACTGAGAATAAGAGAAACTCTTTGAGATATTGAAGTATAGTTGGATTGCATTAGAAATAATCGCTCCCCCTAGAACTTACGAGGGTGATTGTAGTTTGTGTAGTTGTGTGAGTGTGTGTGTGGGTTTTTGAGGTTCGCCTTTTAGCCTGCTCACTATTCCACAGGTGCCCACAGCCAGCCTCTTCAATGGTACAAATGGCGACGGTAGGATAAAATTCCTAGCTTTCCTCTAGCCTCCTTTACCAACTTCAATTGCTTCCACATTTCAGCTGCGGTGGTAGCACCTGCAATGTGAATCATCTGCATGTCGCTTAGCGTCAGCTCTATTTGGGTCTGTGCCTTCCCATCCATCTCCTCCCATTTGCGTAGCTTTGCAGTTTCCTCGGCTGTTGGTGCCTTAGGGTCTGCTGCACTCAGTTTCGCTTCCTTTCCCTCGGCATACTTTAAGAGACTCTGTTCTCATAGGATAGCTGTCACATGATGCTTCCACAAAACCCAATTGTCTTCTCAAAGGAGCTCGATTCAGAATAGTGATGATGGTGTCGAATCAATTGATGATGACATGATGTGATGAGGGCTGGGGTTTTGATAGTTGTATTAGGCGAGTACTGTTCGTGTAGGTATGTAGGTGTATAGATTATTTAGGCTTCAGGGCCCATAACCTATTGTGAGGATGAGTGAAATACGCAGTGGTAAACCTATCTCTCGATCTACTACCTTAGTGGTGGTTGAGTATGAAGGAATAATTATTCTACTAGGCCAAAACTTCAGCCTTATATACTACACAATGTATCTAGAAAGTTCTACTACTTTACTTATGTTTATATCTACTTGAAGGTTCCAGTAAGTAAGAGTACAAGGGGAGAAACATTTAGCAAGAGCAATGATGCTCGAATATTCTGGATGTTGCCGGATTGCCGAGACACAGCATGCCTGTCACTATGTCACAACCTGTAGGTCAGTCACAACAACTAGTAATCAAGAAACTACCTCTAGACCACGTATTGCATGATCATTCACCATTTACTCATGACTAGCCAAGAAATTCTTACCAATAATACCCTTTACCCAGTTTATTTATACTTTGATTGTACCTTACTAGTCAGTATATAAGTAGTAGAGTAGGTGCACATGCAGGCAGGCAAGCCATCCCCATGATTGTGACCTACTAGTCAGTAACTAGTGCCCCAATTAAAGGCTTTTGTGCTTAACCTTGCCAAAGCGGCGACTAGTCGCTAAGTTATCCATAGTATTGAGTGAATAGAAGTGTTTTAGAGTCCACTGTTGCATCCTGCATAGGCTCAGAGTGTTTCGAAGTTAGTTTAAGTGAGTTTCTCAAAGTTTAAAGTATTATTCTTAGGCCAAGAGTGCCACTAGTCAGCCAAGAGTGCAACTAGTCAAGTGTCTATCACTTGTAGGAAGCAGTATAGGGCCAAGAGAGCCACTAGTTCGAAGCAGTTTCAGTCAGAGCGAGTGCAGTAGCTCCAAACAAGTCACTATTACAGTCAATTGTGTCTTAACAACCCCACTAGTGCGAGTAGTACCTTTGTATAGCTCACTAGTAACGAATAAACATCTTTATAATAACTTCCCTTGATTATTGAAGTCTGTAGAGTGCTTCTATCATACTCGAAATGCCCAAATTCAATATATTTGGTGATTTGTGTAGAGTAGTAGAGGGTTTGGTGTTTGTGGTGTTCATATCCATTCACTAGCCTTTAGTTACTCGCCATTACCGAGCACATCACTGTATTGATGATATTTTGGCTGATGCCAGATCTGGAAAAATTTGGTCCAAGCTCGACATGATGGATAGTTTTTTTCACACTAAAATGCATCCTGACAGTATTCCTCTGACTGCTGTGAACACACCCTTTGGTCTATATGAGTGGACAGTAATGCCGCAGGGTATGAAGAACTCACCCTCAGTATATCAACACCAGGTTAACGAGGCTCTGTGTGCATTTATCGGAAAGTTTTATCACATTTATCTAGATGACATCATTATCTGGTCCCAGTCTCTAAAAGAACATCAACAACATGTCTGCATGATAATGGATGCTCTGAAGAAGGACAGACTTTATTGTAATGCTAGAAAGTCAGAATTTTTCAAATATTCCATCTGTTTCTTGGGACACAGGATTTCCCTGAAAGGAATCGAGCCCAACAACTCTAAAGTTAAATGGATACTAGATTGGTCTGTACCTCGCTCCCCATCTGAAGTCCACACTTTCTTAGGACTTGTTCGCTACCTCGCATCCTTCCTACCTAACCTGGCTGATCACACAGCTGTTCTGACTCCTTTGACTGCTCTGAAGCCAGATCGCTTCCTCCCATGGACAGAGGAACATCAGTTCACCTTTGACTCAATTAAGTCACTTGTTGTGTCTGCAGAATGCCTCACTGTTATTGACCATGTTAACCCTGGAGAGAACAAAATTTTTGTTACTTGTGATGCAAGCGACAGGCATACCAGTGCTGTGCTTTCTTGGGGTCCCACTTGGGAAACTGCTCATCCTGTTGCCTATGAGTCCATACAGCTCAAAGGTGCACAGTTAAATTATCCAGTACATGAAAAAGAGCTTCTTGCTATTGTACATGCTTGTAAGAAATGGAGGTCTGATCTACTTGGAGAACATTTCCAGGTTTATACTGACCATCATACCCTTGAAAACTTCAAAACTCAGAAGACCCTCTCTCATCAGCAGGCTCGCTGGTTGGAGGAACTTTCCCAATTTGACATGACAATCTCGTACATAAGAGGTGAAGATAATACTGTTGCTGATGCCTTGTCTCATCTACCAGAAGACCCTCTTGAAGAGGTACCTGACTTTGATCCTGATGAAGTACCATGCTGGCAGGCTTGGCTATCCACACATCCAGTTGCTTCCATACAGTCCTCTCTAGAGATTTCTGCTGATTCTCATTTGCTCGATTCAATCATTGAGGGTTATGTCACAGATGACTTTTGCAAGAAATTCATAACTGGGCAGAAAATCTTGTCTAATGTTTCTGAGGTGAATGGTTTATGGTATATCGGAGACCACCTGCTCATTCCTCATGTGGGAAATGTGCATGAGGAGCTTTTTAGACTGGCCCATGATTGTTTAGGACATTTTGGTGCAGACAAGGCCTATGCCATCTTGCATGACTCTTATTATTGGCCTAATATGCGATGCAATCTTGAACAGTCATATATCCCTTCTTGTGAATTGTGTCTTCGAAATAAATCACTGATGACAAAGCCTCATGGTCTCTTACATCCACTCCCAATCCCTGAAAAGTGTGGTGATAGTGTTGCTATTGACTTTATAGGCTCACTCCCTGAAGATTCTGGCTTTAACTGCATTGCTACTGTTACGGATCCTTACTTTTCCTTATTTTTCCTTTTCACATGGTACCTTATTGACTCATACATGCTTAGTACTGCGACACATGGACGTCACATCAGCACTTCTATTCAGGCCATAATGCCAGCTCATCGTATGATACACGGACTTATTAGCACCATTTTTAGAACTACACTCTTGTATTTAAACGCACCAAGCTGTGGCCTTAAGCCCCAGCTTTGGCTAAGGTTTATATACCTAGTTATTGACTCAATCGCTCTCACTTAGGCTGCCTAAGTCATCTGCTAAAGAGACCACTTGCGCCTGCTCATTGTACGCTTGACCGAAGTGCGAGTCACGTCATGAGTTTGACCCTGTTTGTCCTACTAGTGGGTTACATTTAGCCAAAGCTTCTCTCAAGGGCCTTCATTGTCAACCACGACAGTGAATGCCACCCATGAGCAGCACCACATCTAACACATTTAACGTCTTTGCCAGTTTCCTAACCGCCATCATCGTACTTATATTCTGTTTCCTGTATGGATACCTCCGATACAAACGACGACACCACACCAGAGTCCCGCAGACCCCCACTACCGGGAGAGTATACTACGGGCTCGACAGACAACCTAGACGCACCCCCTTCCACTATCGAAATGCCAGCACCTTCAGATTCTGACCTAGCGCTTCGATGTCAAGGAATGAGGACATCCACACCGACCTCCCAATCCAGCGAGACAAGGAAGACATGGAAGGAGAGATTCGGGTTGGCAGAGTTGAAGAGCAAGACGACGCCGACAGAAGGGAGCAGCAGGTCCTCGCAGACAGGATTCTTCGGGCATCTGCGGACCCCTCGGACGAAGAATCAGGGGCAACTGAAACCAGGGTCAACCCCACCACAGGAGGAGTCATCGTCGGTCCAGAAACTCGTCCCCGCTCCACCCGCCTCTACCTCACAACTGCCCACGGGGAAGAAGTTGTTATAGCCTACCACGGATTCTCCCCTCGCGCCCCCGATCCAGACGAGATCCCCGAGCCAGAAGAGTTCCACTCCCAGCAGCAGCACGACTGGGCGATCATGGACGCATGGCACCAAGCAAACCGGTGATGTGCTCGGTAACGGGCAGCGTGCAAATGAAACAAGCATCTAGATCGTCAATCTAGATACTAAATCACACACACACACTATCACCAATGTATATAAGTTCGAGGGTGAGTACGATAGAAGCACTCATGATGTACTTAGATTTAGATAATCTAGTGGGGTTTTGTCTGAAAACAACTTCAATTCTTCTTTCGATGTGTTTTACACAAGGTACACTAGTCCGCGATAGCAAGGTTTTATGAACTTGTTTTGCAAGGTATAATCGAGCAAGTTATACTCGTTTTGACGTCGTCTAGAAGAGCCTCTAGCGGACACTTCAAATAATCAAACAACCAAAGACTCCAAGGTCTACAAAGAGTGCAAAATCACTCTACAAAGAACGCTCAGGTTCTGACTTCAAGTACAAGACTTGCAAAGAGTACACAGACTCTGGAGTTCCTTGAACTCGACGATTGTTCGAACTTAAAGCGTTCTAGAGCTTATTTTACTTCAACTAGATGAGGTCTTTTGACTTAAAGTCGACTTCAGCACGTCTAGATTGCTAATCTCGGAGAGAGAGAGCACGAGGCCTTTGTCCGCAGAGCAGTTCAATTAACTAGCAAGGCGCAAATGCGGGGATGGCTCTACTTCCTACTTAACTCTTCTAGATTACTGTAGTCGCCCTTATGGGTTGACTTTGGTAACTTAATTCACTTCAGTCGAGGATATGCAATAAAACCAGTGATTGATTAGGTAGCTATACAGGCTACTAGCACAAACGCGGGGGAATGCTTTCCTGCCATTATGCATCTAGTCGCTGCTAATTTATATGATTCGTGTTCTAGGTATAGGAGCCCATATCTACAGTAATTATGGTACGAGCTTTGGAATTAATACAAACGGTGAGTCACTATCCTACAAGTATCGCGCCATTCCGTAGTTTCTATTCAGTTTGACGCGACTGCGCCGGATTATTCTGTCACCGAGGAGTGCCCTACTAGTACGTGGGTGCTCCTTCTTCCATCTGCAAGGCTTGCCGTGTGCCGTATGTATGGAATACTGCGGTATGCGCAGGATCTCAAGGATGTAACCACTGATCACGATCGACTGCAGGTCCAAGATTATATTCTGTTGATCACTGCACGATCAAGGTCGGTCATCTCAGTACCCAATGTGGCTATTCATTCTTCCAAGGTTATTCCTTTCCTAGCCTGAGTTGATCTCGAAAGCTGGTCTGTTTCTCGACTTAGCAATTTTTCTTGACAGGTTCTTTCTACTCGTCGAGGTGACGAGGCATCTAGTTCATTCCATTCTTCAACTTCTTGGTTTTTATACTCCATACAGACAAGTCCCTGAGATTTGACTGTAATAGTCTTGTTTAGGTGGGGCTTAGCTTGGTGTGTTGACAGCTGGTAGAATTGACTCTTCGAGACGTCATTTCTAAGTCCGTTCTGTACTGCCGTGCTTTCATTCTTTATGTAGTATTTAGCTACCAGCGTGAAGCCTCCACTGTAGCTCTCTATACCATTTGTAGATTGCATAAACTGATGTAAAATCACAAAATCTATGGGTAGCCTGATACCAGGCATATCACTGGCTCCCTCCACTTGAGGACAGGGAGATACCAGAGTTCAACCTCCAGTACCCCGACTCACCCACTATTCCCGGATACCCAGACCTCAGCATTGCTACTGGGAGAAGTGACACCGTGACTAGGGGGGGAAGTCCGGGGCCAGATCCCAGAGACATTTCTGACTGCGACCCCAGGGATACCTCTGGACCAGACTCCTACGACTCCTGGGTCACGGACGACGGAAGGCACAACCCCCACCCAATTCGAGTCGAGCTCGCAGACCACCACCTCAGCCCCTACGGGGAGTGCCACGGAGATCTATGCCACCAGCTTCAAGCCATTGCTGAGGACCGGAGGAGGGACTGGGAGACCCCTGAGCCCCTCATACCCTACGTCAAGTGGACCATGGGAGAGTACGGAGCCAAGCCAGAACTGGCCCAGTTCTTCTTCGACAACCCAATCCACTCAGAGTAGGACGTACTCTATAGAAGGTTCCAGGACTTCGCCAGGGGAGTATGAAATCAGAACTGAGCCCTCACCCGAAGGGGAGGTGCCCACATACCAGAAAGACAGGAACTCCCCATACTACCACAGGCCAAAGACCAGCCCCTCTATTTCTGGCCTCGAAATACTCAGACCCACATCTGGAACTGCTGGTACCCATGGGAGCACACTGCCCTCACCGACTACCGATACTGGATCACGGAGCCAGACACAGAGGAATCCATGCCCTATCCCCAATCAACCCCCCAACCCCATAATGAAGAAGGCGGTGACTGAGATGGACTGGGAAGAGCTTCTGGAATGGCAGGGGGGATCCCTGGCCAATGAAGGGTCATGGATCACCACGGACGCGGCCAAATTAATGTACCAACAGCAGTTACCGGAGATGGTCAGAAATGCTATATATGAAGATGAAGTTCGATATCACGTGGCGAAACTATGGAATCAGTTGCACAATGATCAGGCAGATGTACTCCAGCCCTTCGAACAAAGAAGCTATCCACCCTATCACTGGGTGATAATCCCAAAGGAACCGAAGGCCACCTTACCCCCAGGAAGTAGGTTACTAGGGGGAATGCCGGCCGAGGAAGCAGTACCTGGAGGAGAAGAATGGACGGACCCAGCCCAACCGCCCTCTCAGCATGCAAAGGTGCTGTGACCGAAACGACCTCCTCCGCCACCTCCTTCACCTCCGACACTGCCCTACAACCCGCACCATGACTACGAGCTACAGTCATTACCAGAACTAGTCGACCTAGAACTGCCACCTGACCCGCCAGGGCCACCACCCGATAGCCCCAAACCATGGGAAATAGAATCGGCAGAACTACTGTGGGGAGCAGTTAGGCCCAAAATGATGAAGACCCCAGCCCCATTCTCAGGAGCTTCTAGCGACGTAAAAAGATTCTTATCCGGATGCGAAGACTACTTCAACATCTTCCCCCGGGAGTTTCCGATGAGCACGTGGGGCTATGCTCCCTCCAGGATAGTGTTCACCACCTCACTAATGGAAGGAAAGGCGTTAGAATGGTGGATCCAGAAGAGGGAGCAGCTATACGACCCCGTATGCCATCATACCAGGTATCCCACCTGGCCCAGCTTCAATATGGAAGTCAGAGAAAGGTTCAGGGAGGTGGCCGAGATTGAACTAAAGAAGGTGAAATGGAAGGCATTACGACAGGCAAACTACAAAAACACCATCGAATTCTTCCAGGACTTCGAAATGCTAGCCATCGAAGCCGAGAAGTTTGGAAATGAGGAAGAGATGACCGACACGGTGAAGAAGGCAATCCGTACATGAACGAAGGACATCATCATGCATGGAGATAACAATCGGCCCTGGAACTATGAGGAGTGGAAATGGAGGGTAAAACAGATCGACGAGAACTATCACGTCCATCAGGCAGAGGAAGGGGGCAAACGACAGATGCAGAAACCTGCCATGCCCAGGCCCAGCAACCCCAGCACGATCGACCACAGGAAGGATTCCACTGGGACCACCTATGGAGGGCAGGGACTCCCCATGGAGGTGGACCAACTAAAGAGGGACGGGTTATGCTTCAGATGTGGTGGCCCCAGTCACATGTCCAGGGATAACAAGTGTGACCCTGATGAATCCAAGTGGCTGATCAAGTGGAAGCCCAATCCCAAGGCCGGGCAGTACAAACTATCCAAATCCATGATTCGCACAATGTTAAACAACCCCAACCAACCAGAAGACTTGGCCAGCACCACTCGAGTTGAAGAGGTAAAAGAAGAGCTGACGAGGAAGTAAGCGATTCAGTCACGTCAGCCAGGACTTTAGTTTCTATCCAATCTGTACGTACATCAACGCATTCGAATATACCCCCGTTGCCGTTAAAAGATACAGAAACTAAGCAAGAATCACAAGGCGGGAATGGTGTAGAAGGGGATTTCTGCCACCCAATGGGCAATGAACCCCGAGGACCTTCGGGCCCGACAGACAGGCTGGGGCCGTACCGGCGCAAGGAGGCTCCTGACATCCATGGAACCAGGAGTCCAGGGGAGGCGAGGGAGGAGGCTGA
Organism: Desarmillaria tabescens; assembly: GCF_030435595.1. Classification (NCBI taxonomy): domain Eukaryota; kingdom Fungi; phylum Basidiomycota; class Agaricomycetes; order Agaricales; family Physalacriaceae; genus Desarmillaria; species Desarmillaria tabescens. Next base: position 331,344 of record NW_026848337.1, on the reverse strand, counting down.
CAGCAGTACTCGAGGCCCAGCAGACCCAGTGCCGAGCTGTTTTAAAGCAGAAGGGAGACCCCCAGCCTCACTGAACCAAGGTGTACAGGGGATTACCACCGTCCATATCGGCAATGAACCCCAAACCCAAGCCAGCGGGAAATCCGGTAAGCCAATCACTGAACAGACTGTAGTAGCAGGGAACGCGAATGCGGCAGCGAAACAGCATTCACGATGCATGGCTGCCTCAAGAAAGATCGACCCTTGCGAAACCCAGAACAAGAACAGCGACCAAATGCCGCCCCAGGGCCCCTTTTGGCCCGATGACCAAATGCCGTCGCAAGCATCACAACATCGCCCCGTCACTGTAGAAGAAATCCCTGATGAAGATGACAATTACAGCTACCTGCACCTGAAGGAAGCCTACGCCGAGGAGAAGGCCCGACCCAAGGTCGTGGAGTACCCTTGGCGCATGGGAACAAAGTGCCCACAGGCCTACCACCTGCACCAGGACCGACCAGAATGGATACGTCGGGGGTTGAAGAACGCTCAAACTCTAAGCAAACAGAAAGAGATACTGATGCGGTGGGTACACCCGACGAAAATAAAGGAGGTAGTGGCTGAAACCATCTGGCGACTCATGGAAGAGGAGGGAGAGAGCATGGCGCACATGACCCAGGGGCTAGATGAACTAGAGGAGCTACGGGCACCCCCTCAGTACATACGAGGAGGTAAGGGGTGCCATGTAACCATCGATCTATGCCTAGAAATGCTGGACACCTGTATCCCTCACCAAGTAAAGGCCCTAGTAGATAGCAGATGCACTGGGAGCGCCATTGACTGAACTTGGGCCAAAAACCACGACCTTCAATTATGGCCAACGGCGTGCCCCACCCCAGTATACAATGTGGACGGAATGAGAAACAAAGGTGGAGACATTACTGAATATGCCGAGGTCCGGCTAATTATTGGGGACCACGAAGAACGCATCGAGCTAGCGGTAGTAGACCTGGGAACCACACCTCTATTCCTTGGGTACGACTGGCTCCAATGGCATAACCCGATAATAGACTGGGCCACCAGAGCCATAACACTGGCTCGGTGTGACTGTAGGCCAGTACCATTCCGTCTACCAGATGAAGACCCCCTACACTGGACAGAGTATGAGGAAGGTGACCGAATTCTAATGGTTAACTTGGAACAAGAAATACACCTACGGGCAGCTGGGACACGATCCAACGACCTGGCCACCCAGGCTAACCAACAGAAGCCAGCCCACACATTCGAGGAAATTGTACCAAAAGACTACCACGAATACCGCGATGTCTTCGCCAAGGAAAACTTCGACGACCTACCATCCCACTAGCCATGGGACCATGCCATCAAACTAATCCCCAATGCGAAAGCCAGCCTAGACTGCAAGGTATACCCGCTCAACCCACAGGAACAGAGAGAGCTCGATGCATTCCTTGCCGAGAACCTCGACAGCGGAAGGATTCGCCCATCCAAATCCCCCATGGTGTCCCTGTTCTTCTTTGTAAAAAAGAAGGACGGAAAACTGAGGCCCATCCAAGACTACCGAAAACTCAATGAAATGACCATCAAGAATCGGTATCCTCTACCCCTTATAGGAGAACTCATGGACCAGCTGCAGGGAGCCCAGTACTTTACCAAACTAGACGTACAGTGGGGCTACAATAACGTCCACATCCAAGAAGGAGATGAGTGGAAGGCCGCATTTCGCACTAATCGAGGGCTGTTCGAGCCCTTGGTTATGTTCTTTGGACTCACCAACTCCCCCGCCACATTTCAATGGATGATGAATGACACATTCAAAGAGCTAATCGCCGAAGGAAAGGTCACGGTATACCTCGATGATATCCTCATCTTCACCAAAACCCGCACGGAGCATCGCCAGGTAACCAAGCGCATTCTGCAGCTATTGCACGAACACAAACTGTTCCTGAAGGCATCAAAATGCGAGTTTGAGGCGCTGGAGGTAGAATACCTGGGGGTGATTATTAGCGAGGGAAGCGTATGCATGGACCCCATCAAAATTGCAGGAATCCTGGAATGGCCAGAACCCACCAAGAAGCAAGAACTGCAGTCTTTTCTTGGATTCACCAACTTCTACCAACGATTCATCGAACACTACAGCGACAAAGTACACCCGCTAACACGATTAATGGGCAAGGTACAATGGGAATGGGGAAAAGCGCAGCGAGAAGCTTTTCAAGGGATCAAGCAATGCTTCATGAAAGGAGTAGTATTGGGGATGGCCGACGTCACCAAACCTTTCTGACTAGAGGCGGACTCTAGCGACAGGGCCATTGGAGCGGTATTATTGCAGGAAGACGAGGGGGGAAGGTGGAGACTGCTAGCATTCCTCTCCAAGGCGCTCTCCACTACCGAGCATAATTACAAGATCTACGACAAAGAACTCCTGGCCATCATGTTAGCCCTGTCGGAATGGAGACACTACCTGCTGGGGGCCCAACTAGATTTTGAGATCTGGAGCGACCACCAAAACCTACAATACTTTCAGAAACCCCAGAAGCTCAACCGTCGACAGGCCAGGTGGGTCACCAAGCTAGCCGAATACCACTTCAGCCTTCATCACAAGCCAGGAACGTCCAACAAGAAGGCCGATCTACTCAGCCGCCGAGTGGACCACGAACAAGGGAAGGACGACAACCAAGATATAGTTGTCCTCATGTTACGGTTCATTCATTTCTTTTTCTTTTCTTACGTATTCACGCTTACTCTATGCTGCGATTTCGATCGGACGCTGCTGCGGCACTATTTTTAGCCTACGCAACGTGTATTTAAGTAGAGCCTCAGCTGGTCTAAACCCCAGCTTCGGCTAAGGTTTATTCTACCTGACATCGAACTCCGTTCTTCGTGACTACTTGCCCCATCGACTTATGTCGCCTTTGACTTGCTTGGTGTCGACTACCGAAGTGCGAGTAGCGACCTTAGTACGATCTAAGTCGATTTGAGTTAGTGGCTAACATTTAGCCGAAGCTCGCTCTACGTTGCTCAGCGTCACTTCCGAGAAAGAGCGCTGCCCAACTCTTTTACGAGAAAATACCCCGCTTGACCAGAGAGGTCATCGCCTACGTTCGTGTGGACAACCCGGTGCTTGTCAACGTACAGCGAGTGGACCAACGGAAAAGCACTCACCGTCACCATTCATCCGATACACTACGTCGTTGCACTAGCCTTGTGGTTAATACCCCCTTGGCTACTGCTTCTGTTGTTAGTAACCCGGTTGATTGTTAACTTCATCATCCACGACGACCTACTCCTCGCAGTCTTCCTGACTGTCTACTTAACCTTCCTCCTAATCGGACTCGGAATATCAGCAGTGGTACTAGCAGGACTGCTAGCTGCCCTGTACTCAATATATCCCCGCCTCTTTTAGGAATCACGTATCCCAACACGAAACCCTTTATCATCGCCCTTCAGCTCGCCTCTATACTAACAGTCTTGCTGTTAATAGTAACGAGCACCCCTCCCGACGAGACCTGCGAAATCTCGTTAATGAACGGTTCCAACTACGAGACCGACCTTAGCCTGATCATCGCTCTTCTCATTGTTCTCACCATTCTTGCGGTATACCAGCTTGCATGGTCAATCGTCGACCTACGCCGAGGATAGATTTCCATACGGATGCCCTGGTCCGACGCCATTCCTGCAATCTTCGTAACTTTTATCGCCTTTTTCTTGTCCATTTCTTTATACTACACACTCCGCTGTTGCCGACAACAGAGAAGGGTTCGACCTCAGCTCCCCTTCCACTACGTGCCCAGCGCACCCGCATACCCCCCGCAGGTGATAGATATCCCCGCGGCCTCGCAACAAACACTACCCGCTCCAGGAACTCCTCGGCTAGAGCTACACTCTCTCTATGGAGAGTCCCTCTACGGATCGTCGCGACCCAGCTCGCGATCCTCAGAGTCGAGCACCGACTCCTACAGAAGCGCCACCAACGAGTCAACCGACTCCGTCGACATCACCGATACCAGGAGCATACTCCTCGACAGAGGAGACTCGCCCCTACCAGGCCTCTTCGATCAGCCTTCAGTCGAAGGCGAGTCAAGCCCCGACAGAGGCCGAGGACAAGGCACCAGGCATCTGGTCACGGGCGAAGAAAGCCCTGATACCGAGTTCGAAGGGGACGAGCTCACCGAGTGGGAAAGAACCCGCCTCGACGACATCCTCGACGACCTCTACCCGAACACGGAGGAGGATGCAACCTATTCCGGAGACAACTGGACCGGAAGGTCGTCCACGAAGTGGACCCTCGCCCAGTGGGGAGACTCCGACCTTGGAGCAGAGCGCCGAAGGTTTATACAGAGGCAAAAAGACGACTACGACGCCGATTCAGGAGAGCTTGGCCTCGGAGCCTCCGCGGCTTCCACCCGTTCAACTCAGCCACAGCCTGTTCCAAGGGCCTGGCCAACCAATCGAGGGCCCCCAGTCGCCTGGTACCCCGACACCAGTTGGGTCTATGCCGACGACGGGGAAGAGACTCCTGTGGCCGGAGTCACGACTGGAGGAGAGCCCGACCCGATCTCTGAAGGGTCCGAGGCCCCAGTACTCCCTCCCCCCGTCTCCTCGCACGAGCCGACGGATGGGGAGCTTTGGGGCGAGTTCCCAGATTACGACGCCGAGGAACTTGGAACAGTTACCTCTACCGAGCGACTCGCCGGAGTCCGCAACTGGGAACCGTCCGTCGCGTCGAGAGCCTTCGCCGACCCCCTCCCTCTTTCGCAGCGACCTTGGCCGCTCCTCTATCACATGTACGTCGAGTCCCTCGGACTCTCTCGAGCTGCCCGGGAGTCCCCAGAGGTCCAGGCCAGAATGGACCGAGGCCGAGCGCACGATGCACGCATCCGACGTGCCGAGGAGGACGCCCTCTACGGGCCCGACAGCTTCTGGGATCTTCCCCTCGAGCCCGACGCCACCCCCGCCGAGGTGGACAACCGAATCCGGGCCGCCGCCGTCCGTTATACAGGATATGCCAGAAGGGCGGGCGCCGACCTCGAGGCCAGAGCCCGAGCTTGGAGAGTCTATCAAGAAGAGATCTCCAACGAGGACTCCGACATCGGGAGGTGGCAGCGAAACAAGGAGCTGGACCGAATCGCCCGAGAGAGGAAGGAGGCTGAGGATGCCAAGCCGACCCCCAAACCAGGCTCTGGAGCCAACGGTAATGGCGGCGGTGAGGCAGGTCCTTCTTCAGGGGCCAGTGCCTAGGCCAGGCATTTTTGAGTTATTACCCTGGCACGGGCTGTATGAAATCATGATGGAAGACATGGAGAGAGACCCGCAGTGGCTCTTCTCCGAGGCGGGAGAGGATTACCGCCACGCGAAACAGATGGGGGACGTATACCTCATGAAAAATATCCTCGAAGTAGAAACCTGGCACAGGGCGGCGATCGTCTGGAACCTGGTGAACCCAGGGGCACCCCAACGGGGGTGTGAACCGTACAAGCGTCCTCAGCCGATGCCTCACCCGACCGACCTGTCGGGCTTCTTCCCTGAAGGGTTCTTCGGAGGAGCAGGAGAAGACGACGACGACATGGACGACCCAGGCGCAGGGCCGTCTCGCACCGACAAGGGGAAGGGGTCCACGGTACCCCCGCTCCCACCAAAACAGCCACCATACCCGGACCCCGCGGGATACCCTCCCCCGGGGGAAAATCGAAACTTGCGGTCGGTATCGCGACCGCCTAAACCGCCGGTACCGCCGCACGTACCATCCCCTCCGGACCCGATTCCACCCTGGCAACTCGCGCCGGGGGCCGTCAACAACCCGTGGAATGATGTCAAACCCAAGCTAGTAACTCAACCGGAGTACTTCACTGGGGTTTCTTCGGACATCACGCGCTTCCTCCATCACTGCGAAGTATACTTCGCGGTGTTTCCCATGTACTACTCCATGAACGATCAAGGGCATAACCCTTATCGTATCACGTTCGCCCAGGGGTACCTACGAGGAGACGCACAGCAGTGGTGGGTGGACCAGTACTACCGATATCGGGATCCGCAAGGTCACTGGAGATTCCCCACTTGGGCGGAATTCTCCGAGGACCTCAAGCGCGAGTTCCGAGAAGTAGCCGAATTGACGATATGGAAGGCGGAATGGAAGAAGATCCGACAAGCGGACTTCAAATCTGCAGTCGAGTTCTTCGCGAAGTTTGAGCGATTGGCCCACAAGTGCGAGGAGTTCGGGGACGAGAAGCAGATGTTTGAGGCAGTAGAAGCGGCCATCAGGCCTACGGTGCGCAATACGGTTATGCATGGGGACAACGAGCGCCCCACAACCTATGCCCAATGGAAGGCACGAGTATTGCGCATCGACGCAAATTATCGATACGGAGTAGCCCAGGGACTGGGCAATAAGTCCTCCTCGAACCAGGGCGGTTCGGGTCGAGGCAATCAACAATCATCGAAGGGATCGGGTACCGGGGGCGATAAGAAGGACGCCATGGGAACCACGTACGGTGGAGCAGGGCAGCCAATGGAGATCGACAAGCTGCGGTCCGATAAGCGGTGCTTTAAGTGTGGAAACACGGGGTGGAGCCCCAAGCACAAGTGCCCTGACGACAAGTCCAAGTGGCTCCCCGTCAAACTCCCACCACGCAAGAAACCCAACGTCGCCCGCCTTCGCCAACTACTCGAAGAAGCCGTGAAAGAGGAAAACGGGAAGGATACGAAGATCGAGGAGGTCAAGGACGATAAGTCGTCAAAAGACCAGCCGGCGTCGAAATAAGCGATTTGACGACGTCGGCCAAGGACTTAGTTTCTATTGGTGCGCGCTCATGTACTCCTAGTCGGACTTATACTACCTATGTAGGGACTCCGTACGAACAATATACCAATTTTTTCGCCGCGTTACCAGTTGAAGAAGCTAAGAATGAAGAATCGCAAACCGCCAACGGCGTAGGAGGGGATTTCCGCCACTGGGCGCAGTCTGTGCTCGGTAACGAACCCCTAGGGGCCGTCCCAGCTCAGGAACCCCCGGCCGACCGTACAGGGAAAGCCCCTCGAGGGCAGAGCCCCCTAGGTCGTGTCCCGACTGCACCCTTGACGAAGGGAGGTCAACCCGGAGAGGGAGAAAGGCCGTCAGCCCAGCCTGTAGGGCCTGCGTTCCCGCCTGTGGGGGCGTCTGTTCTTACGGGAAGCGATGGAAAAGCAGCTGAGGCCGGGAACTCGGGGGACCACCTGCACCTAGTAGCCAAGGGACACCCGACGGCAAACAGTGTAGACCCTTCGAGGGAGCCAATATGTGTGCCCCCACGAAGGGCAGCCCGAAGTACCGCCGGGTCTAGGAAGAGCAGCAAGCATGGATCCATAGTGGAGGTTACAACGCCGCGCGCAAGCGCCCGTGGCCAGGGCCGAACACAGGGCAGCGAGCCCTCCTCCACCAACTCGTCGGAAGGTGACCAAATGCCGCCGAGGGGCCCTATCGACCGGCCCGGTGACCAACTGCCACCCACGAGTACAAGACCTCGCGTATCCATAGAAGAAGTGGAGGACGAAGAAGCCCACTTACGGTCCGATATTCCGGTCATAACCCCAAAGCGCGCGACTTCTCCGGTAGTGTCGCTGTCCGCAACGCCTCTTGACAAAAAGGTAATTCCAGACATGTACTACGAGCCCCACGGGATTCTGTGGACCCGCCGGGCGTTGCGAATTGCCCGCGGAGACGCCGCGGCCAGAGCCATCCTCAACGGGTGGGTACACCCTCGTCGACGAGGGGAGGTCACCGACCAGCTCTGTCACCAGCTGGAGGAGCAGACCGAGACTGCCGCTCAGGCCCGAGAGAAGTGGCAGTGGATGCAGGACTTGCAGAAGCCGCCCATGTACATTAGGGGGCGGAAGGGACGTAACGTCTCAATAAAAGTGCAATTAGAAACTCTGGACACGAGGGAGACTCACGCTCTAAGCGCCTTAGTAGATAGCGGGGCGACCGGCAGCTCTATCGACCGGGCCTGGGCCCAGGAACACAGCCTTAACCTCAAAAAGGCGGCCCGACCCGTGCCGGTCTACAATGCCGATGGCACCCGCAATAAGGGAGGAGACATCACCGAGTACGCCGAAGTACGGCTGCGCATAGGGGACCACGTGGAGCGGATCGAACTAGCCGTAGTCGATCTAGGCTCCACGCCTTTATTCTTAGGGCATGACTGGTTACAACGTCATAACCCGCTAATTGATTGGGACACCGGGGCGGTCACTTTGGCCCGATGCACGTGCCGAAAGATTCCATTTTCCCTCCCTGACACCGACCCCTCGGCGCGGTGGGACGAGTATGAAGAAGGGGATACCATCCTAGTGGTTGACTTTGAAGAAGCCTTCCACGTACGGGCTATGGGGACTAGAGCCAACGAGCTAGCCGCCCAAGCCAACGCTAAGAAGGACGCCAAGTCATTCGAAGAAATAGTACCCGAAGAATATCGGGACTTCAAGGACATCTTCGATAAAGAAAACTTTGACGAACTCCCCCCACGTAAACCCTGGGACCACGCCATCGAGCTAATCCCCAACGCCAACGCCAACCTGGATTGTAAGGTCTATCCCCTTAATCCAATGGAACAGGAGGAGCTGGACAAGTTTTTGGACGAGAACTTGGCCACCGGGCGTATCCAGGCTTCGAAATCTCCCATGGCCTCTCCATTCTTTTTTGTTAAAAAGAAGGATGGAAAACTACGACCTGTTCAAGACTACCGAAAGCTTAACGAGATGACCATCAAAAACCGTTATCCGTTACCGCTCATCGGAGAGCTCATGGACCGGCTGAAGAAGGCTAAATACTTCACCAAGTTGGACGTTCAGTGGGGCTACAATAACGTGCGAATCAAGAAAGGGGACGAGTGGAAGGCCGCTTTTCGAACCAACTGCGGTCTCTACGAACCCCTCGTCATGTTCTTCGGACTCACTAACTCTCCTGCCACCTTCCAGTGGATGATGAATGACATCTTTAAGGACCTCATCACCGCTGGCGAAGTATCCGTGTATCTGGACGACATCCTTATTGCCTCCAAGACCAAGGCGGAGCATAAAAGGATTGTACGAAAAGTCCTCCAAATACTACGAGAGAACAACTTGTTCCTAAAGGCGGAGAAGTGTGAATTTGAAGTAGAGGAGACCGAATACCTGGGGGTTATCATTAGCGAAGGAAAAATCCGGATGGACCCTGTCAAGATTGCAGGTCTACTTGACTGGCCGACTCCCTGTCGTAAACAGGAACTACAATCCTTTCTCGGATTCTGTAACTTCTATCGACGATTCATTCGGGACTACAGCCGTCACGTTCGACCGCTTACGTCCCTTACCGGCAAACAAGAGTGGAACTGGGGAGAAGCACAGGAGGGAGCTTTCAAGAAACTGAAGGAGTTGTTCCGGGAGGACGTAGTACTTGCCATCCCGCTTGATCAAGGACGGTTCAGAGTGGAGGCGGATTCCAGCGAAGGGGCAGTAGGGGCGGTACTCTCCCAATGGCAGGACGAGAAATGGAGGCCCGTGGCCTTTCTCTCAAAGGCCTTGTCTGTTACGGAACGAAATTACGAAATCTACGACAAGGAACTCTTAGCTATCATGATCGCCCTCGAAGAGTGGCGTCAATATCTTATGGGAGCCAAGGAAGACTTCGAAATTTGGACGGATCACTCTAATCTCCAGTATTTCCGCAAACCCCAGAAACTCAACCGACGACAAGCCCGGTGGGTTACTGAACTAGCGGAGTACCAGTTCACCCTCCACCATAAGCCTGGGGCTCAAAACCGAAAGGCTGATCTGTTATCCCGCAGAGCAGATCACGACCAGGGGAAGGAGGACAACCGAGACGTGGTAGTTCTTAAGGCCGAACACTTCAGGTCCCTAGTAATGCCAACCTCAGAAGAGCTGCATGAAAGGGTTCGAGTGGCTACACATGATCCACGTCACTGGGATCGAGGGATTTCAGACTCCCTTAACCACGAGAAGGGAATTTCACGCGAGCAAGATTTACTATGGTACGACGGACGGATCTACGTACCTGTAGACCGCGACCTTAGAGGACAGATCATCGCCCTCAAGCATGATCATGTCACCGCGGGACACCCTGGTATCGAAAAAACCAAAGAGCTGGTGCTCCGCGACTACTGGTGGCCGAGAATGCGTCGAGATATAGAAGCGTACGTAAAGGGATGCGACGTCTGCCAGCGGACCAAGGCGGATCGTCGTCCAAAGAGGGCTCCCTTACACCCTAACGAAGTCCCCGTACGCCCGTGGACTCACATTTCGGTAGATATGATCACTAAACTACCGAACTCCAAGGGCTTTGATTCCATCCTCGTCATAGTCGACCGCTTCTCTAAAACGATTATTCCCATCGCGTGTACGGAAGAGCTCACTTCCCTCGGTTTTGCCAAAATCCTGAGGGACTACGTCTACGTACCCTACGGGGTAATGCCAGAAAAAGTCATCTCGGACCGAGGTTCCGTCTTCGTCTCCAAATTCATGAAGGAATTTTATACTCTCATCCACGTCCAAGGGAACCCCTCCACTGCCTACCACCCGCAAACTGACGGACAGACGGAGAGGGTGAATCAGGAGATTGAGAAATACCTAAAGATGTTTGTCAACGACAGACAAGACGATTGGAGCGAATGGCTACCTCTAGCAGCCTTCACTCACAATAATCGCCAACACTCATCTACAGGGTACTCTCCATACAAGGTGGTATTTGGAAGGGATGGACAAGTTATTACCGCGGCACAAAGACCGACCGCAGTTCCAGCAGCGGCAAAGTTGGTGGCGGAAATTGAGAAAGCACAAAGGGAGACAAAGGTGTCCCTCGAAAAGGCAGCCGAGTTGATGAAAAAGGCCTACGACAAACGCAAGGATCAGGCAATAGAGTATCAGCCTGGGGACAAGGTGTGGCTAGACACAACCAACCTAAGTCTCCCTCGTCCTACGAAGAAGCTCGGAGACCGTCGGGTTGGACCCTTTACCATCGTATCAAAAAAGGGAGCCTCAGCTTACGAACTAAAATTACCTACCAAGTGGAGGATTCACAACCGATTTAACGAGTCTCTCCTAACCCCTTACATGGCCCCGGTCTTTCCTAATCAACCACACCCTGATCGACCACCTCCAGAGTTAATTGACGACGAGGAAGAGTACGAGATTGAGGAAATTGTAGAGCAACGGGATAAAACCATCGGTCGTGGACGAACCCGTCGCGCTATAACAGAATATCTCGTAAAATGGAAGGGATACCCGCGGGAGGAGAACTCCTGGGTCAAACGTTCGGATATGGCCAACGTGGAGGAGCTGGTAAACGAGTACGAAGCACACCTCCAGAGGATTCATTGGGAGGTCAACAAATATGGGCGAACGGTGGGGAGAGATGACAAAATACCACCGGACGCTGGAACGGCTTACCACGACCCGGATACCCCATGCGTCACGGATATCGAAACGGTTTACTCCTCCGAATGCACAAACCCGAGACACTCCCACGCACAATCATCGATAGCGGTGCGAGAAGTTACCACGGAGGAAGCAGATGGCATACCCATTGTAGAAGAAACACAAAGTGATGAGGATTCCAAGCTAGACCTCGAGAACTTACAGAGGGTATACGAGAACTGGGATTTCGGCTCCGAAGATGATGACAACGATGATGACGATACCTGGTCTTTCTACAGCCAGTCCGCGCAAAGTGGGGAGAGTCAGGATTCATTCGGGACGAACGAATCTTAAAGGGGGGGTAATGTTACGGTTCATTCATTTCTTTTTCTTTTCTTACGTATTCACGCTTACTCTATGCTGCGATTTCGATCGGACGCTGCTGCGGCACTATTTTTAGCCTACGCAACGTGTATTTAAGTAGAGCCTCAGCTGGTCTAAACCCCAGCTTCGGCTAAGGTTTATTCTACCTGACATCGAACTCCGTTCTTCGTGACTACTTGCCCCATCGACTTACGTCGCCTTTGACTTGCTTGGTGTCGACTACCGAAGTGCGAGTAGCGACCTTAGTACGATCTAAGTCGATTTGAGTTAGTGGCTAACACCTCACCGCGGAGCACTTCAGAGCACTAGAGATGCCATCAGAGGAGGAGATTCAGAATCGTATTCGCAGAGCGATGCAAGACCCACGCCTATGGGACCAGGGCATAGCCACCTCCCTCAACCACAATGAGGGGGTGACCAAAGAGGGGGGGCTGCTGATCCACAATAATCGCATCTATGTCCCCCGGGACTCCATCTTACGTGGAGAGGTACTAGCTCGGCATCACGACCACGTACTTGCCAGACACCCTGGAGTAGAAAAGACAGAGGAACTGGTGTTATGAGACTATTGGTGGCCGAAAATGCGGAAAGATGTAGAAGCGTACGTTCAGGGATGCGAGGTCTGCCAACGCACCAAGACCTCCACTCGAGCCAAGAATGCGCCGCTATATCCTAACGAGGTTCCAGAGAAACCATGGGACATCATCACCATGGACATCATCACCGACCTACCAGAATCAAATGGCCATAATGCAATCCTCAACATCGTAGATCAGTGCTCCAAAACACTCATCCCTATCCCCTGCTCCAAGGAACTGTCGGTGAAAGGATGGGCAAAGATTCTGAGAGACGAAGTAGTCTGCAAGTACGGGCGCATCCCCATTAAAATCATCTCTGATCGAGGACCCCAATTCGTCGCTAAGTTCACCAAGGAACTATACCGACTCATGGGAATCCAAGGCAACCCATCCACCACGTACCACCCCCAAACCGATGGGCAGACAGAATGAGCCAATCAGGAAGTGGAGAAGTACCTCCGGATTTTTGTCTTGTACCGACAGGATGACTGGAGCGAGTGGTTACCTCTCACCGCTTTCGCCCACAATAACCGGCAACATTCTGCCACAGGACACTCTCCCTTCAAGGTCACATTCGGGAGAGATGGGGACCTGTTTCCTAACACCCATTCCAGTAACAGCGATGTACCCGCCACCCAAGAATTTGCGGACCACATCGTCAAAATACACGACAACACAAAAAATGCCCTTCAGGAGGCTGCCAAAGTCATGAAGCAAGGCTACGATCGACACCAACTCCCCAGCCAAGAATATCACATAGGCCAAAAGGTGTGGCTAGACGCAAAAAACCTGCATTTACCTTGTCCCAAGAAGAAACTCGACGATAAATGAGTAGGACCGTTTCAAATCACTGCTAAGATTGGTGCTAGCGCCTATGAACTCGCATTACCACCTGCCTGGTGGGTTCACAATCGATTTAACGAATCCCTACTATCTCCTTTCCACGAACCTAAATTCCCTAATCAACAACGACCCCCAGCCCCACCGCCGGAACTAATTGACGCGGAAGAAGAATATGAGATCGAAGAACTAGTCAACCATCGGAACCGGTGGACAGGAAGAGGAAGACGTCGGAAAGAGATCACTGACTTCCTAGTTAAGTGGAAAGGGTACGGTCTGGAAGAAAACTCTTGGGTCACCAGAGCAAACCTCGCCAACGCCGAAGAACTCGTACTCGAATATGAGGCAAGAATGGGGGAGGGTGTCAACAACCTCGATATGGAATATGCGGACGACTCTGACGCAGAGGAAACGGATGAGGGCAGTGACGATGAAGAGGATGCGGACTCAGTCGGGACGACTGAGTCTTAAGGAGAGGGTAATGTTACGGATCCTTACTTTTCCTTATTTTTCCTTTTCACATGGTACCTTATTGACTCATACATGCTTAGTACTGTGACACACAGACGTCACATCAGCACTTCTATTCAGGCCATAATGCCAGCTCATCGTACGATACACGGACTTATTAGCACCATTTTTAGAACTACACTCTTGTATTTAAATGCACCAAGCTGTGGCCTTAAGCCCCAGCTTTGGCTAAGGTTTATATACCTAGTTATCGACTCAATCGCTCTCGCTTAGGCTGCCTAAGTCATCTGCTAAAGAGACCACTTGCGCCTGCTCGTTGTACACTTGACCGAAGTGCGAGTCACATCATGAGTTTGACCTTGTTTGTCCTACTAGTGGGTTACAGCTACCTTTACCGATCGCCTCGGCTCAGACATCAGAATGGTGCCTACATGCACAGACTTGTCAGCAAAAAAGATGGCAGCTCTGTTCTTTGATCATTGGTACTGTGAAAATGGCCTTCCTCTCGAAATCGTTTCCGACCGGGACAAGTTGTTTATTTCTAAATTTTGGAAAGCCCTACACAAATTGACTGGAGTCAAACTCACTATGTCCTCCTCGTTTCACCCTCAGACAGATGGTTCATCTGAACACTCAAATAAGACTATAAATCAATTGATCTGCTACCATGTCGACTGACAACAACATGGTTAGGTTAAGGCTTTATCACATATTCATTTTGGAATGATGAACACGATTAATGCTTCTACAGGCTTTTCAGGATTTTAGCTGCATATGGGATGATCATCTTGCTTGATCCCTCCTCTTGTCCCAAAGGCCTTAAGTCCAGGCTGCCTCCAAGAAGACATTAATGCTGCACATGTGATAGAACAACTTATTGATGACACTGAAACCACAAAGGATAACTTATTATTTACAAAGTCTGTCAAGCTTCTTATGCAAACAACCACAGGAAGTCTGATTTCGAGATTGTGACTGGTGATCATGTCATGCTCAGTACGTTTCATCACAGATGAGATTACAAAAACAGAGATAAGAATCATGTTGCAAAATTTATGCCTAGATATGATGGCCCTTATGTGGTAACTCATGCCAACCTGAAACTGTCTTCATACACACTGGATATTCCTAATTCCCTGACTAAGTTTAATACTTTCCACATTTCTGAGCTTTGTCCCTTCATAGCTAACGATCCAGAGCTGTTCCCAAGTAGAGAACATGCTCGCCCTGGTCCTGTGTTAATGGAAGATGGTCTTGAAGAACACCTGATCGATAAAATAATTGATGAACAACAGCACAGTTGTGGCTTCCAATACTTGGTTCGCTGGGTTGGTTATGGTGCTGAAGATGATTGTTGGTTACCATGCCATGAACTCGAAGAATGCAAAGCACTTGATGTTTGGTTGAATCGCACTGTGGCTGCTTCGACTGTAGGCTCGAATTTTCCTGGGTAGAGGAGAGTGTAAGCCCTGCTTACATCTCATGCTGATGAATGCTGATGAATACTGACTGATCTGATCCCATTGCCCCATTCTGATCCCAAGTCATCATATCATGCCTACCTCATTGCCTGTGGTTATATATACTGTGGCACACCTATTCATATATATATGTACATACCTGCAGATAGCTCTCTCTCGTTCACACCTCCACCATCTCATACAGTACCCATGTACCCTTGCTCCCACCACTTCACATCCCTTTACTTCTTATAACATAACCACGCGTTGTTGCGACTGCAGCCTACTTATGCATGGAATTTTGCAATCTAGCGTGTTTTACACACACACAGAGATATAGTGAGCGAGTGGACTAAAATGACACATTGACACTAATGCTACGTGGTGCAATGATGCAGAATATAACTTATGGCATAAGAAGCGATGGGATTCTAAACAGGACTTAGTCACAGCACTGTACCTGATGGGCATGTGTGATGAGAAGGCTGAACCCTATACCCAGTGCACTATGCTCTAACTTACAAGCATGCTCACAGGAGTTGGATGACACTTCGAAGGTTGCATTAACATTGAAAGTATTTAGCATGCTCACTAACTATGATGTGCTGTACCTGAAAATCCAGGGAAATCCTTATGCGAGATGACAGATATCACCAGAGCAAACTTGGACAGTGGGTCTCAGCCGAAGTCCATGAGCCCACGTTCCATTGTCCGGGGTCTCATTGTTCAAAGACTCACTTGTTGCCGTGTCTACAAGAAGCCTCTGTGAATCCAAGAAAGAAGTACTGAAGGACATATGTCAGAAGTGATAGTTCTGTATGCCTAGACCTGTCAGTCATCAGGGAACAAGCCTGCAGGTGTCAGGAGAGCACCTTTTGGCACACGTTTAGCAAGCTCACTATAGAAATGAGACTAAAACTGGGAAGTCCAACTCAGATGCTCAGTAAGGCGGTGGTGGCAATGTACTATGCATGTAGGAGTCTGGGTACTGCGTGACGTTTGTAATTCTAAATTCCCTGTAGTATAAGTAGGACAGTTCCAGTAGATAAAAGCCAAGTTTCAAGCCCCTGAGTTCCCATGCATGTGTTGAAGGCAGTACTGTAACAAAGGATCAGTTTGTGACTTTGAGCTTTGCATAGAATTAGCGAGCTCACTCAGAGAAATACGAGATACCCTTTTGATAAGACTTTTGAGAACTTAGTCAGAGTGAATACGAATCAGTGACACTGTTTCTGTTCTGTTAAGTGTGATAAGTCTGTTCAGAGAATGTGTTGAAGTGGAAATCTGAGATCTGTTCTGTTCTGTTCTGTTCTGTTCTGTTTCAGTCTGTTCTGTGTCAGTTCTGTTCGAAGTTCCGTTTCTGAATCTGTTTCCAAGTGCTTCTGAAGTGTTCTTGAGTCGAGATAACCTGCTGGAGTTAGTTGGAGAATCCCTACATACAGTTGTGTAGTGAGTGGGCTAAGTCAGTGCTTGCCTGTGGTGTTCTTTTAGTGAGCTCACTATTGTTTCAACATGTATCGTCTGTTTCTGTCGGGATCAGTGTCCCTTGTATATTTTAACTTGAATCTGCCTTGAAGGTTACATTGTGCCACTGAACAACCTTCCTGTAAAAGTTCCTAGACTTAGGAATTCATTAGAGAAAGCTTAGCTTTGCTAAGAGCATCGAGAATAAGAGAAACTCTTTGAGATATTGAGGTATAGTTGGATTGCATTAGAAATAATTGCTCCCCCTAGAACTTACAAGGGTGATTGTAGTTTGTGTAGTTGTGTGAGTGTGTGTGTGGGTTTTTGAGGTTCACCTTTTAGCCTGCTCACTATTCCACAGGTGCCCACAGCCAGCCTCTTCACCGCTGACAGAGGAGGAGATCCAAATTGCCTCTGCACAAAAAACGTTGGACCCTCAGACAGCTTCACAATATCTAGACAAGCTTGCCAAGGCATCTGGAGACCTTGATGCTGCCTTCACACATCAGGCAGCACAGGCTGTGGTACGTTCTAGTTGTATTAAACTCCCGCTTGTATTTAAGATTGTTTACAGGGTGATTGGGACCAGAAAAAGTTCAAGCAGCTACTTATTGAATGGATTGTGGCCTGCGACCAGCCTTTCGAAGAGGTTGAACACCCTGAATTTCGCTGCCTGTTACAGTATACACATCATCCCTCACCATCACTTCATATACCATCTGCAGATACCATCCAGCATAAGATTATGAAGATGGGTGATGAGGTTGCAAAGGGTTTACACATGTTCTTTGAGGTAAGAAATGCAGTTCTCCATGCCAATAGTTCACAGCTAAATCCGGTCTTAGGAACTTGAATCCAAAGTTTCAATCTCACTTGACACATGGACCTCACCCAATGGGTATGTGTTCATAGCAATTGTTGCACATTATGTTACGAACAAGGGAAAGTTAGGTATGACAGTGTTTTATTGCTTTATTTGCAGTTTGATGATGATGCATCTCTTTGATAGAGGAAATACTCATCGACTTCCAAGAACTCGTTGGTGAGCATTTGGGAGAGAACATGGCCGAGGTGGTATGGGACACACTTGTGAAATATAGCCTTGTCAGCCATGTAAGTCTCTTGTTATGACTGGGACTCAAATGATAACAATTTTCCGATAGGTGATGGCATTCATGATGGACAATGCCATGAATAACGATACTATGGTGGAAGCCATCAAGCAGAGGTGCAGGGAATGAGGGATTCCGTTTTCAGCCAGAAATTCACATCTCCATTGCATGCCACATACAGTCCATCTCACTGTTGTCAAGGTACGTTTGAATATAATGCAAACCAATATAATTCTGAAGTATATTTATATAGTTATTAGAAGGAATTGGTGCAATATCCAAAGACGATGGGAAAAAAGCAAAGGATAGCTGTACTTCATCTTACCAGGACTCAATATCTGCTCCACTTGATGCTTCTCATGATGATGAGGCTGCGTTATTAGATGAGGAAGCTGAACCTGAGAATTCCAATGATTTTGAGTCATTTGCAGGATCATCAAGCCTGAACACAGTTGTGTTGAAGGTAAGAAATTTATCAACTCCAGGGTGTTCAGTACACTGTTCTAACTCATATCAGCTTCAAAAGGTTGTTCAAGCTGTATGGTCAAGTCCCCAGCAATGACAAGCATGGTATCAACAAATAGCAAGTGCTGCAGTGGCTGCTGTGGGTTCGGTGACTACTGGCGCACATATGCTTATTCTTGATGTGCAAACACGGTGGTCCTCTACTCATCAGATGCTTCATAAGTATTCATTCACTTCTAGTACTATATTCAATTGTACTAAGGTATCATTCAGGCCGTGCTCTCAAATATCATGCTGTGGTTGACCAATTTGTCACCATCAATCAAGACCTATGCTCCCTTGAGCTTTCAAGTGATGACTAGGAGGCGATCTCTATGGTCACGAAGTGGCTGAAAGCATTCTGTTCAGCAACCACACAAATGTCGACGACAACCAAGCCAATGCTCTCTACAACTCATGCTATTTTTCGGGGCCTTCAAGACGATGTTAAAAAGATTATTGCCACTCTTCCCCCAACAACACCTCCCAAGTTGAAGAAGGGCCTATTAGATGCGCATCACAAACTCAGCGACTACTACTACAAGTATGATGATTCACCGTTCTATACATGGGCTGCTCGTAAGTTATCCATTATGTGACATGACCAGGGTCTAATAATTCTTCCATAGTTCTTGATCCTCGAATCTCATACACCAAAGGGTTAAAGCGGGACTACAAAAATGATGCCGATCTGGATACTTATCTCGAGAGCTCAAAGCAGCTTTTGCAAGACTACTTTGACCATCACTACCCTTCTACAACATCTAATTGTCTTGATACTCCATCATCCCCAGCAGCTGGACCATTGGGATCTACATTCCTTGATGGATCTCCTCAAAAGGTAGACTTCACATCTCAATATGATGATGACGATGATTCTGTGGTCACTGTGGATGAGCTTGAGCGATACTTCTCTCTCCCAAAGGAGAATTTTCGGATGACTAACCCAGTGAATTGGTGGTACATTCGCCATCATGACTTTCCATGATTGTATCGCCTAGCCCATGACCTATTATCAATCCCAGGTATGATTGCATTCTGGATCATGCTTCATTCTTGCTAACATCATACTCAATGTCAGGTTCTGCAGTAGCAGTAGAGTGTGTGTTTTCTGGAAGTAGAGATACTATTTCTCTGCGCTGAGCCTGGCTAAAGCCTGACACCATTCGCATTCTAATGCTGGTCAAACATAGGCTTCGACTTGCTCACAACACTGTTGAGGAACTTCTAGCTAATAATGATGATGAGGAAAACTTTGTGCCGTAGTTTTATATACATGTTTTAAGTACAGGTACAGTCATATACCCATAATACAGGCAGACCTATTACCGTACTGACCCATATGGCTCATGGATTTCTTGTGTAGGGTTGTGGGTATGGGATATCCGTATCCACATCCAACCCATATAGTTGATGGTCATACCCATATATGGGTATAGTGAGGATCCCTATCACTCCTGCTCATTTTCCTCAGCTGGAATGAATAAAATCAATTCTGATCCAGACGATGGTGACTTCCCTCGGAGTAACAATGGTCCCATCACGTGGCAACTCCTGGGATCAATTGTTGTCACAGCCACAAAGACGTTTCCCGTCCCTGTGACCATCTCCACGATCTGTTTGGCTCCCTCCCCTACTGCCTCCGCGGGGGTCTTGGCCCTTTCTCTTTTCCCTCTGGGTGGGTTGACACAAATATGTCGCCCATCTCATTTGACGTCTTTCGTCGATGAGATTTTTGTGTTTGTGCGTGTGGGTGGATTCCAATGGTTGACACGGTTGACACGAATGTGTCGCTGTGTCTGTTTGACGTCCTTCGTCAGCGGATTGGTGAGAGTTCGTGACTGTGGCGTGATGTCTTTTGTCGGGGAGCGCTGCTTTTGTTCGCTCGCTCGATGCTCGCTTGATTTTTGCTCGCTTGCTCGTTTTTGGGTTTGGGTTTGGAGACATTGTACTCCTCCCATTTTCCCTTTCTCTCTCCAGATCGTGTCTCTCTCTCTCTCTCCACACCACACCCCTGACTAAACCCAGACATTTTGCCGCCAGGGTTAACGACGACGCCACCGATCATGGCCTTCGTCTCGCTGCTTGTCTCACAGGGTCCTTTGTCGGCATCCTCGTCCTCGCTTTCTTCTTCATTAGGAGGAGGCAACTTGTTCAACGGCAGCGACGCGCATCCACCAACACACTCAGACTCATCATGGATTCTTTTCCACTGCCTCCAAACGTGCTGCCACCAGAGCAGCAGCAGCAATATGTCTTCCCTTGCCCTCGTCAAGATGGCCCTAATAAAAATTGGCTTGATGAGAACAGCAATTTTCAAACGGAGGAAATTGACCTGTATGTTGTTCCTGTTTGCTGGTCTTGCTTTGACTGATGCCATTCCCCAGGTCTCTTACACACAAGGTCCCCTGGTTTGCAGAACTTTGCCAGCGTTTCGGACTCGCACATACGGGCAACAAAATGACGCTTCATGAGCGGCTTGTGAAGTTCAGCCAAGCCGGGATGGAAAAGTGGAAGGCAAAGTACGTTCATTCATGCCATACACAGATGCGAGCTCATCTCCCTCTCCTCTCACAGTATTCTCACTCCGACGCGTATTCCTCACAAGGGAGTGAGGGTGGTGAGGGATGGTGCTATTACGAAGAGGAAGCTGACACATGTCGAGCAACCCGCATTCATGAGGTGAGCATACCGGTGAGCAACCCTCAAAGGGTACTCCTCCCTACGTCAAGATTCGAGGATACTCGTAGCCAGGCCAAGATAGACGGCTTCATACCTTGGGTGAGTCCGTTTTTGTTCCTGTTCATGCTTGGTTTGTTGATTGCATTTTCAGGCTGAAGTTCTTATGGTCAAGATAGCGAAAGAAGAAGAACATGCACAGAATCTCTGCAATACCCATCTCCCAGAACCTGGGGTCAACAGTGTCCACAATCATAGTGCGCAAAAGCCTGGTATGGTACAGTGTCATTACTTTTCACTGTTGATTCGACCTGACAGCCATCTCCAATGCACAGAATCCTTTTGTGAGTCCCTGACTTTGTCCAGTGTGTTGCCTCTATCAGTCGAGGAGCGGTTGGCTGCTCATCAAAACTCCTCCCCCTCGTCCTTGTCTTCGACTGTATCACCTGAAACCCCCTGTCCCTCCATGGATTTCGACTCGACCATTATGGGGCTCACTGCAAGTTCGACTGAAGTCTTCTCTGGTATTGTGGACCGACCAGACTCACCGATCCTACCACCCTTTGAGCCCATGCAGATGACTTCACCATCCATGCTGCTCTCTCCACCTGCTCTGCCGACGTCTGAACTCGACGGGAATGCTCCAGTATCATCTGATGATACTGCCATCAACCCAATTCAGTGCTCGTTGGTCTTTGCTGATGGCCAGACCATAACTGTTCATCAGGGTGACGTTCTGCCGACTAAACCGTTCTGCTATGCATCAAATCTCGAAAGTCTCATTCGGTGCTGGGATGATCGTAATCCAGACTGGGCCCCATCCGTTGATTATCCAATCATCATCCATGGTCGCCCAGGTTCCAATAAAGTACTGGAAAGACATCTACAAACTCAATAAAAAAACAGGGAACGAATGGGAAAAACTCAAGAGCAATTGGCTAGATTGGAAAGTATGTTTGCTTTTCTTTCTGTTGTTCATATTCTCACCTCTTGCCTTCAGCATTTTATTGAAGCATATCAGGCATTCGAGACACCTGAAGCCTTCTGGGCCGAGTTTTCCGACTCTCGAGGACAGAGGCTGAAATTCTCTCGAATCAAAAAAATTCTTTTAGAGCGATGAACAGCCTGCAAATCTCAAATTAGCAAAACAAGTGACAGCTGAGTATGGTGATGATTTTATCAATCACTTTGGTTATAAAAGGGGTAGGAAATTGGTTGCCATGAAGGATGGTCCAACAATTGCCCTGACACTATAGGAAGAAGATGGGAATTAGTTGCAATGAGGATGTTTAGTTCACAGTTCATGTCGTAGTTTTGGAATGCTACAATGTTTTTCTTATTTACTTTGTGACATGAGATAACTACACAATTAAAATTAAGCACATGGACATGTTCGTCCACAGGTCCAGCATTTGACTACTTGGCGGTCAAGCTTGAAAAATTCATCACGATGAAGAGTCAGGAGTGTCATTTGATGAAATCAAATACTTGACAATTGTCATATGTGAAAAGTCCAAGCTCCAACCACCCCACTCACAGATTTGTCGAATTGACCAATGAAGATCACATGAGAACCACTGGCATCCACCACGGCGAAAAGAATGTGTACCATAGGGATATGGTGTGATACCCAAGTCCCACAGGTTATTCTGAAAGAGCTGCAGGAAGACCTCTGGTTTCTAACAAAGTTCCGAATGAGCATGGACCACTTGCATATAGAACCCATACCTTACCATTGCGGTGTTCTTGGCAGTGTTGGGACTGGTCGCGTTTATCGATGTTGGGGAAAAGATTCCCTTTGTTAATCCTTGAGGTGCCAATCCATGTGGCGAGAGCTCGAACAGGACAGAGATGCGCCATATGTTCTGGCAGTTCTCGTAATACAAACAGAGGTATGTCTGTTATCCCAAACAAGTCAGCAGGCAATGGCACTGTAGCAGCAAAATGCACTTACCACCAAATTGCGTGTTTTTACGAAAAGGAAGGGTGATCGAAACACAGGCAGTGTTATCAACTTCATCATTGTAGAGATCAACCTCGTGGGCCTGAATGTTCAACACCTCGTCAATGCGGAGTAAGCATGTAAACGCTACGAGGTAGACAGCCTGGAGCAATCGCCGCATGTTTCCTCCGCACCAGTTTCCCTGGGACAGGTGATTATTATCCCAGTTTTCGTGCTTATGATTATGCACATAGAGCTGCTTCAGAATACCCTAGAAAGTAAAAGATGTAATGAGTTTTCGACAACAGAAACAGAGACATACAGGACCAATGGCTCGAGCACTAGTTGAAGTTTTGCCTTTGGCGACCTGTTTCTCATCAGCCTACATATATTACTGATGAGTTTCACAGCGTACCTTGCGTTTGTGCAGACCCAACATGTATGAGGACACGAGATCAGAGATCGACGGGTTTCCAAGCACCGTTGCTCTGTTCCAAGGTACCTTACCTCGACGACCAGTCTTACGGAAGCCATAGGTGGTGCCTGCCCTAAGCTTTTGAGCGTGTGAGTAGCTCCTCTGTGCGTCGTCAGGCCCTTTGCTTGTGCCATGCATATCAATATCATCACACCTCGTCAAGTCAGATAGACATGATATGGACTGAATGCTCAGGCATACTTTTTCATAATAAATCCTACGATGTAGTAGTCAATATTCAGGTCAAGCTTCTGCAGATTGAATATATTAGTGCCCTGGCTGGATGATGTTCTCCTTAATGAGGAAGTTATTAAATGCCATCATGACCCTGTGTAAGTGTTGAACGTTAGAATAATGCAGGGTATCAGAAACTGAGGATAACAGTTGACCTTTTATATGCAGCATCAGTGCCTTCCATGACACCCTTTGATGCTTCGCTAATATTGGCTAAAACCTCCTCAACATCGTCCGATGCACTCAGGTCCATCTGCATATTACCATCGTACTCATTGGACACACCGCAACTCTCCTGCTCACCCTCAATGTCGTCTATGATCTCTAAATCTGAGGATAGGGTTTCTAGGACCTTGCGAATTCCTAGCGCATTTGTGATATCATTGGTCATGTTCATGTCCATATGATACTGAGAGGAAGAGAGAACAGTGAGTCAAGCGATAAAGTCCATGATATGCTATCTATATATATGAAAAAAAGAGGGGTAGGTGCTCCTATTTAGAATCCATTCTCGTCATCTGTGCATAGCTCCAGGATCTCCCCTTTCACTGTATAGCGAACTTCGATTCGGTACTTTGGAGATGAGTTACGTTTCTGGCGCTTTATTGGAGTGGCTTCTTTAAAAAAAAACTGTAAGAAACAGGCCATACATGGCATTGAAATGAGCCCTGCCTGTCATTTCCTCGCCACTCTCGTCACTAGATATCTCTAAGACCGGGTAAGACCTGTTCTGTTCTGCTGAGCCTTGACTGGTGTTTCGTAGATTGGCAGAAGTCGAAGCTAGGGCATCATAAAAGTTATTGTAAGAGAGATTTGACAGGCAGGGATACTTGACATACCAACGGGCTGAGCGAGGCTTGGCTCTGCTTCGATGAGCCTCATTTTCTTGATACTTGGTTCAACCGTTGAAGAGGCTGGCTGTGGGCACCTGTGGAATAGTGAGCGGGCTAAAAGGCGAACCTCAAAAACCCACACACACACTCACACAACTACACAAACTACAATCACCCTCGTAAGTTCTAGGGGGAGCGATTATTTCTAATGCGATCCAACTATACTTCAATATCTTGAAGAGTTTCTCTTATTCTCAGCGCTCTTAGCGAAGCTAAGCTTTCTCTAATGACTTCCTAAGTCTAGGAACTTTTACAGGAAGGTCGTTCACTGGCGCGACGCAACCTTCAAGGCAGATTTGAGTTATAATACACAAGGGACACTGATCCCAACAGAAACAGAGGCAATACATGCTGAAACTTTAGTGAGCTCGCTAAAAGAACACCACAGGCAAGCACTGACTTAGCCCGCTCGCTACACAACTGTATGTAGGGGTTCTCCAACTAACTCCAGCAGGTTATCTCGACTCAAGAACACTTCAGAAGTGCTCGGAAAACAGATTCAGAAACGGAACTTCGAACAGAACTGACACGGAACAGACTGAAACAGAACAGAACAGAACAGAACAGAACAGATCTCAGATTTCCACTTCAACACATTCTCCGAACAGACTTAACAGACTTAACAGAACAGAAACAGCGTCACTGATTTGTATTCACTCTGACTAAGTTCTCAAAAGTCTTATCAAAAGGGTATCTCGTATTTCTCTGAGTGAGCTCGCTAATTCTATGCACAGCTCGAAGTCACAAACTGATCCTTTGTTACAGTACCGCCTTCAACACGTGCACGGGAACTCGGGGGCTCGAAACCTGGCCTCTACCTACTGTAACCAGTCTACTTATACTACAGGGGAATTAGAATTACAAACATCGCGCAGTACCCAGACTCCTACATGCGTAGCACGTTGCCACCGCTGCCTTACTGAGCATCCGAGTCGGACTTCCCAGTTTTAGTCTCATTTCTATAGTGAGCTCGCTAAACGCGTGCCAAGAGGTGCTCTCCCGACACCCGCGGGCTCGTTCTCTAGCGACCGACAGGTCTAGGTGCACGGAACTATCAGTTCTGGCGTATGTCGTTCAGGACTTCTTTCTTGGATTCACAGAGGCTTCTCGTAGACATGGCAACAAGTGAGTCTTCGAACAATGGGACTCAGAACAATGGAACGCGGGCTCGTGGACTTCAGCCGAAGCCCATTGCCCAAGCTCGTGCCGGTGATATCTGTCAGCTCGCTTAAGGATTTCCCTGGATTTTCAGGTACGGTGCGTCACAGTTAGCGAGCGTGCTAAGTGTTCTCAGTGCCAGTGCAATCTTCAAGGTTTTATCTAGCTCCCGCGAGTGTGCCTGTAAGTTAGAGCCTAAGGCATTGGGTATAGGGTTTGGCCTTCTCATCACGCATGCCCGTCAGGTACAGTGCTGTGACTAAGTCCTGTTTAGAATCCCGTTGCTTCTTATGCCATAAGTTATATTCCATATCATTGCACCACGTAGCATTAGTGTCGACGCGTAGTTTTAGTCCGCTTGCTCACTATTTCTCAGTATGCGTGTAAAACACTCTAGATTGCAAAATTACACGCGTAAATAGGCTGCAGTCGCAACACTGTCTTACGTTTTTTGCCAGCTTTGAGGGTCTGATGTTGTGTATCATCCAAGATGTTCGGCCGTGCATGAAGGGCCAATACACGAGAGAGCCATGCATGAACTTGGGGTTTCTTCACAAACTGATCGTACTCGTCTGACGTGGTATCGGTATTGTATGTCCCATCAATCGCAGAGGTGATCTGAGTTAGGATTTCACCGGGAATGATGAGAGATACATATAACTCCGAATGTGATCGTTCGCGTTGATTCACACGTACAGCACGTACTTTGGAAACTATAGCATGCTGGGAGATATGAGTGTCGTCGTCTTTCAAGAGTCCCCGTCGTTTACATAGATCTTGAAGCAGGTCACGGGTGGCTAATCCTGGGAAGACATGATCACGGAAATTGCGGATGATGCCCATCAAATGTCCCCAAACAAAGAGCTCCTCACATAGCTTTGCGAGTTGGGATATGTCCGGTTGACGCAGCGATGGAGCGGCAGGTAGATTACCCGCCCCATTGGATTGGGATGTCACTGGGTGAATATATTGGATGAGAACCGACACCTTCGGGAAGTCAAGCGGGATACGTGAAGCTAGCGAACGCTGCCAAGAATGAAGACGGCCAGCCCCCTGCTTTTCCAATGCCGTGCAAAGGTCCCGACGCCATGCGGAGGCAACAGCGGCATAATCATCAACTTCGGATGCTTCAAGGGCATCAAACAGCCATTCTCCAACACTTGACTTTGCGATATTAGCTGCAGTTTGGACGCCACATCCTTGAATTCCATCCTATCACATAAGAATGAGTCTATATCAACTGAAAACATTGCGTAACTTACATCATAATCACCCCCTGCGAGTAACGCGATCATTACAAGATTGTTGCAGGAGAACTGGGATCTGGCCTCATGAACCTCGATCAGATATTTGGAGTTGCTTTCCTCTTTGCTAATAAATATGTTTAAAAATCACACTGATAAAATGTAACTGTTGCTCTCACATCCGAATCACTTGCTGAGCACCAAATAGCATGGTATCAAAGTCCTCTGACATCACAGCATCAATCTGGCCAAGGCATGAGAGCATCGCAAGCTCAGCCTCTGCTTCGCCTGGAGCCTGTGTTTCATGTCAGGAAGAGAAAAGAAAAGAAAAGAACAGGCCATACGTCCCAATAGGAGAACCCAAATCCTTCCAGCAGTCGCTTGAAATCATTGGTTAACCAGATTGGCATCTTCTTCACAATCTTTTTATGCTTATAAGTAGGGCGGTGTGGGCCATCGAACACGAATAAAGGTATGACTGGGAGATGAAATAGGCGTCCTAGTCGTTTGAAAAGTGACGCTTGGGCTGGACTCTTCGTCTGCCCATGATGGAATGTCGCTGCAGACATCCATCCACTAGAAAGAGGTAATACTAGTTAGACTTGATATGTATAATACACTAGATATAGCTACCTAGCATCTACGCCTATACGTGGAACGAACTCATGTACAGCGCCGGTGGATATCTTCTGGGAAGACCAGTCGACGAATGATACAGAGCTTGTAGGGTTCAGAAGCTGCAAAGGAAGATGTTAGAACTAGCATACGAATCACAGGAGAAAAATAAACAAACATCCCAGCCGCCTTTGACACCCATGGTAAGAGGAAGAGGCTGCTATAGGGGTTGTCTGAGAGCCGACTACTTGCTGACAAAAGATGATGGCAGAAAAAGCAGCATGAATATAATATCTGGAAATACAAGGCAACCTTGAGGGTTCTAAATCTGCGCAGTACATAGTATCATAGTCTGAGGCGCATCATCAAGCCCAGCTGCAGGAATCCATCACTGGCACTCATGGGACAGCTAGGAGACCAGTTGCGCAAACCAACCAT
This sequence comes from Desarmillaria tabescens, assembly GCF_030435595.1. Classification (NCBI taxonomy): domain Eukaryota; kingdom Fungi; phylum Basidiomycota; class Agaricomycetes; order Agaricales; family Physalacriaceae; genus Desarmillaria; species Desarmillaria tabescens. The sequence continues at coordinate 303,471 of NW_026848337.1, read as the reverse complement.
AGGTCGGAAAGGGCAATCACAACTGGGGTTTATGGTGGGTAGAGTATATCCATACGTGAAGTTTAGGTATACGCAGACGAGCAGTTATGACGTACTTGCACCTCCCGAATCCCAATTTTTGGAGGTGCAAGTACGACATTTAGGGCAGCAGTCTAGCCTGGATGAATGCGGTGTCAACAAGTTTGGCGGGATCAGAAGAGATCACCCACGGTTGGAAGAATATCGTGACGTTCAGGATAAGCAAAGCCAACAGTGTTGGAACTGACTGTCCCATCCAAGGATGATCGCAAGATACCAGGAGATTTGTCTGTATCAACGGAGATTCAACAATAAAGTACGCGCTTTGCGGCGGTATCAATGCTCCTATGATTCGCTACGAAACACACTTTTGAACGCTATCCCGAATTCCACGAATAGTAGTGATGGTCTATATTAGAAGAGTCAGATACGTATTCAATTCTAGACCTGATGTCAAACAATTTACCTCGTAGTAAACTTTTGAAACATCTACTCGGACGCGTTTATTGCATAATCCCAGCTTGCGACGAGTTTGGCTTGAAGGGCCATCACTCCGGCAAAGACAGTAGTAATAGCACACCCTGGCGAGCGTCATCTGCCACCCACGTACCAACGCCCATAGAAACTCTACAGTGAGCATGGCACTGACCACAACAAACTGTGCAATGACGATAACAATAAGCGTCCGCGCGTCGTCCCCATCCTTCATTTAAAATTGCACCGAGCAGCACTGTTCTCGGACTTGTCAAACCACTTCTTGTCCTGCTTCAAGATGGTGCAGGAATGCGAGTCTCCATGATAAAGTATTTCAAGCCCATGAGAAGACCATCAACAGCTGCGATGCTGAGAACGATGGCGCCGAAGGTGTTGATGACAGAGGTGTTCTGGGCTTCGTTAGAAACCTCAAAGAAAAGTCGAGAAAGGACGAAGGAGAAAATGGGGGTGACAGTACCGCCGCTCAGCAAGCAAATGATCAGAGCAAATACGACTGAGCGGCTTGTAGGGTACAGTCAGATAGACGTCCCTCATTAAACCCCAAAATGAATGGGGTCAGTCATTGTCGGGAGACAACTGTAGACTCTTTTCAGATGATGAAGACAAATTCTTCTCCACCTTGGTATCCGCGACCGGATCCAGTAACTCGTGAATGTCAGCAAGAGTCGCTCTGCGTCGGTTCATGCGAGACGGTCTAGTCGACCTCCGTCTCGTCACAGCACAATTATCCTTCTTGATCAACAAAGAAGTTGCGGAATGGTGAGAGAATGCTGGCGAGGTTAGTGTGAATTGAAGGCTGTATCAGGCGCGTATGGGTAGTGAGAGTCTGAGAAGGGGGCGGCGGAAATGCGGGGATAACCTGAACGCTGGAAGGTCGTCGTCGTCTCTCTGAGTGCTGGGCTGTGAATGCGTCGGCAAGAATAAAGCGACTAAGTTGTTGAGACTCTCAAGACCGAACGACAGCGGGACAAAAAGGCGTAGGCCCGCTGCTTTTCGACGTCAAGTCCGCCACCACGTCGAACATCCAGTGACCAAGGATGGCACTATTCAGGCACCAGGATGGTTGGAACGTACGAGAACGGTTGAGAGACTGAGTCTTTTTCCTCATCCCCCTCCGTTGTTACCGATTCTGGGCGCTCTGTATCGTCGATTGTTGACACATCTGCAACCGCTTGGGAGCCCATCATTGCCTTGAATTCACCTTCAGATCGCTCAAGGTCAGCGCGATAGCCTTGCTCGATGACGGTACCGTTCTTCAAGACATAGACAAAGTCCTTCGACGTGATCTGCGACAGATCATGAGTGATGACAATGGTGGTTCGGGTTTCCTGCTATTGCTTGATAGCCTCGAACACCAAGACGCGAGAAGTAGGATCCAAGGCAGAAGTAGCTTCATCTGGTAATAAAGATAAGAACACGATAGGGTTCGAATGTTTGGGTAAAAGCTCACCAAGAATTAATACAGAAGGATTCCTTAATCGTGCTTGCGCAATAGCTAGCCTTTGCTTCTGACCACCGCTCAAGTTCGCACCTCCATTGCCTAGCTTCGTCTCATATCCGTCAGGTAAATCGCGGATGAAATCAGGAATCATAGCAGCCTGGCAAGCCTGCATGACTTCTGCCCTCGTCGCGTGTTCCAGCTTTCTCCCAGTTTCACTTCCGGCAAGTCCCATGGCAACATTGTCATGAACACTTATGTCAGATAGGATACAGTTTTGGGAAATGACAGATGTGTTCAGTCGTCCAGTTGTCGTCCAAATAGGCAATATCTTGGTCGTCAAGCTCTATCTGCCCGCTCCGAGGCTTATACAACCGAAGGAGAAGTGACGCAATGGTCGACTTTCCGGGTCCGGAGCTCCCTACAACAAAAGTGGTTTCTGAAGCGGGAAGAGCGGGAAGATAGATGGAGACGTCTCGCAGGACCAGTACGGAAGGTCGGGAGGGATACTGCGAAGGTGACGTTATGGAGTGCTATCTCGCCATGACACTTGGACGGTATGATTTTGGGCAAATGCGTCGACCTTACTGGGCGGCCATGAAAGATCGATGCACGGGAATAATACGATGGAGATACGGGAGTCAGAGCACCTGCCTCTTCCGAGTCAGCAAGCACGAGCAAGGCCACCATGGCAAATTTCCCCTTCGTCAACGTGATGAACTTGGGAATGCACATCTGCAGATTACTTGTAGCGATGAGGCAAGTCCAAAATACGGCCATAACATCCCCTGGTTCCACTTTGCTTTGTTTGACCAGCTTCGACCCAAACCAAAAGGCTTGCATGAACACGGACATCATGACGAATTGCGACAGGCCTGATGTAAGACCCCAGACTGCAATGAGTTTTTTGTCGGCGACCTTGACGCGGTCGAGAACGGTGCTTAGAGAGTCGCGTTCCTGAGATGCTGCATTGAACGCTTTGACAGTAGCAACTGCAGACACAGCATGGTCAATAAGCGTGGCTGCGACAGGATTCTTGGGATCGTTCGATGGAAAGGAGAGGACCAGGCTACCGCCTGGGAGGAGGCTTGTACTAAAACCAGAGTGGGGACAGAGGCGAGGATGACGAGGGTGAGTGCCCAGGAATGGCAAGAACAAGGCAATACACACTGGCCGCCTGTTCAGTAAGTCTGAAAATTTAGAATTGACAGCAGATTTAAAAGAAACTTACCGTAGACCGACCAGGAGACAACACTCGTGGTGTGTACCACCTGGCAAAACATGCCAAGTGGTACCGCTGACACAAGAGTATCAGTCCCAGCAGGATACAAGCACAGCGCGAGTCATCGATAGACATGCACGCTTGACAAGGGAGCAAAATCGACAGAGACTGAGAAAAGAGAAGGATTATCCCAGCAAAAGATGCTAAGGATAGCGGCCAGATGGCATCGTCAAGCCCATGGTCCTGATGACAAAAGACGTCAAACAGGACAAGCCGACCCCCAAGAGGGTCAAGCCAGTGGGTGAGCAGTGGAGAGAGCAGGAAAAATGGCATCCGTCAAGCCCTATGGTCTGACGACGAAAGACTGTCAAACGGACAAGCCGACCCAAGAGGGTCAAGCCAGTGGGTGAGCAGTGGAGGAGAGAGCAGGCCAAATGCCTAAGTGCCACGTCGTGGCACTTAGTCAGCCATAGCCACCGAGGCCAAGCGCCAAGGTACCAATTAAGTGCATCGTCGGCTCACCGGTACAGCGCCAATTAAGCACTGTGTGGCATTTAGTCAGCCACAGCCACCAACGCGAAGCGCCCAGGGATACCAATTAAGCGCATCCGGCTCACCGGCACGCCTCTCTGATGGCCCGTGCGTTAGACGCGTCAATCAAGCGCTGCGTGCCCTTGTCTCCCATGCTCACTGCTCGCTCTCACTGCTCACCACTCACCACTAATTCTCTCTCGCTTTCGCTCACTCTCCCACCTCAAGTCTTGGCCATCAATCTACACACAAAGGTGAGTACAACCACCTAGTTAATTTCTGAGGGTTGACACAAATGTGTCGCCTATCTCATTTGACGTCTTTCGTCGATGAGATTTTTTATATATGTTCTTCTCTTCTGGTGGATTCATCACGGTTGACACGAATGTGTCGCTACTCCCGTTTGACGTCCTTCATCGGCGGATCGTGTGAGTCGCGATTAACACCGATGGTGTTGTCGCTGTGGCGTGACGTCTTTCGTCGGCAGTCCTATGTGCCCTCCGCTTTGCCTCAACGCTGGACGAACCTCGGCGGCCCACGGGTGTCCTAATGGCCGTAGACAATCTTCAATCTTCGTCGCCTGTGTTGTCTCCAGCCACCGTTGCTGACAGAATCTCAACGTTTGCAGGATAAACCATGCTGCCGGTCGACTGGACGCCTTCCAAAGTTCGCGGGGATCCGAGATTGCTCTTGCACAAGGCAAATCCCACTTTTCGTACGTTCATTGACGTAGCTTGTGACTGGTCATATATTAACAACTATGCTAGCTTTGGGTCCTTTTGACGGCAAGAACGGTATCATCTTGGATGGTTCCGACTCCTTCATAGTCACCCCAAACTCCTCTATCATCTGCAGGCCTCCCCTTGGGGCGAACCGGGAGGTATACATGCGGGAAAACTTTCGATACGGCCACGACGACCCGCTCCAATGGCCACAGGCCTATGTCGAGCAGTTTCCTCATCTGGCTTGCATACGCTGGATAGCTCCTGCCTCTCCAAACGATCCCTTCCATCCGCTGTATCGCAGCTTGACAAAGTACGATTTTGTTGAGTGCGACCCAGACAGTCTCGTGGAGGGAGTTGGTCGTCTGCGTTACTCGACATTTCTCAAAATTCAAGCCGCTTGCAAAGTCGTCATTGAGTCGATGAACTCAGTCAATGGCAGCGCACCTGTGTCCCTGTAGCATGCGTGGACACCTGAATGTCATTGAGTTGCTTCTCGGGCGTCTGCATGCTCTACCAACATCCTTCCTACGCATCTGCTTGACGTTCGCAGAAACTCAGCATGTGGCCCTGGAACTTAGGGCCTTTGTCGAGTACATGACCGTGTTCAAGCCCCTCATGGACTCTCCCGAGACCGACAGTGCCTGCCATGCCTGTTGATGAGAGTCTTGTGGGTGCGTACGTCCAGGATGCAACAGTTCTCCAGAGATTTTTCAAGGCGGGAATACCAGTCTGGCACATTGTGGACATGAAGAACCTCCCAGGTACCCGTGTGGATTCCCTCACTGAATTTGCGACCTCGCCATGGCTGCAGGGTCCTTGCGCGCTGCGATTGCCCTCTGTCTTTGTAGGGTCATCCAGAGATCCACGGAAATACTCGAAGATTCAAGAGCAGCGTGTTGCACTCTTGTCGATGGATCGATCCATTTGCGTTGGCGTCCCCCATCATCCTGGGTCGTCCAGATGTTCCTCTCACTGCAGCGTCGTCATCGACGTCTCGATATTCTCCGTGTGGGTGTTTCTCTCTGTTTTGGTTTTTAAAGTGGACGTTAACGTGTTTAATAGATCATAAAAAGTGCAGACCACAGTCTGGGAAACCTCATCAGCTGATGGACCCTCAACACCCTCTACTTCCGCCATTGATCGAGCCGTGGCGTCATGGACTACTGGCCGTGGATGCGAATCCTTCTCGCTGTCATTCCTCTGGTCGTCCACAGCCAACCGCGATTCCGAGGGAATCGCAATACGCCTTCCCTAGGCCAGATATCATTGCCACTGTGAATACGGAGGAAAAAGTCAACTCCTTTCTGATTTCTTGGTTGCGTCTGCGAACACCTTTGTTCGCACGTCTCACAGGTAACAGAGCGGGTACCTCCAAACTTGTATCATCAAGAGTGGCGGACTGTGTTGGCGCTGGGATTTCTGCATTCAGCGGGAGAGAGTGGTGGGCTAGCAACGAGACGGCGGCAGGAGGTGACAAAGATCATGGAAGGCTATGCAGAATTCCCTCTCCGTGCGGATAACAATGCGTCAACGGCGTTTTGGTGAGGAAAGGCATATGAGACCCTTACAAGGGAGGAAGCGTATGGAGATATGCTGGGAACTGTCGGAGGTGAATTTCCGCTGTGAGTTCAGAGCGCTGCATCGACGAGCCACAGTGAACACAAGTGATGGCATACGAGCACTGGATGTCTTCCGTTGCTTTCCTGATGGACTGGCAACTACCAGGACAAATCGATGTCGGCTCTGCTGAATTATGGCCTCGCCCATCATTTATGGCTGCAACTGAGCCCCGTACATATTCGCAATGAAGAAGCTGATGAAGACGTGGGATGGGAATCATCCAGGCATTCCTGGATGTGGTAAAATCCACTGGTTGGACCGAGGATGAGTTTTTGAGCATTGAAAATTCTATTGCGGCTCATTATTGTGATATGTTCTTCTTGTATTTTGGCCGCGCACCTGTTCTTCCTCGCCAATTGGCTCACCAGACCTCGGAGTCGTACGTCCCAGAACCTCATGACCAGGGTTGCGACAACCCGGTCAGGTGTTTATTTAGATATTGAGGACTTGGTTTGAGCCTTGAATGGGACATTGAATAAAATATATACGTTTCTCTCCATTGTATTTCAAGTTTGATGTACTGGGCATTCAGTAGTAAATAAACATTGACATTGTGACATTGATAAAGACAACTGAACTAAGGTGGCGAACATGAAAAAGAATTTGCCACTGTAAGGCAGCGGAAGCTACATGGCCGAAATATAATACAATACGACATTGACACGAGGCTGGGCTGAACGTCTTGCGAGGTTGTAGTGAACGTCATTTTTCAGGCTCGAGAAAACTTCCAAACTTTTTTGGCAGGGACTGACGGTGGTTTGGAAGCATCAGGAAGTGCACATAAAGACATTTCAAGGTACGGTCCGAGAAAATCAAAGACGTTTTGGCTCTATCAAAGACGTTTACCTTTATTTTTTGAAATAAGAAGAATACGGCAGATCCCCTAGATACAGATACATATCCCTGACCTCGGTCTTGGTTTGGTTTGATGTATAATCACGTCACTTCACATTTCACATTCATTTACACAACAACACGATGCGCTACATACGGCAGATCCCCACACATCCCTGACTGACCTCTTTGGTCCTTCTCTTCTTGATGTATTTTGTATTGTATAAAAAGAGGTTTGGCTTCGCGTCACTTCGTTCATTCGCTTTCCTACCCATCGCTATCAATTTCATTCATGGCTCCTCCAGTTGCTTACAGTTTGTGAGTTTCTTTTCTTTCCTCTCTTTTTTCTTTCTCTTGTCTTGTCTTGTCTCTGTCTCTCGGTCTTGGTCTCCCCATTAAATTACATTAGTTCAGTTTCAGTACACGTCCTTTTTCTTCCTTCTATCCTATCCTTTTTTCTTCCTTTCTTTCTCTCTCGTCGCAGTCCAGTCAGTACACGTCCTTTTTCCTTTTTTCCTCCGCTCTTTCGCGCCTCCTCTTCCTTCATTTGATCGCATTGCGGTCGGTTGGGTGTGCTGTCTTTCTTTTGGGTCCGCCGCCGTGTCTCGCCGCAGGAGCGTTCACCTTGGCGTGTCTCGGCCGACTCGGCTCGGCTGTTTGCCTTCCCTCTCGTCCCTGGTCACACTCGGTCACAGGTGACAGAACGTCATGATCCGCCATGTAAAACGGCTTCTCCATTGAGAGTGAGTCAGGGGATATGAAACATCATCTCTGGCATGAGCATGTGGCTATTGGTAAGACTTTGAATGAGTAATGAGCTAGAGTACAATTAAATAGACACATTTTATTTATTGACAGTCATAAACGGCCATGGATAGCCGTAAGATATCTGTACCAACACTGAAAGGCTTTCAGATTATGTTTTACAGTACGGTATATGGTAACTTCTGTTACTGACTAAGACCAGGACCTTACGGCTGTATACCATATACAGTATGGTGCGCAGCCCTACTTATGCTCCAGGCATGTCTATGTTACATGTATTAATCACATTAATTATGGTGCATACCAGGTTATATTGAAACTGACATGAGTATGCTCTTTCCTCTTCTATGGCTTATTCATACACTAACTGTCAACCTGAGGTGCCAGCATTGCCAGTGCTATCAACCCCAGTAATCCGGAACAATACTATAAAGATGTAAGAGAATGGAGCGATGTAGGAAGAAACAGGACACCGGCTGATATTGCCAACTTGGTATCATACCTCGCATCTAAGGAGGCCAGCTTCATTACAGGTACAAATTTTTTGTACCATTCTGGTTCTTCCTGAACTTGGAGATTCAGTCCTTAGCCAGGTCAATCAGTACAATCCATGTGCTCTGATGTAATATACCTCTGAAACTCACTCTATTACCTTACTAGGTGTCTATCAATGGAGGCATTTTTTGTGACTAGGAAAAGGAAAAGTACTTACTGAAATCCGACTTTAGTGTATAATATAATTGCGATGAAATGCAAGATTTAACCAATGATCAATTTCCGGTTTTGTGAATGGTGTTAGCATTGGTGGGGCATTCCCATCCACAACCAAAGGGGTATCAATGTTCCTCTGACAATATTGTCTGCTGTCCAGCAACAAACGAGAGGTCATAAGACTCATAACATCGTGAATGCATTGGTAAACCCATACGTAGCCTCTATGGTACTGTCTGCATATTGCAAATGCCTCCTCTTATGTTATGATCGTACCTTTCCCTCGGGTCCCGCTAGGTGCTAGCCCTCCGTAATCCATGGACAGTTCTATCTGTACTATCACTACCGTGGGCACATAAGCAACTATTTATTTAAGGATGCATCTGAGTTAGACACCAAAATAATGCAAAAACTGATATATTTTCCCGAAGACATGCTAGCACATCATTTCCAAGTAACCGTAAATGCTGATACATCATCACAAACGGACCCTACCATGACGATTCGATGTATCAGCGCTACCTGTTGTGGCATTCAAAATGAGCTAAAGCAGGGTTCCACTTGCTCAGATGATATACTACTAGCGTGCCCGCTGGTATGTACGAGGAGCTCGTCTTTGGGGCGATACTTCCACCCGAACGCTTGCAGATACTTACCAAAATCATCATGGAGGCGCTCTGTCATTTGGATCGCGCCTGAGATCTTGAGATCTCAAATCGATATTATTTGTCTCGAAGATCGTCGCGCGGGACCTAGAAAGGAATGGTTGGCGATCGGTTAATAAAGGGCAAATTCTTTCCTGGCGGCAGCAACCAGTGCGGTGCGACCTTGCCTGAGGCAGAGCGTCAGAAGGAGGCTCCCGATAGCTTCCGTGGTGACATGCGGGTCTCACCGATATAGCGAAACAACATTAGCAGACTACAAGTTTCCTGTAGGGGAGAAAATGAGGTGTATACCTGGTATATATAGATGTATCGCCGGTGAAAAAGGAAAATGAGCACAAAAGATAGCACTTGAGGTGGTCTTTGAAGTGACAAACACCATAGGTCCTGCGCAGGAGGAATAGCAGCATTAAGAAAGAATTCTATCCGATATATGAGTTAGGCCGTCTCTCTGACGAGGCATGAAGCTTGAATTCCTACCTTGCGAGGTGATTCTGCATTATTGATATGATAAGCCAAGAGCGCAACGGCAACGAGGATCAAGGCGATGAGTCCGCGTCTACGATGACACCCTGCAACTCCTATAGCGACGGTCCAGCAGGGATGGCGTCCATACGAAGCTCCAGGGTCTAGCACAATAACATCGCTATTTTCGGTCCAATGGCGATAATCTTCACAGATTCAAGGCCGAACAGTTTGTTCAGAAACGGTAGAATGGATTCAGCGGCCGACATTGCGAAGAACACGATATCATGGTGCAATCAGGCCTTCGGGTACGATATCCTTCAAATGCTGCGAGAAAGTAGAGATTCCTTGGGTCTCATGTACCTTGAGAGGATACGGAGAAATTCCTGCACCGCTAAGGATGCTAGGAATGGTGTTACGATTCTAGTTGCCAATAAGATACAGTAATCTTGTAGGAGGGGTTGTTCTGTGAGCGAATTGGCGAGGTACTCGACTGTCCCAGAAGCTTTTCACGGATGTCGGCGTTGAGCATGATGGAACGTAGTGCCGAGGCAGTAGCCTTCCCGACAACATAAAAGGGAAATTCTTTCGCTGAAGGTGAGTACAGGATTTTTGGTAACTGGATACGACACGTACCGTCTTCCCTGTACCCTGTACGCTCGCCTTATCTCAATCTTCTCATGAGCCTGTACTATTCATGATAATTCCATCGAAATCGCCTTGAACCCTTCTGATGCAAGCTCAGTGGTGTTGGAATCAAGAGAGGTGTTTATTTTGCTGCAGTGAAAGTGGCTTATATCGATATCGGTTCTGACTGCTGTCAGACGACGGCGTCGATCTACAAAGGAGGAGATGCTGCCATTGGACATCATGGTGGTCGGCGGCAAAGAGCAGGACAGGGTAATGTGACCTTGACCCTCAACCATCATGGCGTCCAATATGGCTCACCCTTGCTGCCTTCCAGGATGATTCCTCCACCGAAGACGAAGAATTACACCTGCTGGTCATGCTGGTACGTATCTGATTCGCGCCGACGAGATTCTGCTCACCGTGCTGCAGTGTCGTCCAATTCTTCAGAAGAGGAAACTTAGGTGTCAACCGTCGATGAATGGGTTACACAATGCCGTGGACAACGATACTGTGGGAATTTGCAGCAGCCCTGGCTGAGCTCGTGATGCCCTATGGCTGGAACCGGTAGCGTCGACTTTGGTGACGCTGCAATACCAGGCAACAAGACGATCGAAATGGAGAAAACACACCCCTTCGATGGCAGGAACGTCATCTACGTCCACTACCCATGCTTCTATGGTACCTCACTCTTAATACACGCAATAGAGAGAAACTGTTGAAGTCACAGACGTGACCACCAATGGCTTCGAATTGACAAACCAGCTATCGTCTGGCGCCACTGGTGTTCTTCCAGCTTCAAGCTTGACGGGGAGGAAGCTGTCTAGAATTCTTGTAGAGTTGGAACCCCAGATGCGACTAGTGTAATTCCCAAATACGGTAATGCCCGACAAATTCGCTAGTGACCTTGATGTCGCCGAGAAGAATGCCTTCGACGCGCATACCGACTGCCATCCTAGCACACAATGTCGCTGGAATCCGACAATACTCTCACCGTCTCACGAGCGCCATTTTCACTAGCAGGTCACTTGGACCTGTCAGTCACAGGATCGCTACCATGGATCTCCACTGCTGCTTGCTTCCTTCACTTGCGGACATCCTCTTCGTTCTCGAGGCGAGCGCACCACGCAGCTGGATTTGGATACAGGATGAGAGGGAGTGCTTTGATAGGAGGCGGATGTGTTTCTGCCGGCATATCGGTCAGGAGGGTTGGAGGCGAGAGGGTTTGGGTCAGGGTGGGTAGACCTTGAGCGCAACCCTTCCACCCTCCAAACAGACGACTACCCTCCCCAGCCACACCGCCGCATGCCTCTCAAGTCGAATCCTTCGTGTCGATTTCTGAATACCCAGGAAGGGAGGGATAAGCTGAGGAGGATTGGGGCCAGGGCTCTCAGACCTGGGATGGTGTACTCGAGTCTGAATGCCTGGGGCTGGGATGGTCAGTGGAAAGACCGACGGCTCTACTGAACATGGATATAGTTCAGCTCCCTTGTCCAAAGAGTCAGGTCCACGTCCCCTTCAGATGTAAGCACTCGACGATACGGCGAGGTGCTTGTTGGCTGTTGGAATCGACACTGCATTGTGCAAGACTAACAGTGCGAGGTTGGTTTCTTGTCTCTCTGGGCGTGTAAAGCCGCACACCGTACCCTTTCCTTCCCATCCGCCTACGTCCCATGTTCATTCCACTGATCCCTCCGTGCTCTACTCCCTCCGTCTCCGCCTCCCTTCATCTTGCGAGCTATATCAGTACGGCTCCAAGGAAACCCCGACCAAACGAGCGCACGCCCGCATCAGGATTATGTTGATGCTTGAGAAAACTAGTAATGAGGCGAAGGGGGACTGCGTTTTGGGAACGGAGGGTCTTTGTGTATGCGCATGCGGAGAGGACGCACGTGGTTTGATCATGGTGGGGAGATGAAGACCAGTCACACTTCCCCACCACCATGATCTCCTATCCTCTTGACCATTTCTGGCTGATGTACTGTCGTTTATTGAACGCGAGCCCGAATCAGATGTCGAGTTCTGATGAGCCCATTGATTCTTGGTTCTCGATGCGTCATCTATGTTACTCCGTTACTCTACCTCTTGTTCCCTTTGTTTCTAGCAACTACGATACCACGTCTTCATGTTATTTTCTCGTATCGATGTGTCGTATGTATCATTTTCTGAAATAAATGATATAAAGAATGTAAAATCGTTTACTGGTCTCTCTCAGGTTTGAGCAAAGAATTAGCTTGGCGAAGCCGTTTATCAGATACTTTGCAGAGCTCATATAACAATGATTATGAGTCTCAACTTTGACCATAAAGATGATTGGTTGTTGCACAGGAGTATTTCATGCGAAAGCAGATAAACTCGGGCTCGAAAACATGGATCAGGAAGTACATACACAGATACTATCACAACAAAAAACGTGCAAGAAAGGAACACTAGGAACCAGAATAGCGACATGATTAACCGAAACAAAGGCAAGAGCATGCGGTGGGATAACAAAACGAGGTGGAAACTTGGAGAGAACGAGTGTTATCAAATCACGCTAGGCCGCGAAGAGGACGACCGGTCCATACGCAATGCCAGCTCCCGTTCGGAGTCGTCAATTTCCTTCTGCAACCTTCTTGTTTCCTCCTTCTCCCTTGCGATCATCAGTTGTATCTCTATCTTCTCCTTTCAGTCTCTTGCCTATCTGCTTCTACCTCTCGCCGGAGTCCTTCCGTCTCTTGTATTATTATTTCTCTCTCTCTCTCATGGTACGCGTTCTCCTCCTTTCTCTGCGTTTCAAGTGTCAGTATACACCCGACCTTGAGAAACGAGGCGAAAGCACACCTTTTCCCTGACGTCAATGTCCCCCAACCACTCGCGCCATTTCTTAAGGTAGGCTTGGGTCAACGGTCTCGAACTATCAGAAGAGGGTATGAAGATTGGCAAATAATCCTCCGAATCCGACACGAAGAACAGACGGTATGTACGAACGCACACTTTGATCTTCAAGCCGTCACTTGTCTTGATGTTTGCTTCGGTTGGAATAGTCGTCGGTAGATTTCTAGTAAAGAACGAGTGAGCAACCGACATGTTTCAAGGAGAGGCTGAACTCACTTTCGTAGGAACGGTCGCCTGATCTTCGTTTGGTGAACATCGGTGGTCGGACCAGTCTGTTTAGCAAGGTGAGGATCATAGACAGCGATTAAAGAAATAATCATAGCTCACCTGAGCATAGGATTTAGTGTACGCCTGCCATCACCCAGTCAATACCTCTGAATCATCCTTCCCAATTAACTGCATCGTTATCTTCTTAGATTCCGGCAGCTGATCCCATCGCGTCAATTCCATATTACAATCTAAAAGAGCTGAAAGAACCTACCCAGTCGATACGGAACAGATTCTCGTCCGGCCCAAGCACCTTTTCAGCGTTATGCTGACTATTTAGGTAGTCTTGCGTCGTGAATGAAGGAATACTTCGGTCTCGCTTCAGAGTTTCTAGCAGCTCTTGACTCTTGGAGTCGGCGAGGATTACTTGAACCTGTCGGACACGTAAAACACATATCATCATCGAGAAACAGCTCTTACCTGCTTGATAATCGATCCGATTAGCTTGTCGTTGGTAAAGATCTTCTAGGCTTCCTGAAGGGTAGTTATCAGCCATACCGTCGAATCCTAATGAGTGAAGAAGACGCACCTTGACTCCAAACATAAGCCGCATCTGTTCCTCAAACGCTGCCTGCTCCACTTCGTTATCAAACACGCGTTCGCAAGATTCGAGCATCAACTCGTAAAAGTGGCTCGCATTCGCATTAGGATCGCCCATGCTCTCGATGAAAGCGGTAGCCTGAGGTGAAAGTCCAGTAACAATGAGGGGAGCTTTACTTTGTGGCCCCTCCGTCGCAAGCTGGTTCGAGATGTTTCGGAACTTTAAAAGACGCGTATACATCACCTATCACGACAATAGTATCAGAAGCTGCGGGACAGAAATGTCTGACCAACGTACCTCGAGTAGTCGCAGCGAAACATAAAGGTGGGTATTCGTGAAGAACGTATTCCTTGACCCGTCGTTGCTGGCCTTCAGCTGGACCACCATCAGCCGGCGTGGGCGACTGGCACCCTGGAAAGAGAAGGAGACGCTGTCTCTCGTGCTCTAGTTTTCCGGATCGTCGATTTGGCTTGCTCGCTCTTGAGCAGTTTCTTTCTCAAGTCACCCGCAGCCGCTCCTATGCCTCCCTTCCTCCCCCAAAAATCGCAAGAGCGAAGCGGAGCCTTGGCCGGGGCCTATTAGACTAGCGACCATCTCTCCGATCGCCCTTGACGTTGCAAGAAGATTAGAGGAGCAGAAATCTGCATGATACCATCGTCCACAGAGGTCGAAAGTATTGGAGAACGCATTCGTCGACATTTAGCACCTCGTTCTTCACGAGAGAAATCGAACGCTACTGCACTGTTACTGAAGGCGCTCGAGAATTTATTCCTTGACATTCAGTTGAATTTTAGACGCTACTGCAGCAGGGTGAGCAAAATTTCGTCATCACGAATCAAATACGTACCAGCATCACCAGCCATAGAAACGTAGCCTTCGTCTTCAAGGTCAGAATAGTCCTGAACAAGCCGTAGACGTCGTGATGGTCGATGATCAAGGTCACATTACCCTGCCTTGCTCTTTACCGCCGACCACCACGACGTTCCCTGCCACCATTCTCCTTCTTCGCGACTTGATACCGTTGACCGACAATGGCACGAACCAGTATGATATCGCTTTTGCCGCAGCATAACCCGTACCTTGATTCTAGTACTTGAGACGGTGCTCGATATCACTGAGCTCTCGTCAGTAAGCGATTTCGATGGAACTATCATGGCTGGTGCACGCTCATTCGAATATTTGGATAATGTAAACGGTACAGGGAAGGAAGGTACGTGTCGTATACACATATCCAAAATCCTGTTCTCACTCGCATCAACAGAATTTCCCTTCCATGTTGTCGGGAGTGCTACTGCCTTGATGCTGCATTCCACTATGACCAACGCTAACATCCGTGGACCGTGGAGAATGTTAGCAGACAACAGAGCAGCGTTATCGCAGAACGGCCTCGTCCCGGAAATTTCAGTATCTCACTGGCGATGAGAATCGTGCCACCCTTGCTAGCATCCTTGGTGGCGTGTACGTCACGGTTTCTCTTCATTCTCTCAAGATGCACAAGATCATTAAAGGCCACTCCACTTCCCTGCGCCGTTTGAAGGATATCGTACCCAACAGACGAGACCTATCGTAGCTGGTTTCCGAGATCGACGAGAGGATTCGCCTGCTTTGACTGCTGAATTCATTGCACATCCGTCTGTGCGGAAAATCAACGTCGGTCGTTGGACTTGGGTTTCTTTGCATCGACGTACTCATTCCTTGCAGTTCACAGGTAGCAATCGTGCGGGAAGGATAATCACAAGTGAAGCAGCAAAGTATCCTCAAACCTTGTGTTTTTGAGCTTGGCGGAACGGTGCCTGCAATTGTAGGTCATTGACCACCTTCTGTGTATATGAACGTTCCCTCAAAACAGCTTCCAAAGGTTCTCGACGATGCTGATATAGATGCCGCGGCGAAAGGTATCGTATCCGGAGCCCTCCTCTACTCTGGCCAAGTGTGCAGGTCTACTAGTCGAGTCCTTGCACAGCGAGACGTATCCGACCCGACGCTCTGACAGAGAAAATATGCGGGCTCTGCAAATCTCTGGAAGCCGAAGATCCACATACGGACCCTATGGCCATGCTCTCTGCTTTGTTTTCCCAGTTCCATAGAAAATGTACTAGATATGTTTCGTGAGGCGATTGGAGAGGGGAACGAAGGTCCTCGTAGGGGACATCACGAGGAATGATTCCGCGATACAACCGCATGTGTTCACAGGCGTTAAACCGGGTACTGGTCTGTCGGAGCGGGAAGTGTTTGTGGGTGTTTTCGTGACCCGCGCATGTCCAAATTCTAACTGATGTTGCAGAGCTTTCAACAAGTTTTCAATTACGATCTTCGACAAGATTGATGAAGCGTTAGGACTCGCCAACATGTCCGATTACACGCTTTCTTCATCTCTCTGGACGTCGAATCTGGATGCTGCAGAGAAACTGGCACCTCGGATTCGAACAGGTAAAACTGATGCGGTCCTATATCTTGACGTATCCTGATAAAATTCAAGTTGTCAACGGCTCCACAATCCATTCGGAGTCATTCTTAGGACTTATTGGACTTGGGTGAGCCTTTTACTCGGATATAACAACTTAGGTTCATTACTGACTTTTTCGAAGCGGTTCTTCGGGATATGGCTGGTTCAGTATCGAAGACTTTACCGACAAACGTTTCGTAGTATTTCCCACCCCACGCCAATATCCTTTAACGTCATGAGCATCACAGCGCATGGCTCGCTATATCAGGACTGTGGACCCGGACGTTCCTTACCTGGACCTTGTGCGAGTGCAGCACTAGCTGTGTGTTAACGTCAATACCATGTGTACTGCTATAAATTGCTATATGTAATGCCATAGCTGTGAGAAAACGAAAGAATAGGTGCCCCGTGGAAAGTATATATGTCACTGTGTACCTTTTCGACCTTGTCTTCGAGTCCCATCATCATCATCCTGTCATACTGCCCACCTACCATACCACCTTACCGTCCTTCCAAGAAGGTGCCTATCTCTATTGCTCCTGCTTTGAGGTTAACTTGATAACGAGCGCTCAACTAGCATGGCTCGCTCGTCTAATCTGGATACTTGGATTCAGATAGCTAAGGTTGCTGCGGCCGTTGGGGACATGGCACCATTTCCGTATATCAAAGGCATTGGTGGGTGTGCTGTACTCATACTGGAAGCTATTCAGGTACGTGACAAGCTTGCACATGGCGTTTCGTTGTCTTTAACTAGGGATTGCAGAAAGCCGGCAAGAATGATGAGGACCTGCTAGATTTAGCGGAGGCTATAGGGGAGACTATAGAACTCATCCAGGATGCTGTTGAAGAACACGACAAAAGTAGTGCTCTCCACTTTGGACGATGTTTGTGCAGAGTTTGAAAAGTGAGTGGGCACAATTGAATTCTGATGAATTCAATTGACAAGACATCTTTTTAGGTACTTGACGTACTTACATGATGAGGTGAACAGCACCCGACTCGAGTCCCGTGGACGATTCAAGCGGTTCAAGCGTTTCCTGAAGAGAAATGAAGTATGCGACGCAGTTAATGGTTACCAGGAACGCGTCCACATGATCAAGGAAAAATTTATGGCATGTCTTGAGATCTTGACTGGTATATGCTGACCCAGGTTGGATAGATTTGCACAGCCATCGACTCGCGCTTCATTATTTCAGATATCAAACATGAATTAAGGACTGGTACAGAGGCTCTTACCAGTGCCATTGAGATGTCACAAAGGCATACCATGGCTAATATTGACAAGCATGCAGACAGCATATGTGAAGAGATACACACATTGGGTGTCCTGCAGAGCAAGAAAGCCGATGAACTTAGTGCAGATGTCCGGACATTGGAGGAGCAGAGTAGCTATAAAGGATATGTATGCCTTCTTCTTCTATGAAGAATCTGTGACTTATCTTCCCTTACATGATTCAGGTTCAGCATGTTCTTCTTGGGGATATCCATTTGAGAGATTGCCTCGATCATCCAAACAATTTCACCATGTTTACTCATTATAATGCTGACATTGGTAACACATCTAAAATTGTTCGTGTATATTGACATAGTACCCACAGCAAGTTGAATGAGCAAGATGTCATGCAAGTGGGTTGTGCTAGCTCTGTGTCTGATCAAATCCTGGTGCTCACATGTTCTCCAGCAATTCCACATAGATGCTGATAAACTGATAAAACTTAAGTATGCTTGTGACATTTTGTGATGGTGTTCATGCAACATTAATCTTATGGTCTAGACATCAAAATATTGCTCAGGTCTTTGGTGTATGCAGATCTCCAGAATTTCCTGCAATTATACTTCATGGTAATGATAATCATAAATTCTTTTTGAAATTCCAAGTTCATGTCCATCTACAGGTACCACACAACACCTAGTCAAAGACTATCGTGCATCTCTGACTGCGACTCAGTTGTTGCATTTTCATTTTCAACTGGTGTGCTTCTTCAAAATATACAATAATGCTACTTAAATCATGTGTCTTTCTGTAGTTCAATGATTTGGAGGTGCCACATTTCTTGATTCCCTGCATATCAATCTTAAATAGTCAAATCAGTCAACCTCAGATTACCTCAGTACATTATACTACACATCTCACCAGCATTGGAGTATCCATGCATATGTGAGTAATTCTCTTGAAAGTATGTATAGGCTAACAACTAATGGCCATGCTTCAAAGGAAGTTGACCTTAGTCATATGTATATCAATGAAGGAGGCCAAATCATCTTGGAAGAACTCTCATCTTACTATGGTTTTGATGGCTTTCATATGGATATAAGTGAACACTCTGCAGTGAGGTTGCACAAAGGCTGGATAGCTCCAGACACATCACACACTAATTTGATCAGAGATTGGAACTTGCTAATGCACCATACATGCTTGGATAAAAGCCATCTCATACAGATTTACGATGCCCTTCAATTGTTTCATGGACATTAAGTATAGGATGACATATAGCCAATGTCATTACAGCTGAGGCAGCATACTTGTATGGACAGAGGAGTCAACTCTTCCTATGTTGGTTGGCAAGATATTAATTGAGCCAATTGAATGGGAAGTAGTATGGGCCCAAGATGACTTTTCAATGCCCTTTTCTATGTGCAGGTGTGATTGTCATGAATATTTATCTGTAGTCTCTGCTGACTCCTTCACCTGTCAGTGGATCATTTACCATTCATAATTTGTCTGTCACTCAGGAGCACTCTCTTCACATAGCACCCTGGGACCATGGGTCATCTGAATATTATACAAGAATACAGCAGATAATGGTGTACTCATGGTTTGCACAAGCTTCACAACTGTCATTGTCCTCTTCTCAGGACATAAGGGGCCTTGATCATAGGATGCATGGCATAAAATACATTGGAGGTTGGTGTGGCATAACAGATGAACTGGGCAATATACTGACCAAAGTTCAGTGTGTCAAGACTGGTCCTTCTACCTTCATATAAGACCATGTTATGACCCCTTCCAGTTACTGGATACATTTATGGCAGACAGCGAATATATGTTTGCTCTGTCACTAACAATCTGTGAACCCCATGTTGATTCACAATCCAACACATTGTCCTTGCCTGTCATTCATTGGTTTTGTGACTCAAGTCTATCCAATGAAATATCTGTCGAAGAAGTGGAAGCTCTTTTTGGAATTCAAATCCATTTCTGGCCTACTCCACATGCATACTCCATATCAGAAAAAGCATTTTCAACAACTGTTGAAATAAATACCATGTGTGGGTTCAACCCTGCCCTCAAAGGTGCAGATATATGCAAATATTTTGATCTCCCTCGCATGGAAATCTTCAAGCATCCAATTGAACTCTCTGGTAAGTTGAAGAATTAGTATCTTGGGCTCGTGTACTCTACTAAAGAAAAAGCGCATAGACCATGAGATTGACCAAACCACATTGCCAATTACCGTTTGTGATCGCAAGGACACTGCAGACATTACCCCAGTTACTCATATCCGAGCTGAGAAAGGGCCGTCGGCCTCTCACACGAGTCAGAATCGGCTCATTCTAGTACTCATTGCAATTATTATTGCTCTTCTGTCATTGGTTATTCATTTGTCTATGAAGGTATAGAGGAAACAGGTTTTATACCACACTAGCACTGGCCACTTCAATCCACCCAAATCTTGTACTGATAAACCTACCCAAATATACGCTTCCAAATTTGTGACCCCGCTCTCCGTCTCTCTTCAGATGCTTGTCCGTCTCCGAGAACCGACTTGTTCTCAATTGCTCTCCGTGACAGGTAAGGCATCACCTAGACAGATCGCTAAATGAATAAATAGTTGATGCATAAACAACTGCATACCTCTGACATAGCACCATACGGAACATATCTGAGCGGTTTGAGTTGATAAGCTTGGCGATGTGTAAAAATAAGAGATTGTTCTCACTTGATGATCATGGGAGTACTCGATCGCGTCCTCTCTACCAAGTAATCAGTCAAAGCATCACCCATACCTAAAAAGATTATTCGTCATCATCCAACCCCATATAAGAAGTGATGCTTACCAAAAAGTTGCCCAATCGTTAGTCTCTCCGTAACCTCATCACCTAAACTCACAACATCTCCCTCTACACGCTTCGCCAGTCCCCTCCCCACCAACTCCGTTAAAATCAAATCACAGCTCGTCCAATTATGTGTCCCGAATAAGATCCCCATCGTCTGAGCCTTCCCTCCTAGATCCTGCTTCAGCTCCCCGATAAGCATCTTTGCGCATTCGTTGTAGCATTTATCCGTTTCCCACTTCTCCGCCCATACAGGCGGGAGAGGATCGGATGATAGCGAGAGGGACGTCTTGCCGGCTTGGAAGGCTTGGTGGGCGGTGGTCTCGTGAGGGTGATAGGCTCCCCGGACTAACTTGACGCCGAGGGAATAGTTTCCGGCCTTGGCATCTTTGAAGGACTGTTCGAGGAAGGATGGGGTCCTTTCATATGCGAGTGAGTCATTGAAATGGCTGGCGACGAGTCATTCACCTTTTGAGATATGCCTGGAAAGTTCCGTATATTAGTGGCTGTACGCTGCTCGATTCTCCCAGTTTGTTGAACTCGCGCATGAGAGCCTAGCTGGAGAGCGTCGATGGCGGGTTGGTACCAGCTGGATTATCCATGATGGTCAGAAAATCGTTGTGACGGATGGCGGCGGCAGAACTTGCCTATATTCTGCATCGATGATAATCTTGACACCTCTTTCCTTAGCACGTTTGCAGATTCGATAAGGTCAGCATGCAACTCTCGGAGGGATTTGATGTCATCTTCAGTTAGATCGCTCTTGATGGAACCAATCGGAGCGTAGAGAATGTCGAGATCACTAGCGTGAGGGACAGCCAGGGAACGGAACGGGAGATTTGGGCCGTGACGCGAGAGCCTTTCGAATAAGTGGAGCAGAGAATTGGCGTCTGGAAGTAGCGCGCTCTACATATAATCAGCCTTAACATTCCACGATATCAAAAAGGACGAACGAACCAGTTTCACTGCCACCCACGTCCTCCGGCCTGCCGCTGCGCCCGCAACGATAGCCATCCTCGAAATCGGCGGCGACATCAATGCAATGACCATTTCATTTACTATCCGTTTATGCACAGGCTCCGACACCTTCTTCAGTGACGCCGTTGCCGTCGCCTCGTGCTCGTCAACCTCTACAGAATAAGCAAATAATGTTCCCTTGTTAGCGGAGCGAAGATTCTTCAGTAGCGGAAGCGTCTGTAAAGCGGTATCCCCTCCGACAAACTAATCGCCTAGAGTGAATGGAAGGTAAACAATGAAATATAAATCGGCGCTACCTGATTGAAGAAAGTAACCCTAACCAAAGCCTCTGTTACTTGCTTGACACCCGGAATGCTGGTGAGTACGTCAAGCATTGTGGGGGATAGATCGATCAAGGTCGGGAACGAGCACATCGTGAAGACTATGTAGGACCGGACCAATTCACGCAGTGGTGTCTTCTTGTCTGCAGAATCGTTACTATCGCTATCGGCGTGGATAGAAGACGATGATAGGCCCAAGCCGGTTGCCAGCAATATCCCCCCAGATATCGCACCAATCCTCAAGCGAGAAGTTCTGTGAGGTACCCTAGAGCTGAATAGCCGCCGCCCATTGGGGGCTCCTCGACCTAATGTCGACCCAAAGCGTCGAGTAAAGATACCTAAGGACATTGGGAAACCAATCGCAAGATCCGGAGGGGGTCCAAGGTGATAGTCACTGAGTAAGAAAGGAATGAGTCTGTGCCGCTTATAGCACGGTCATGTTCTACATTCGTTTCAGGAAGCAGAATAATGCCCCTATCTTATCTGACCTCTCGATACGATAGGCCCCGGCAAGGCTCCGCTTCGCTCTTCATTAAGCACGAGGACATCTGTGTATTTTCCAATACCCTTTTTTTATCCTCTAAAGTGACATTTTATTGACCTGGAACATGTAGACACTGACGTACAATTTCATTCATCCAACGGCGTACGCTTCAGACATCTTCCCAACCAAAGCCGCGAAATTTTCGGCCGGAACGAGCATCATTCTTCCTCGAGTGTCAAGTCCGAAAGATTCTTTGTCGCGGGGCTCAGTAGGCGACGTTGAGAAGGTATAGTCAACCGCATGCATAGAGGCCTAGCGTAATGAAGTGTGATATCGGAACTTATCCTTCGGATTAAGAAGTGGCCTCACCTGCTTGATATATTCGTCTTCGGGGTGGAATGGATAAATGCCGTCTGCAGGACGGGCGAATGTCGGAGCCGGAGCTTTTCTCGTCTTCTTCGACTTGTGTGATTTTGTCTGGGTGGACGATAACATCGTTTCTTCATCTTCCGTGAGATGGTAGGTCCGCGATACGAAGATAAGGTGCGAAAACGTGTACGGCTCGTTCTGCCGCGGTCAGCACAGGAGGTTAATATGACGACATAAAAGAACACACATCAGCAATCGCCCATTTCAACTCGTCGATCAACATGCGGTACATGGGAGGAATTACTTGGACAGGCATGTTGATGAGCCGTTCGCATAGCACGAAACCAACATGCGACTCTGTTTGTGAAAAGAGCCCTTGAAGGGTAGCATGGAAAGCTGGGTCTGTCGAGGACTTGTCCAGGAAATAGTGGGCCAGAGCCTTGATAGACGGATGATCCTTTTCCTTCAAAGTCAGGAAAAAATCAACCAGAAACGGTATAGCACGCACCTTGTGTTTATGCATATTCAGCACCGTCAATAACGCGTAAGGATCACTCTCCATTCCATCCGTTTTTATCGTCGTCCCTACCCTGGGCTGGCTCAGTATCAGCTCCGTGAACTCGTGTGTGTGAAAAAGGTCGGCGTCGCGCTGGAAAAGCTGGCCAATGAGCCTCTTCAAGGCATGGTAGTCGACGTTGGGATTCGGGTCGAAAAAGTCAAAGTCGACATCGATCAGGCTCTACTGAGGACGCTGAGTGAGGAAGTCGGCTGTTGGTGGGCAGGAAGAGACCTACGACGTCGGAGTCAGAGTCAGAGTCAGAGTCGTCATTTTTCTTGTCCTGTTTCCGCTTGGACATTGTAGTAAGCAGTTGGATTAGTGAGCAGTAGTTTATAAGCGTTGGATTAGTAACAATTTTTCTGTGGCAGTTGATCATGTTGGTATTTGTTGTGGTATATGGGTCCACCATGCCGCACAATACAATTTTCCCAAGTAGCTACAGGTAGGTCTTTCCGGGGTATAATAGTAATTAAACAGAGATCAGAGAAAGTGGATAGTTATACTCTACAATTCAATGACTCCTGGGTGTGTAAACCTTCTCGATCTCCATTTCCCCCGTCGTGTCGTTTCCTATCATGTACAAGTAAGTACGGTTCCCAAAGCAACCTCTAAGCCTGCTTCACCTTGGAATTTACACTGGTATCAGAGTCATCATCGAGGTGTGTCATATTCATCATCCGGCGATAGGAATGGCGCGCATTTAAACTGAGCACTATGAGTGGGTAAAGGCTAATGGAAGAGCCCCACTTACGACGAAAGCAGTGCGTTGGAGTACACTGGCAGCATGTTAGAGATTATGCGGGAGACAATCTGGGCAGAACTCACGTTTACCCAAGACGATATATACCCCAATCCAGGCGACTGTTACAAAGCGTTAGTCTAAGAAAAACAAAGTCATCAGAATAGAACCTACAAGTATCCTGCATCGTCTGAAACTGCAGCAAACAAGATTAACTGAGATGCGGCTAGCACAAACAATTAACATACGCAGATCAGAACCGTAACTGACGCAAGGCTGTGTTCATCCATCCATCAGTCACAGTACGGAAAACCAACCACCGAAACCGTACCTAGTAATCAACCCCGTCTCTGCCCAGAAAAATCTACCATCAGAAAGGCCCCTCGCTAATTCAAGAAACAACATACGCAGTGACCGCAAGAATATCCCATTCAATACTCCTCCCGATCTGTACGTTTCATTAACATCAGTCATCAAGTCCGCGTATATCCCCCGCACGTACGTTTCCATGACCAGCGGCGAAGCCAGCTGGTTGACATGATAGCACAGCGTACAGGCGATCATCAGATCCGCCAGGGCGCCTACGGCGAAGCCAGAGGTGAGGAGCCAGTCCCACCGCCGCTGGAATACCATAAACGCAGGTTCCATAGGCACATCACGCACTGCGCGATACCCTAAGAATATCCCTACACTCAGGCGAAAGGCAACGAGCAAGCTCATTACAACCGCTAGTTGTATTTGCTGCCTGAGAGACGGTAGACGCGGAAACAAAACAAACCCCTGTGTGCTCCAATGAGCCGTGACGGAAGATAGTGGATAGAAACAGCGCATACCTGGACTAGAGGCCGTCGACAGTGGTTCTACGATGGCCACGGAAGCCAAGAAATAAGAACTTCGCGGCTTGCGGGGGTCTGCGACGTCTGCAATGATGACGAGTAAAGTAGTATATCGATAGAAACGGAGCATAGCGAGTGCGCGACTTCCAGAGTCCTGTACGCGAATTAAATCGTGCATTCAATGTACTACGGATCAAACGCACAAAACAGAGAGTAACCTGTTCGTCTTCAATGACGAGGATGTAACTCGAAATTATGGGTGAACTCACGAGAAGCTTGAATACCCAGAGGTCTCTTCCACACCGACGGAAGTAGGTAGTTCCTTGGACTAAAGCGGCGCCCATAAGAATAAGATTGAAGAACACACCAATCTCGAGGGAGCCGACGATCTGATTCGACTGGACCGGGACTTCAATTGGCTGCATAACGAAGGTGGACAGAGAATGAACCCTTGCCACACTTCCGCTGCGCAAACTTTCTTATGTACTATGAAGCTAGGCCATCAGATGACAGCGGTCGTCAGCTTTACTTAGGTCTCGGGCGGGCAGAGCATTGATTTTATTAGCGCTACACTACAATGAACGGTAATAGAACAGAATACGAACCTGTAAGGGGAAATTGATCAGTCAACAGTTCAATCGTCAGGCAAGATAAATGCAAAGATGTATATGATCAGAGAAGCCGATGTTTTCTTCCCATGATCGTCAACTCAACCCGGCGACCAGGACTAGCCATTCCATAACGGAACAGCCACACTCTCGCCCGAAAACCAGCAAGAGGGTCACCGCATTTAGCTTCCGAAAAGGTATTCAAAGAATGGATGAACTTGTTTTCGTCCTCCAAAAAGAAAAAGAGACAGATGAGACACTCACAACATATTCAGGCACCGTTTGACCCGCTGAAGGGAACCTAGTAGATAGACGAAGGTATAGTTAGCAAGGTCCAGAATAGAAGAGTAGAAGAGGTGAGAATCAGAAATATTTTTGGTAATTGGATGTCCACAAGAGGTTGATTGCTCTCATTCGGAAGCAGAACTGAATATTTCATCACGGAAGAAAGCCGCGACATAAGAAATGGAAACTGACCTATCCGACGGCAGGCAGGGCCTTCATGACATCTCTTGCATTAGAATCATGCTAATCGGCCTCCTTGAAGAATCTATAAGATATTGTTAGCAAACGATGGCGAAAAAAGCAGAGATATTAAGGATAAAAAGTTGTTCAGACGAGATAAAACTGTCCTTCATATGCGGTCGGACATATGCTTGTTTAAAAATAGAACATCATGATGAAAGGGAATGCGGTCATCTCGGACTCACCTGTCAGAACTGCCCTGAGGTCCTATCTCACACGCCTATACCGAGGCCATCAGCTCTACGTTCCTCGCCCAAAGAGCAAAAAAATTCAGAGGATGGTGTGTTAGCTGAGGGCCCATGTCGTTGTCGCCCGCTAACGCATATCATCCACGCAGTTACTGGATGGAAATGAACTTACGGCCTATCTGAGAAACAGGGTTAGTAAGGGTACGGTGAGAAATGGACGAGTAAAAAGCGGTAAATCAGTTGGTGATGCATGTTGCGAGTATGGATCATCGAGAATCGTCACCAACTCGAAAAGATGGATAGATATCATCAAAAAAGAGTGTTAGAAAATCAGAAACTTACGATGATACAGCTCGGGGACGCTGTCGGGTACCACAGATGAGAAACATGAACGTCGAATGTAAAGCGGAAGAAAAACTTTTTGCGCAGACGAAGGAATTTCAAGCGCCGCTATCGGAAACTAAAACGGACGAGCACAGCCACAAGGACGGGTAAATCCCCACAGAAGGGCGAACAAAATCCATCATAAAAAATATTATGTGCAATACAATCAGTTCTCGTGAGGTTTGCAAATTATATGATGAAAACTAAAAGGATAAGACACATCTCGAGACAAAGATACAAGTCCAGAACCTAAAATAAAGGCTCCATTGATGATACTCAAATTAGCGACTCGGAGTTGTCGGATTATCCACAGATGACCCAGCCAACTGTGCTGCCAATCCTTCGACAGCTTCGTCTCCCTCCGGAATCCTGTGCTCTTTCCCATCCAAGACGTTCTGTATCAGACTCATCGTACTCTCTAGACTTCTACGCCTGTTACTAGGACTCGTCATCGTCGTACCCAAGCTCGCTTGTCGTCCATGACCTCTCCTAAACGGAGCAGCAGTAGGCGATGTCGGTGAGCCAGGTGAGGCCGCCGGTGAATACATAGGTGAGGCCGAGTGGTTTGCGCTGATGGGTAGGTGAAATCGTGCCATTGGAAATTGCTGCCTCGATACCCGCGGTGACGCCGTTGGGAGCAACTGGGGTGCTTGGCGTTTCGTCGTGCTCTGAGGGCGTGGTAGGAAGAGAGTTTAAAATGGCCTTGCCTTCCTCTGACTTTGCGTCATAAAGGTCGGGAGGAAGACGTTCGTTCTCAATATCAGACTTCCGCCTGAGTATGGGGCATCAGTTTCGTGGAGATTGAGGATAGCAGAAGACTAACGCGTCGTCGAAGCTACTGATAGCTTCTCTGATACCTTCAGACCCTGATGCAAGCGTCCCGTAGGGGAGAGTGTTCGAGCCAGACACGCTCTTGAGTTCTGAAACCTTTTCAGATTCCTCCCTGAATGAGATATTAATTTAGAAGCAGTGAGAGTCATCTTTGTCCACCCACCGGAGAAGTGCGAATACGCGAGCCATCCGACCAACGGCCATAATCTTGCTCTTGATAGCTCTTCTCCGCTCGACAGAATCTTCAGAGGCGACAGATACCGGGGATATGATTGACTCTTCGTCACTCTCCTCCAATTCTTCCTTTGTGCACGTGTTTAATACAGCAACGAGCATGTCAATAACTGCAAGCGGATTAGATATGCGCACAAGAATCTACAAAAGCGCGCACTCTTTTCACCGACAAACGGTAGACTCCAAGTAAAGACGTCCATAAAGTTTGGCAGCCAGTAAGGATGAGGAGTGCAATTAAATTGCCGGATATTCATAACATTGCTTTCATACTTTAGCACGGCAGCTTTGTTATTGTAGAAATCGAGGTAATTTGGAGCAGAGAAGATGGTCATGACTGATGGGAACCCTGTCGTTTTGGTTTTGCGATACATCCGATACCTACAGAGTATGAGCGTCAGATCGTGTAGGGGAAACTGACAGAGGGAACAAACCCAGCGTCTTGTGCTTCATGTGCCCGAATTATGGATAGCAGATTGTTCCGTTCGAGGAATTGACAGGCGGCGGCATATCTAGACAAGAGTTCACATGAGACACCGAAAATTGGCGGATGGACAGACATACGTAAAGAAATATGAACAACCTCGGACATGGTTGTGGATGAAGCTATCTGATATCTTCTCCGTGCCAAAGTCTTCGACTGGATCAGCCCAAAGAATATCGCACATCAATCCATGTGTAGGCGGTTCTCGGAAACGATCAAGCTATGATGGCACATGAAGACGAGATGTCTGAGACGACAAGAGCAGACTTACAGCACGAATATCATCCAGCGTATTGAGTTCCGGGGACAGACCACCATGAATGCACAAGAACTGTTTGTTCATGATCGCTGCCAGGGGCAATGCACAAAAAGATTCCATGCAGGCGTCATAAATGCGCTCAGAATATTTATGCTTGCACTCGAGCTTGAAGGTGAAGTAGTCGGTAAGGTGCCGACATTCATGATTTCCCCGGAGCAGGAAGAGAGTGTTGGGGTACCATATTTTGAGGGACCAGAGATAGAGAACGCACTGCAGAGATTTGTCGGCCATTACGAGCAGAGCAGGGACGAACATTGCGTACCTCAATGCTAAAATATCCTCTGTCCACGTAGTCCCCCAAGAAGAGATATCGTGTGTCCGCTGGACTGCCTCCAACCTCAAAGAGCTTCATCAAGTCGTACTAGTAGCAGGGCGATGAGCGCTGATCACGATACACAAAGGCGGAACTCACATATTGACCGTGTATATCGCCACAGACTGTCGTCGAGATCCGTCAGTGGTCGAGACCCAGGCAGACGAGCAGCACGCACCAGTTATTGGAGCGTCGACATTGAGGACATTGGGCTCCCTCCGAAGGACATCAGTTCCCTTCTCCAATATCCACATTGCCTGCTCCTCGCTCAGCCGCCCTTCACGATAAAAGTGGTTCTTCAGGAAGGCAACATCAGGTTTTGAGCGATCTCTGCCGCCATTCGCGAAGAACTGCTCTGGCGTAGGGATCTGCATCGCTGGGGCTTGGACCTGGGTGTAACAGAATGAGTGCTGAGCGACAGCGACGACGGCGTCGCCAGGATCATTGGCAGCGGTACGCACATCTTTGATAACCCGCTCCTGAGTGCTGACTATGTTCCCATCGTCCAGCTTGTGTTGGGTAAAGTCGATCTCTGGCAGCGGTCCCTTGTCAGAGATTTGCTCTATCGCCCGCGCCATATGGGTACTCATCGTGCCAGAGGTCGTTACGGCGTCGTGGGCAGAGAAGGAGAAGGTCGAGGTGAGGGTCGAAGAAGAGTCGTGACGCCGGGTGGCGATCCAGATTCAGAGGCAAAGGGCATGGCACAGCTTTGGCTGACAGCTTATTACAGCGTTTAACATCTATCGTGTGCACCTCCATTGCTCAGCAAACTGTGTATAAATTATTGTATCTACAGTTCATTCTACGACCCGAAATATATCGCTAGGACGTGCTTAGCGACATTGAATCCAAGCAGGGATATTATGTACGCTGTGAATAACGGTAATAACGGGGACAGGAGAAGCTCGGACCGAACCAGGAAGGGTAACGCTGTGGAACCGAATGTGAGAAATTCGCACACACAGCAGCGCAATATTCGTAACGAACCATTAAGTCCGAGGTATATCCCATAGGTGTACTGCGCAAAACTGAACAGCAATGATAAGAATAGCGGTAAAAGAAGAACTATAGATACCCACGCAGCAAGGTAGAGCGTGTTGCCAACCCAGAGGCACACCCAATTATCTTTGAGAACGATAGGAAGTAGAAACAGCTGAGCAAGGTAGAGCGCAAGATACAACGGGAAAAAAGCATTCGTATGGACGTCAAATGCGTAGGCCCACTCGACGAAGGAATCTGCCGGTGTCGAATGCGAAGGTGGAGACAGTAATAGTCGATTAGACGTGAACCTAGACGACATCAGCGAAGAAGGGATAATGCATCATCAGACATACCAAAGTAACGTGGCTATTACAACGCCAGTCAACAGATAATCCCGGGCTATCATAAGAAAAGCTAATTGAATGGCTTCGAGAATGGTGTAAGAGTATATGACAGCCCATGCTACAGCAGAAACTAGAAAACAAGTTAAACAAGCCACGGCCGGTTAGCACTCATTAACGCACCACAGAGACATGCGCCAATGAGGACCAATATCGCAGGATCATCTCGCGCCCAAGTATTTTTGTTTCTGCACCCAATATTCCATAAATACGATAATTGACCAGGTATTGAATGCGTACGTTTGTGAAAGTATACATTCCGGTACCTTGGGATGGATTAGACCATGAATCAGCTGCATACAGACTTCAAGCTCACACTTACACTCTCCGGGGTGCTAGACACAGGTATGTGAGCTGCCAGGCAGCCAGCTCGAAGTCCTACGCCAGAGTTAGAGTAGAGCACTGCGCACAACGTAGAAAAAGCGGACCATCTGCTGGAACCGGTGCAGTCGCCTGAATATTATGGAGACACGGTGGGATATCGAGCCAGATGGACGGCTAGCAGACGGTCCCTGCTGGTCATTGTATGTAGGGAGGTCCATTGTCAAGCCTTGAGACGGCTAGAAACGGCCTCGTCGAAACAGGCTACAATCTAGTTGAGGCGGAGACTGAAATACCGCCCTAATATTTGGACGGAGTTTGAATAGCTTTCATTACCTCCCATCAAGTACTTACCGCTGAGGCGCTTGATCCTCTCTCTATTCCCGTCTTTGCTATGATGGAACACGACATCGAGGTCGACTATGACTATGCCGACGAGGACGAGACCGGTCTCGCAGACCATTCTCGCAAGTCGTCGCGCCCAGGGGACGTTGACGACGACGAAGACGCCGTCTCTCTGGGGCCCGACGAGGACGAACCTGGCTACTACCACAAGGATTCCTACCAGAATGATTCGTTTCCATCGGGAGATGGAGACATGGCCGACGCCAATGATGATGGCGCTGCTCCAGGCTCGACGCCACATTCAGCCAATCCTTCCCAGCCCAAGCCACAGCCACTGACGAGGGAGAATTCAATGAATTCTCCTAGAAACACTACTTCTCCTCAGCGTTCTCATTCTCAGCATCGCATTCATGGTTTACCTCCAAAACCAGTAGTGGCCAACGTCCCTTTCTTGCATCCGTCACACCCGTCGCTCATCGAGGCGACTGCAATGTCGCGTTCCACCACGAAAACTAAAACTTCATCAGGTAACAATGGATTTACGGCAAAACCACCTTCTTCTCTAG
The DNA here is from genome assembly GCF_030435595.1 of Desarmillaria tabescens. Classification (NCBI taxonomy): domain Eukaryota; kingdom Fungi; phylum Basidiomycota; class Agaricomycetes; order Agaricales; family Physalacriaceae; genus Desarmillaria; species Desarmillaria tabescens. Next base: position 272,389 of record NW_026848337.1, on the reverse strand, counting down.
ATGCGAAGGATTTACCGTTGGACTGGCAAATTCGCAAGTCGCACAACGGTGATATGTATTATTACAATACCAAGACACATGTCTCTACCTGGGAACGACCCGTAAGCCCGTTTCCTTGTCAATGATGCTTTCACTTACAACCTATGTGTTACAGCCGCGAAATGGTTTGCAAGATGACAAAATTTCTCAGCCCCTGCATTTCCCTACTTCCTCAAGCTCTGGGCCCAAAGATCTTTCCTATGAAGATAGGCATTATCGTCCGGGAGAGAACGGCGCACCTCCTGGAGATTCTCGTCCTCCCGTCTTACCTCCGTCAAACAGGAATGGTACTACTGATACATGGTTTGGTAGTGCTGTGGCTCCAAGCTATGACTCTCGCACACCACCCGATTCTCCTCAGCACAGAGACCGATCTAGGTCGCCACCGCCGATGCCACAACGTGGACGTCGTCGGCGCCACCCTAATTACGATGGCGAAGCCGTCGATGGTCGTGGCGACTCTCGTCGTCCAATGACTCCTCCTCGGCGAACTGAAACGGATACTCTTCAAGAGTCTAGGCGACAGCACCGTGTGCACAACTATGAACCACCTCAAGTGCAATCTAAGTTTCCGATGGAGAGGGAAAAACTACCGGCGCGACAAGAGCCCTCCTCACGCAACAGCCGTGGTCATCCGCGAGAGCGGGAGCCTCGTGATTCACATCCTCAAAATACCACTTCCAGTACGTTAATCCGCCTCATCATGCACCCTTCCCCCTTCTCCGTACGCGCATCTGTATGCGCTCGCGTTGTGACCCGCGTGTATGCTGTATTCATGGGTGCGCTGTCATGTTACGCACCGTTCCCGATCCCTTCCCCTCACTCTGCTGTTGCCGACATAAGGACGCTCATCATGGACTCCCTCTGTTTCTTCCCTTTCACCCCCTCTTTTCTCATCATGTATCCATTCCTCATGTATACTTTTTGTTCTCCTATATCCTCCTTCCTTTTAAACAGGACACAGATCGCCGCCGCCTTCGTCGTTTGAAACGCCTCCGCCTTCGCAACGATCATCCAAAAGGGATAGGCCGTCGCGCTTTGGTGGTCCTATAGAGGCAACTCCTGGCCTCACGTCGCTTCCTCCCCCGAGGATTGCTGACCCGCCTGAGCTCGTGCCGTTTTCTAACGGGCCCAAGGGACCACCGAGGCACAGCAGTGCCTCTCGTTCCACTTCGTCACCTCCCGCTACAGAACAACCTAGCTCAGCAGCACGTATGTCAGCCCGCATGTCCGCATCTTCTCCTCTCATTTCTCCGTGATAGGACGAAGACCGCCTCTTCCTCCTCAGGAGATGAGTTTCCGCGAAACGTCTACCAAGTCCAAGCTTCCTCCGCCTCCAGCGTCTGCACCACCGACCAGTGAATTACCGCCACTATCGACATGGGTTGAAAGAAATTCAAATCTCCCCCCTTCTGGGCCGCGTGCGGCTAAACGCAACAGGCAGGTCTCGACGAGTGGGGATGTTTTTGACGATTTGCCTTCGACTTCTCCTTCTTCTAGGGCGCATCCACTTCCTGCAAACGGATATGGTAGAGAAAGTCGGGATAATGCTGTGGAAAATTCTGGTAATCCTTTACCAAAAGGACCTCGAGCGCTACGCCCGCCTACGTCTGAATCTGCTCCTCCTTCGAACCAAGGATGGACCAGGGAACGGTCTCCACCTAGCATGTTTGGTGCTGAAGGTCATATGAGGAGCTTTGAAGACCAGGGCCGAGGATCCATGTATCCTCATCCAATGGAACGGGGACAGGTATGCGCCGACGCATAGGTCGTCTCGAACGTTGACTGATAGTCATTAGGGTCGGCCACCACGTGGTCGCGGGGAGTTTTCTCGGCCTACATTGTCTGGGACTAACAGTCTTCCCCTTGGAAGTAGGAAGAGTCTTGGTGGGCCCCCGCCATCGTCTTCTGGAGGTGATACACCTATGTCATCTGGGAAGTTTTCAGACTCTCGTCCCCCGGATGCCAATAGTGGAGGCCCTCCGACGAGGAAACCAAGGAATTCACTTGGCCCGCCTGATGTTAGTTTGCTCCTCCTTGCCCCTATCATCGTATTAATTTTTGTTACAGTCTCGGATGCACATGGAGATTGACATTAACCCTCGACACAGAGTGTCGGACAATGGTTATCCGCATAGAATGAGAAAAGAAGAGGTACGGTAGTCTGCCTTTGGTATCGAAGATATAGGTTGACGTCGCATAGCCTCGCACTTCACCTCAAGAGCCTCCTCCCAACGTTTGTCTATCGACTAGCTCTTCTCGTATGTAGACACTGACATGCTTTTAGTTCCAACGATACGCTCCAGAACCCCTTCCGCCGTCTTCTGAACGACGAAGCGGAGATAGGAATAGGGATGAGCCTCCTTCTCGCCAGTACTCCCGTAGAGAAAGTTTTAGTACCAGTCCGGCCGATGAACACCGACCAGCGACTCCACCTCCTCTGTCGAGAGAGCCATCACAATCTCACTCATGGGAAGGTTCTAGGCCAGTACGATATGATAAGGAACGAGAGAGTGGCCGAAGAGAACGATTCAGAGACAGAGAGGATCGGGCACCCCCGCCTTCTGTACCGCCTCTTGAAGAGCCTGCACGGAATGGCATTGAGAGGGAGAGGGAAAGACCTGTCAGCCCTAGTACCTCCCGCCTACCTCCTGGACACGGCCTTCCTAACAAGCCGGAGGGACTACCGCCTCGACCGAGACGCGATGATATGGACGTTGACGACGGTCGGTATCGGAGGGATGGGTTTGAGGAGCGACCGCCACTGAGACGAGGTGGTACGTTACTGTCTCGTCTTGGTGGTGGTGGTGCCATCGAGGCTGGCATGAAAAGAGATAGAGATGAGCTTGGGGACCCTGTTGACGATGATTCGAAGAAGAGACGGAGAGGCCACAAGTCGAGAAGAGGCGGCAACGGTGGTGGTAAGATGAGGGTCTAAGTTTTAAGTTTATAATTGTTCTTGGTCAGGATGTTCTGTGCGCAGTGCACATACAAAATACTATTGGTACATATGAGAGTAGTTTTTTACTTATATTATAGCATATGTTCTTTTGTTGTCAGCATTGCTGAAGGTTCGGTTTAGATCACCAGCTATGAGCTAGTTCTAAGCTAGGCTAGGTGTTGGTACCGGCACAAGGTCCCAACAAGAAACGGCCGGGTCCACAGCCCAAACATGGCAAGCTTGCCATGCGCTGTGGCCACGAAGGCTCGTACCGTTGTGATCACACTGTTGAGTGTGTCGCGCGGAGTAGAGACACGTCGTGGGGAATGTATACAAGGAAATGAATTAAGCCCGATATAAAGGTACAGCACAAAAAATACGGAGAACATCAGATACGTATTTAGCCAACACGCCAATGATTTTCATATCATCTGCTGCGAGAAGAGTGTGAATGATGACCTCGTATCCGGATACGGCGGGCACGTAACAGTTGAGCAAAAGACTCGGAGTCAAGTAGAAAAATATCACGGAAAAATTAGCATGCAAATGTGCCAGCGAGTCAGATCCTTCACAATAGAGCAAGATATGGGCTTCGTCTTCGACCTCGGATAGACAATGATGGCACAAACGAGGTGAACGGCAGCCACTGAACAGTCTGAGTGAACGCGCGCAAGGAAATTTATGCATGTGACTAGACAATCGCGGAAGACGACGACCTACAATATCGAACGTTCGGCGAAACTATAATTGGGTCGCTTATTCCTACGTCATGATGAGCTTCAATATTCAACATAAATAGGGCTCCAGTCTTCCGTCTTTTTCCACACAGCCTCCCAGCATTTCTATACTTGCTGTCAAGAACTTGACTAAAAGCGCCAGAGAACGCATGCAATTTCCTTTCGCCATAAGCTAAATCCAGCACAGAGACATGATATATCGAATTTAGTGTCACACAAATCGAGGAGGGGGAAGTTTGCTTTGCAATACGGCTTGAAGAACAGGCAGTCGCACTCGAGCAAAATGATTTTGGCTCGATGTAGCGAGCAGACAAAACTGGCTGAGAAAATGGACATCAACTAGCCCGAGAAGGGCAAGGGTACAACGCTTGTTGTAATGATGCACTAACAAGGATTGTTACTACTGTCTCGGTCGGAACTAAAGCTCATTCGTTCGTCCCGGAAGCGGCCATTCAACCCAAACTCTCCAACGCAGGATCCTGTGACGAACGCTTCAAACTCCGTAAAAATAGGTGGAGGCCGGTCATCATAATATTCGCGTAGCCTCTTCAAACAGGCGGCCCAGGCTGGATCCCGACGGCGAAATAGCGCCAGTTGGCGAAGCGTCTTTCGCTGACCTCGGACAATGAGAGCAGCGCAAGAGGTGAACAAATTCTGCGGCTCATGTAAGATGTCAAGATATTGTTCATATACCTGCTGAGGCAGCCGGCGTCTCGCCGATGCCAGTCCAACGACTATCGATTCCATGATTTCTGGTCTGCCTGACCAATTGAGAGTCGTGAAGAGTTGCTTGTCGACAAAGTGTGCAAATGTATGGTCCATGAATATGATAGATCGGAAAAAGTAGTTGACGAGTTCACATGCAGGATCATCAAGACGTAGTTCATATGGCCAGATCCACGCTTCGCCCTCAAATGCAATCTGGACCAGCCGGGAAGCTAGTTCGGGTGTACACCAATTTTCGCCGAGAAAATCTGGCGAACACGATGTGGATTTGAGGAGACGAAGGAAGACTGCGAGCAGGTTACGCTGATCTCGGAAGGTGGATGAGGAAGGCAAAGAGATCAGTGGATAGAGTGCTTTCAGGATGGCATAACGATTCCTGTCTAAATCAGACGTGGGCGTGTCACTGTTAAGGTCGAACGACTCGGCGTCGATAGCAAAAAATATGGATATTTTTTCTACAACCCATTCGAGGGCAGTATCATCATTGTCATCGGCGACGACTATCCTTCGAATTTCGGGCCAGCGGACTGTGTTCAGGAGGAAACGGATTCGCGGGTCCAGTTGCGGCTCTGGCCCAGCCTCCGGGTTGGGGTCATCATTCGATACAGCGTCTTCGATTTGCGCTGAGCGTAGGAAGATGGCATTTGCGATAGAGGGGTAGAGAAATTGTTCAATGGCTCCAGTAAGCGTGACACCATCGCGAGGCATATTGTCCCAGACCTCCACCCCGTTCCATTCGAAAGTTATGGGAGGGAAAGTAAAGCCTGAAGCCCAGGCATGTTCCGGGAGATGGAGCAAAAGCAATCGGGCTACGTCGAAGTCGGCGGCATCAAACGGCATAAGTTGCTTGAGCAGATAGGCCCAAACGATAGGTTGTAAGTCAAGAAGTTTATCGTTTGAAGTTAGATTAAACTGAACCAAATCTTTTACTTCATCATGGCAGCCAGTCTGTAGAGAGAGAAGTTCTACGTAGGTACTAGGGGAGAAACGCTCCTTGATAGAAGCCGGTATAGACAGACGGCTGGACCACTCTGGGAAGCGTAGGAGGGCTCGGATGAGACGATCGATTCGACGTTCTTGAACGTCGTCGTCGTCTTGCGACAAAAGACCCTGAAGCGCCTCGTAGCATATGAAGGAGATCTGATCAATCTCCTGCCGTAAGGTCTTGACGGATGTAAGCGGCAGGGCACCTACTGACTCTACTACAACCGACCATACACTAGGATTGGAAGTCATATGGAACAGCCAAGACATTGCATGGACATCGGTTTCCTCTGAGTTGAGTTTGACCGTAGAACGCTCGGCTTTGCGGAGCGTGCGAGGTGGAGGTGGAGGTGAAGCCGACCCAGATTCGGAATGCCTGGTGGATGCCAGAGGAGCAGCGACCCACTTGCGAAAGCTGTCGCGAATATTATAGATGTGGGAATAGAAGGGAAACATGTAGTGTGACAAAGGTGTCTTATAAGGGCACTCGAGATACAAGATTGGGAGGAAGTTAGTCACACCATATGCAGCAAATGATATGAATGTGAGAGCTCCGATGACGCACGAGATGGTAACATGTAGTGGGACAATGAATATGACAAGTCCCACTAGAAACAGAGCAAGCGAAGAGCTCATGAGGACAGGAAGTAGGCCAATTATGAAATCCACACGCCACTGTCGCAGCCCCATGTATCGAAAATGGCGCACCCGGCATTTGTCGCGAGGCGTGCCTGAGGGAACGAGCAGGTACTGGTGGATCCACTGTTTCGTCAGAACAGCAAAGAGGGCGGTGCCGAGACTGAGGGCGAGACTAGTGAACCATAACCCATTGACCCATGAGCCGGATGCCGAGGGACGAGATGCGAGGTCTGTAGAAGGGACGTTGTTCACGACGGAACCATTGGCGGCAGCTCGCTGGACGTTGATGAGCTCGATGAGAAGGGATGCAGTGACTGCACTGTAGTCGATCTGTAGGCTCTGTGTTGCTTGGACGAGAAAGGTGGAGACCACTGCCGAGAAAAGTCCAGCCTGCCAGCCAGTCCCTCAGGTCAGCGTAGGACACCCTTTCTTGAAAACTGGTACTGACGAAAACCAGTAGAACATCCAGAGCATCTCTCCATCCTTCCACCATTCCAAGATCAAAGGCGCTGCATTCTTCAAGGTATGTTCTCCATATCTTAGCAGTTGACCCAAGCTCTTCATGTTGCTTATCATCCGGGAATTTGTGCTGGTAATCAAAGGGATCGCTCCCCTTGCTCTCGCCTTCTTGACGTCCATTCTCTTCGTTATCAAATGAGTAGGAAGCGGGTATGACAATAAAAGACACACCATCGAACTGATAACCGGATTGTGGAATACCCATAGTCTTTCGCTTTCCCCGCCTTCGCCGCCGACGCGCCGAAAATGATTTTATATTCTCAGCGTCTGGCTCCGAGTCCTCTGAAATGTCAGAGCCAGAGGATATCGATCTATATTTCTCGTCTTCATCACTTTGCACATTGGGGGATGGAGGATAACTTGGCACAGTGTGAATGGAATGATCACTCTGCGCGCTATGGATCGAAGGCATGAATACCGAGTTCAAATTTTCACGATCTCTGAGTTGTTCTTCTTGTCCTGCTAATATATTCTTATTCAATATCTTCTGACTCTGCCTCTATCGAGGGGACGAGCGCTTGCTTACCGTTGAGCAAAGCAATAATACTGGCAGGTATATAAACCTGAGTGTAGTAGTCAAGCAACAGATATTAGGAGCCTGAAATGGCACCACCGCCACTGTTTCGCTTCTGTGCTTTCTTCAAGTTATTTCCGCGAGAACTTCGAAGGGCACTATAGTTGCGAGTGTTAGCGAGCATACATTGACTACGAGGCAGCAGGCCGACTCAAAAGTTCATTCGCCAAGCATGAACAAACAGCTGCCGGCAGATTCGAATTGCGCCGCTTATCGTCTGTTTTGCAGCTTTTGTTCACCTCTTCTTCAGTTCTTAATGGATTTCTTATTGGCACGAGAATCTGGTGGCGAAAGGCCGTATATAGTGTTTTTCTGCGTTTCTATGGACGTCGTCAAGTTTATCAGTTGCTAGCCTGTCCAGTGAGATGCGGAAGAACCTGGAAGAACGTCAAGTGGAAGCACGGAACGATCGTCTCCTCTTGGGTAATTTCTGCGAGACTCTAATAACCTTGGATAATTCCGCAGAGCTTGCCAGTGATCTCTTTCTTTCGTTCCCATATTCGACGGAATTGAGCATGCGCGGTTATAGTCCTTCGCCGATGCTTTCCCCTTCATTATGGAGTGATACTGTTCCAGAAGCAAACCTTCGGGTGCTCGAGTTTAGTATATTGTACGATCTTCCTGCCCCCAAAGTGGCCTCAGATGAAGTTTATTTCCTCGCCCGTCAACTATCCCATCTACGCCGAATCTGGAAAAAGCTTCTGCGAGTTTATCCCTTAGTACTCAAAGCCGAGCAATTAAACACTATAATCTTCTATGCGACATAGCTACTGGAAGTACGTGCTTCTGGACTACAGAATCAGACTCAATTGCAATTGTACATTTTTCAAAGTACAGGTTTCAAGTGGATGATACTCCCCCGCTCTCTTCTCCACCGGTCTCAGTATCCTCGTTTTCCCCTCCACACCCCATGTCACACGAGCCAACTTCGCCATCTCCATTGGAGTCTTGACCTTCTCCCTCGTCTCCTTCGTATGCTGGATCTCCATCTGTAGGATCAGACAATCCCGGGTCTTCAGTTGGTTCCCTCGTTGGATAAGGGTAGTCCAAAGAATCAGTGGCGTACGGATTCTCTGCAAGATGCCGCCATGTACTTATTAGTATCTCCAGACTCAGAAAGAGTGCCTACCGAGGGTGAGCGAGGGAATTTTCAAAGTGCGTTCTCTTGAAGTGGTTGTTGGCGACTCGCTGGCTGTCCCGGTTCTCGTCGACGTTCGTGTTGTACTACTAAGAGTTCCAGTGGAAGTCGGCGGTGTCGTGGTAATCGCCTTGCTTGTAGTTGTCGGTGCTTGCGTTTTCGTTGTGGTGGGAGTGTTTGGCGTGGTCGCTTTGTTGGTAGTCTTTTCCGCCGCCAGATTTCTTCTTTCTCGGGACTAAAGGAGCAGGAGCCGCTGTGGGGTTGAACGTGGTCACCTCCACCGAACGCGTTATCGAACCACCTTCCATCGTACTATTGAGGTCGGCAGTGCCGACCGCGAGGGGTATGCCATGGACGGCCACTAGGAGTGCCAGGACGGTGAGGCAGAGGAGGTTGGAGTTGTTGGGAGTCATTGTTACCCGGGATTGGGCGAGGTGTTAATGTGACCTTGAAAGCAATTGATTCGGTTGACTGTTTATGTAGAGGAAAAGATGGAGAAATACCAGCACAATAGAGATGTTGGAGTGCACCAGGCAAGCGTTCAAGCGACCTGTACGTCCAATCAATGGTGGTAGCGAATAGCCAGAAAGGAAGGGCTTACCAGCGCTCGACTAGTACCAGACAGAGAGGTGGTGTATCACACTGCGAGCACGAAGGTTTATATAGGAAGACCCATACCGATGCTCCCTCTTTAACTGGCGGGTGTAACCATACGACGATCCAATGACGCTGGGAAGCATCCCCCGGGGGGCACCTCTGCGTCCAAGGTGATTGTCGATATGCCCATTTCTTTGGTGACAATTGGCGGGTCGGGAACAGACTTGAACGTGACACACAAATATTAAATGAACAGTATACGGCTTAACGCAGTCGCGTCTGCATAGTTACGGTCCACCATCCGTGTTATAGAATTCATAATGTCGCTGAGGTCGATCTGCCGGAACGGTGCAGTGCCATAGTTCGAGCATATAGTTTCAAAGACCGTAAGGCTCATCCTCGTAGACCCCGGAAGTCGGAACAATATCAGCGGGAATCACCTTGGTACAACGAGAGACGCATGCCGTCTCAGTTGGAACATGGATAGGCTTCCCATGCTTTGGAACAATGCACAGCCCGAACCCGCGTTCATCTCGGTGACCAGTTCTGGTTTGTATTACAAGACCTGTAGACCGGTGAGATAGATTGGGATATCAGAAATCCTTCAACGTATATAAGTATCCTTCAAAGGGTCAACTTTAGGAACAGTCTCAGCAAATATGAAGTCATATAGTTTAGTTTAGCATTACGTACCCAATGGCATAAGAGCTCTGTAACTGTGTGAATATCTTTCTTGAAAGCATCTTCCGCGTCAGGACGATATTCTATTATAGTGAAAAGATCGCTTCATAGGATATGCGACGGCCCTGCACGTCTTGACGTAAGGCGAAAATATTTAAGTCCTTCCATCCGACAAGCAATATCTAACAATCTTACTGCTGGATGAAATTATGATGACTACCTTTGTCATGGTATTCAGCAGGGACGCACCCAGTCACCTCGCTCTAAGCAACGGCCTGAGTCGTTGCCTCTGGCATACTGTCATAAAGCTCTTGATCTTCACGCTTTCCTTCCACCAGGGTAATCCGGCTCCTTGCAGCTATCATGATATCATACATGGCCACCTTGAGGATTCGACCTAGGAGGAAATACCATCAAAGACAAAACGTGTCAGCTGAAATTTCGTACTTCTCATTCTTTCGTTTTCATAGGTGCAGACCCCATAATCAGTATTTCCAGTGAGCCAGACTTCAAAACCTGTACCGAGATTATCGATGAGAACGCCGTCCTGAGTTGGTGCCTGCATCTTCGGAAAGATTGCCATTGGCAACTTTGCTTCGCCATTCGTGGATGTTTCTGCAACGGCCAAGAAAATTGCATCGAAGACCATCCTAGCCCCGCACTGCGACCATTTATCAGGTTCATAACATACACTTATTGGAATTTGGATCGCTCATCCTCATGCTGACATGACGATACATACGTTTCAGTTGCACTTGAAGATCATTGAAACCTGGTTGCGCTGACTGCCGAGCTTTCTAGTTGCCTCGATAATATAGCCTGATTGATAGCTAGACGTTTCCGTTCTATTCACATGTTCGTTAGATCCGTTGTTGATATAGCTGAAACGAGATTTTCTACGAGGCTCGATGCTCAGACCGTAGAAACGCAAAGGGGTACATTATCTTGAAGGGCATACTCTTTTTTTGGCAAAAACAGCTTTCAGTGTGTTGGCATGTTTCATGATACGTTGCATTTCTTCCTCAGTTTCCTCGATCCCTTTGAGTTCTTCTTGAACTGCTCGTAGAATCTAGATACGTCCTGGCCGTTTTCATCTTCGTAAGGTTCACGGGTGAGTCTGACGAGCTCCTTTTTCATTTATGAGTGCAGCTCTGGACATGATGAACTGGAGCCAGGAAGCGAGGGTCCGTTTACTTTAGAAGGCTGGGATCGGATCGGAAGGAAGGAAAGAAAGAATCATTGCCGCGATATTTTAGGAACGCGAAAGGTGCACGTGACTCGTCATGACTTCCCCAGCCTAGCCTGGCAAGCCGTCTTTATTATATACTCGCGGAACTCGTATCTGTATATAAAGCCTGGTACCCGGGGCGGGGATCCATAGAGGATCCCCCAAATCTCAGCGGATTTCAAACTCAGACGTGATCCGGCTGTCCGGCTCACTAATTCATGATGACACATCACCAAATTTCAGGGCTTAGTACTTCGCACTGTCATACCCCAGCATTAAGCGCTCATTGATTAGAACATTGAGTAGCATGAAGTATTTAACTATGGAGGAGTGGCATATATCAGGATTCAGATGTTGTTTAACTGAAGAAAATTCTCTATATGGCTCAAAGCGGATGATGTTGTTGATTATTCATCCATTAGTGCTTCTGTTTTGCTATGTTATGGGCAACAGATATCTAGAGCAATAATAACCTCATGAAATGCCTCAAACAAGTGGAACAGTGGTGTAAAGATGATTTGGCGATGCGTCGCGCTAGAGGTACACGGAGCACATGCCGGCTTATCTCCAGCATCCTTTCGGAGTTGGAAAATCAGCAAGATTGGAGGGTTCCTCTATGGACCCCCGCCCCGGGTACCAGGCTATCCCCAGCCTGAGTAACGCCGAGCTCAGTTCTTGAATCTCTTCAGGGTGCCAATAACTAAGGGCTTAGGCTACAGTTTACTGTGCGATATAGCTAGTACTCGCATTTGTACGATCTCATTTGTACTACCCAATCAGACTATCTTGGGAGTGGGTTACATGGCATGTCCATAGGTCAAACATGGGCACCATGCTCGCCTTGATCTATGCCCCCCTCCTGTAACGCTGAAGTTATAGGGACTTGTCTGCTACAGTCCTCGAATAGTAGACCGAAGAGTTCAATCATTCGGGGATTGGGATGAACCTGAGATTGATGCTGTTGACAACCACAGCTGATTATATTTCGTCGACCCTATGAGGTGGATACAGATACCGTCTGCCAAACTAAAGAATGATAAATTACTTGAAAAAGTCGGCCAGGTGAATGGTATCAACGGGAGTAAGCATCCGTTTTTTACATTTGTACATCGGGGACATTTCTTCCCACTTCACCTTCTGTTCACCGCGGCTCTCAAATCTAAAGACCTGATGCCCTTTGCCTGGGTCGATGAGGTTGCCTTTCGCGTCCATCATGTCTGTGACCCAAGATTTCAGCACATCGGAAATATCCCAAAAGGCAACGTCGTCGAAATAACAGTGGATATACCGAGCGTGTAGGAATTCGCTTGCATCCAAGGCCGTTCGGTCTTGTCGATTTCGAAGTTTTACGAGCTCGTGAAGGTCATCGTAATCCTGTGCCTTTAGCTGGCTGTTGCGTGCCCAGTCAATAATGCATTTGATTTTCATGATTATGAGATCCAAAATGCTCGCATATAAGGTAGAGGTGTTGGACGTCTCTTCGATTGGATGCATGCTGACAGCGACGGGGTGTTCAAGAGGCATCTGTAGGTCGGTAAGTGGAGTTAAATCTCGGCCCTATGAACTGAAAGATGAACTTACTTGGGAGAATGGTCTGAGCTCAATTCGGACTCATGATCGTGGATCTGAATCTACGAATGATCCTCGGTAGATGAGGGTCGTTTGGGAACCCTTGAAGTGCAGATAATACTTCTCGGGATGTTTGGAAAGGAGGAAATCCTTCACCGTTTCGGGGTATGTGATGATAAAATCCAGACCCTAGACCGTGTCGGTGTAGGAATATTACAGTATGTATGACAAACTTACCGAAGTATCGCGAAAGGAGTAGTAAAACTGCTTGCTGGCAGCATGACCGCCGATCAGCTTTACCATGATCGCTTTATCTTTGATGAGAGTCAAGTTGCTGAGAAAATCCTGAGTGATGGATTCGAGTGTCTCGGGTTGATTGTACAAGAAAGAATGCTGGAAATAGAAAATTAGTTTTAACAGAAATACAGAGGGGTGTGATTGGACTGTACGCGATCAAGAATGGTGGAGAGGGCTTGGGGAGAGAAGAGATCTGACATCTTGAAAAAGATGAGTCTGAAAGTCAAAGTCAAAGGGCCGAGTCGAAGAGCTGAAAAATGTCTCCTAGCATTCTAGGTCTCTTTTAAATATCAACCCCTGGAACCCACAGAAGCAAGAACAATGGACAGAAGATGCTATAACATCACAAAGAAAACCAGCCACAAGCAAACTCGGCATTGTCGGTCTCTAGTGTGTTGTGTATTGTCGGTAGAAAAGGGAAGACAAAGTAACTCATCTGATCAATCGACCCTCGTGATGTTATTGGCCGAGGAGGCTTACAATAAGAAGTGCACCAATATCTGGCCCAGGAAGGCAGGCTGAAGCCTAAGAAAAGCGCATATCAGTCATCTATTCATGGAACATTTATAATTGAGAGGATCCTTCTAGTAAGTTGATGGTGACAAGGAGTGCTGTCTAGGATACGCAAGATTTATCCACTAAAGTTACTTGTGAGTGTGCTGAAGGGGAAGCATCGGTACTGTACAAATGTGTCTGTGAATCCATTTCGCCGTTCGGACTTGTTTCGGACCGCTGCAAAAATAACTCTTTGTAACCACGCTATTAACTGGAATAAAATCAATACCAGCTGTAGGGTGAGAAGGAAAGAAGTAGTTTTTATTCATGGTTGGTGGTCCTTTTACTTTTAAGTGGTTGAACGGAAAGAGAAAGGCGCATTGGGATTTGCCACGATTTGTTGACGTATCCCCGATTCTTTCCGAAGAATGAGGAAACGACAGAGGGTTATAGAAAGCCGTAACTGGTCATGAGTAGTGCCAAACTGTCTGGACAGGGGCTATACTCCAGGTTGGCTTAGCTAATTTGCAGTGATTGGCGAGCATGTGGCATGCTACGGCTGGCATGCCGGGTGGCTGAAAGTGATTGCCGCTGTGGCTGAAAATTCTGTCTTTCCGACTTCTCCCTATTGGTCTTTTTTTCTTTTTTTTTGAACTCTGCATTTCGTTAACCGCAACAAGTACACTAACTACTAAGACGTGGTGGAGGTATAGGTCCTCAGGCAACTTCCTTCCCTCTTGTTCCATTTCCTCCGCTCATTCCTCTGCTTTCTCCTGGTGTTTCGACGTCTGTTGTGGAGTAGAGTAACGGACTTTGTGGTGTTTTTGCGCCCTGATTGGGCTAATTGAGTTGGTTCTGCACTTGGCCATGGCCGTGTGATGATTTGCGAGCGTTTCGTGTGTGTGTGTCATGTAGGTAATGCTCTCGTGATGTGGCAGGAGTGCGGTGACTAACCGTGCTCGTCTTCTGAGTCGTCTTCTTCTTTCTTCCACCAGTCTCCTTCAAGTTCATCTTCTTCCTCCTCCATTACTGGGGCCGGCCTAGGGTTTCGTGGTTCTCCTGCCCTAGTGAATGCACCCGTCTTCTCAATGAATTCACTCAGGGCTGAAATTCTGTCTCTGGTGCCCAGAATGTCTGGCAGGTATAGGGACCTCGACACTTTTCGAAGTGTTCCTCGCTCTGTCTCATAGAGTGGGCACTCGCGAATGATATGTTCATGTCTGGTAGAGCTCGCCTATGTATCCATGTCTGGTTCTGCATTGTAGGACTCGGCTGTACGTCTCCCTCTTTTGCGCAAGGTCCAAGAAGTGACGTGTTGGCTTTAGCGATGGCGGGAGTCTATTTGCTGTTGCGTATCACCCCCGTTTCGGACTGGCCTCCCACAGTTTCTTTCATTCCTCCAATGTCTTTGCTTTCGCTTCCCTTTTGGCATTAGCTCTTGTTTTGCTCATCATCTCTACTGACTTTTCTGCTCCTCTTTTCGCTAGGTAGTCTGCTTGCTCATTCCCTACGATATCCTTGTGGCCTGGACACCATGAGATTTCGACTGTATGTGAAGGGTTGCTGTCGAGGAATTGCCGTATTCGACGATGAAAGACTATCGAGAATTCTTGTCCAGTCTTGGGTAGGGTGTCGAATATCGCATCGACTGCTGATGCGTTGTCCGTGAAGAAGTGTAAGTGCTTTATTTCTTCATCTTCTTTTGCGTGGTTCGTCGCTTTTGTCGCTCCCATCGCAAGGGCTGCCATCTCCCCATCATAGACCTCTGCTTTCTCTCCCAGCCCCATGCTGAGCTCGAAGGCCTGTGTCCCGTCTCTGAATCCCACTACTCCTGCTCCTACTCGCCTCTTTCCCCGTACGTCCCGCTGTGATCCATCTGTGTATATTAACAGGTGTTCCCGGGTTTGCAGCCTTTTTATGTTACTGTTGTGTTGGCATGCCGCTGCATCTTTCGTCTGGCCGTTTGTTCCATTTATGCTAAGTCTTTCCCTGTAGTTGTGTTTGGTGCATCTCCATGGTGCTGCAAATTCCGAGAAGGGGTGTCTCCCTATTGATCGACGAACTGTTATGGTGTCGCAGATGCCTTTCTTTTCATTACCATCCTTTAACATGATTCTTTTTCTTTTTAGGTTCAGTTCCAGAACACGATTTGATTTCGTGTCTGGTATCACTCAAGTACGTTGTTCAAGGGGGTACCGGAATTCCGGCCCGGCACACCGGGTAGGTAGGTAGGTCCAGCCGGATGTCACGAAAAAAAAAAGTTGACCACCACTTTGGGGGTCTAAAAATGGACTTCAAGGGTAAATTTTAGAGCATACATGATACAATATATGCTAGTGAGTGTGCTACTTACCTTAGGGCATCATACCTAGCGATACCAACACTCAGTCAATGCCATTGCAAAGTGGCCCTGCTGACTGGACATGGTGACATTATGACATCCCATTAGAGCACAGCCATGATTTAGACTTGATAGCGTACAGATTATGTTCAAAACACTTTCAATATTAATATCACGGCTATTTCAGGCAAAATATTCACCGAATTGAGTCGAAAGATACCCAAATTTAGTATAATGACATCATAAATGTCATGTGAAGGTAGGTAGGTCCATCGTCGGTGCACGAAATTATTTAATCGACCCACTGTCTTTTAATTCATTATTAGGACCCCCTTGACGTTGTTTCCTACTAATCAGTTTGTTGTTGTAGTGATATTTGCGTAGGCACACAACGATCAAGAACCTGCGACGATACGTCGTTACTGATGATCTACTTGGCTAAGACCAGCATTTTAGCATACAGGGAGCATGGAGTAGAGTTACCTTTGAGTGCGTGTGGGTTAGGCAAGATATTCAGAGTGGCATCGATGTCTGAGTGGGATGCAGGTGACGAGGGGAGTTGCTACGGTGTCGGCTACACGCTGCAGGTGTACCTTTAGTTGCCTTTCATCCATCTATGATACTTTTGAATTCATAAAATTGATTGAGGATTTGGACTTGCTATGGTTGCAGTAGCCTCCCACTTGATTTGCATAGTACAAGGTATGCAGTAGGAAATATTTTCATTTTCAAGACCTAATGCATATGCAGGGATGGACAGAAATTCGAATGGAGAGCAAAAGCATAACATACATTATTATCACAGCTCGGATTAGATGTTAGATTGTGCAAAATGCGAGCTTTTTTGCACCACCACACTTCCAGTTTAAATCAATCAAACTGTATTATATGTTTCAGCTTGAACAAGCACGTTCACGCAGATTAATTTACAAACCGTTTCTTCATACAAAAAGGAAAGAATCGGGGACCCGGCAAGTGCCGCTACTGGATCGATCAACCATGGCGACCTTTGCCAAGAAATCCTTCAATGCATCTATATATGCTGCCTCAAGGCCAACATATCCCAAGGCTCTGTTCGACTATATCTTCGCATACCACGAATCTGGAATTCTTCCTCACCAACAGTCGGCGTCTTCACCTCGCTACAGGCCACGATGGGACCTTGCTGTTGATCTAGGATGTGGAACAGGTGAATTATCTCTTTTTTTGTTTATGCTGCTTGACTTAGGACTACAGGTCAGGCTACGATTGAGCTCACTCCGTTCAAGAAAGTTGTCGGTGTCGAGCCTGGGGAGAAAATGCTGGAAGCTGCGAGAAAATATCTAAAGGAGAAAATCGGTGACTCTGGTGCGTTGTAGTTCTCTTCAGCAAAGAATCGCACTGACAGCATCTCAGCCGAATCTCGTTTCGAATTCGTCAATTCCAGTGCAGAGGATCTGTCCTTCCTTGGGTCTTCTACCGTGGATCTCGTCATCGCAGCTCAAGCAGCTCATTGGTTCGACTACTCAAAACTGTGGCCTGAGCTCGACCGTGTACTGCGCCCAAGTGGTACAGTTGCCTTCTGGGTGTACTCAGAGTTTCGCTTGTCCGCGTATCCTTCTCTGACGCCTCTCATCACCAACTACGCCCAAGGAACGGACCCAGCAACGTCTATTGGTCCACACTGGCAGCGTCCAGGACGAACTATATTAGAAAACCATCTTCTTGACGTGCCAGAGCCGTCGTGGGGAAAGATGGATCGTGTTTTCTTTACCGGTAGGTAACCTCCATGCTTCGCTCATCTTGTTCTAATCGGGTTCAGGGTCACATTATCCGGACCTTCCTTCCCCGCTCCCGGTCATCCTACGTACCAAGACAACATGGGGTGGTTTATTGACTTATTTCCGCTCATGGAGCTCGTTGCACACATACTTGGAGCGGGGCGGGGAGCAAGGGATCGAGGACCGATTTTGGAATGCGCTAAGAGAGGGTGCGGTGAAAGAGGGAAGTACGGCGGTAGAGGAGTCAGACGAACTCATGGTGGAGTGGCCGATAGGTATGATACTCGTCAAGAAGGGGGAGAAATAAGGTCAGTCTTTTCTCATGGAGGCCGGACTGCTTAGTGACCATCCTTTCTGACAGTGCGAGCTAATCAAGGCCTGTATACCCTCTCTCTTGGATTTTAATCATACATTGGAATGGCTCATTTCATGCACTGTGCTAACTCTTTGGGCCGTGACAAAATGAGCTAGGACCTCTCGTCGTTACTACCGTGCGACGTCCCGAACGAGCCGTGGTCGCATATATTTCAATGAGGTCGAGGCTAAGAATAAGGGAAAGCGCCACGACTGCGGTCAGGGATTAGCGAGTTGCTTTGCCTTCAGCCATTATTGGGCTCCCCCTTGACATCAACACATGCAGCCCTATTATTTTAGGTTTCATTCGGGCATTACGGCCGATAGCAGGATTCCATGGTTATTCCAAGGCCTTGAGCTCGTGAAGAATCAGACTATGATCTTTCGGGTAAACATACAAGGTCTGTTATCTGTTTCACGTTCAGTTCTTATACTGATAGGCGCCTTGAAGGCTCTGAAGGGTGATGCATGATGTAATATACGATGGGAGTACGTGTCCCTACTAGCCACTACCTTTGATTCATATTGAAGCTCCAGTTAGATAGCAAGAATAGTAGTCCTGGTGATGGGCACGTGCATTTCCATGAACAGTCGCGAGTTACTGTCCCCTGGACAGCCAAACGCGACATTGGAGGGCCACTGCCTACTGTTCTGATTAATGAGCAGGTCTGTGTAGTAACACTGCTGGGGCCCTGGCTTGCTGATATCATATCAGGGCAGGTTCCTTCCGTGCCTCAACTGCAAGACTTGGGAGTTCCTGAAATATCAGAGGAATTTACTGATACTCAAACTCAGAATAGACTTCGATATGAATGCAAGGATTCCTCGGTCTACTGGTCTCCTCCATCCACTAAACTTCGACGGCGAGAGAAGAGAAAATAAATTCATTTCTTCAACTTGTGCCAGAGCCCGAGCAGAGGTTTTTTTTTTTTTGCTTTTCGTATCGATTTCTGATTTCTGATTTCTGATTCCCGGATAAACAGATTGTTGCATTTCCCGTTGGGCTAGATCTGTCTTCCTGCTGCGTGATTGATAACCATGTTATGGCGACAAGATATAACTGCTCTCAGTGCTATGATCCACATCGTAAAAACCTATGCAAAACAAGATCGCTGAGGATCTTTAACTTTCTCCGGATTTTACATCTGATTGTAAGGATACCTCTCTTCAGTTTAATCTTGGCCGATTCCCTCACAACTTGTCCTTCTTTTCTGTGTAGCATGCTACGTGTTACTCCATCTTATCACAGGCTAAGCCAAGGACGTCAAAGGGCCGTTATCATAGTCGTGGCTCTCTTCGTTATTGCCAGGCAACTCTGGACAAGTTCCTATGGATCAGATATCGTTAATGTAACTTTCAAGACGTTCACCGAGCCTATTGCGGTCGACTATGTCAAACCTGTATACCATTCGTGGGGGAACTTGGGAGGTCTAGGGGATTTGCAGCGCGAGGCAGCGGGAGAAAAGATCACGGCGGGAGCAGACAATCTACCCATGCACGAATTCCTGTCGAATGGGCTGCTTGAAGTCAATCCAGAGGGCCCGCATCCTATCTACCAGCTCATCGAATTTTCGGAGAAGAAGTGGGAAGCCAAGCTCCAGCGAGCGAGTAAGACCCTGGACGAAGCGGTCGTCGAATATGAGCGCCGGTATAAACGGGCTCCTCCTCGTGGATTTGATAAATGGTGGGCCTTTCCGCAGTTTTGTGATGATTGTTTAAATCTAAGCTGTGCATAGGTGGGAATATGTTGAGAAGCACAACGTTCAGCTTCCAGACGAGTATGATCAGATATACCGAGACCTCGAGCCTTATTGGGGCGTCAGTCCAGTTGATCTAATAAGGATCGTCAGCGAATGGGAAGGTCACGACGATACCTTTACTCTTGGTAAAGAGGAAGGTCATCGTATCAGACTTGTCAACTATACTATCCGCGACCCCAGCACCCACGATCACATCTTGAGTGGTACCCGCATGCTTAGCGAACTGCTCGAAGACGTCGACGATTTCCTACCGCCCTTCCGCGCCGTTTTCCATCCGCATGACAACCCTGAGCACGTTACTGACTGGGAACTGCGGGAAAAAATGCTCGAACACGCTCGTGCAGGAACTTGTACGTCATCCACTTTTCTTCTCTTTTTCTTTCCAACCTAACGCCGGTCGCAGATATCGATGTCGACAACCCTGTTGTACCCATCAAATATGACGGATGGATCTCAGGCTGTGACCCAACTTCCCTCGCCCGGAGAGATCCCATCGACTTTACATTTAATGTATCCTGGCCACTACCGCCACCTGACTCTCCCAAAACCTTCATCTTCGACCACCGAAAGGCAATGGATCCTTGCCTGCACCCACACATCCTTCGCGAGCACGGACAGTTCCTCCCCTTCGGTAAAGGACCCATTCCCTCCCGCCACATGCTCCCTTCCTTCGCTTACTCCCAAACCTTACTGCATCACGACATCACGATTGCACACAGGGCCAGCTGGTTAGGCGAGCTCTCTGACGAAGAGGCCGTCGTATGGGAGAAGAAGACTGATGATCGACTGCAGTGGCGAGGCCGTACAACGGGGATTTCTCTCGTTCGGGATATGGAGTGGCGTTTTTCGCATCGTATACGGATGATGGATTGGGTTGAGGGGGGTATGGATGGGAACGTGACGATTTTCGCACCACCGAGGTCGAGAGAGGAACGGGTGGGGAAGGGCGAAGTGGTTAGGAAGGCGAGGTATGGTCCGGCAATGCTTGATATGGCGTTCTCGGATGATCCTGTACATTGCGATCCTGAGGTTTGCGAGGCTCTGGCGAAGTCATATGAGTTTGCGAAACAGCAGTCGCAGAAGGAGCAGGCAAGGTACAAGTATATTTTTGATGTCAGTGTCCGAGTTATCCTTCGGTTGCTTTCTGTCGTTGCTCATTTCTTTTATATGTAGGTCGACGGCAACGCATGGTCCGGACGTTTTAAATGGCTCTTGTCATCTCATGCGCTCATCTTCAAGTCAACTGTCTATCCCGAATGGTTCGTGGCGCCGACGAGGAACTAAGTAACTAGCTGAACTCTTGTCCAGGTTTACAGATAGGCTCATGCCATGGGTCCATTACGTCCCTATACAAGTAGACTACTCAGATCTCTGGGACGCACTCGTGTTCTTCCATGGTGATCTGAAGGGGGACAACGACCGTGAAGATCTCGCAAGAAAGATTGCTTCCGCCGGCCGGAATTGGAGTCGCACCTTCTGGAGAAAGGAGGATATGACTGCGTATAACTATAGGTTTGTCCTTAGGCTCGTTATCTCCCCCCCCACGGCTGACTGAAAGGTACAGAGTGTTCCTGGAGTACGCCCGGATTATGAGCACAGATCGGGTCGCAATGAGCTATAACCATTGGGAGAAGTCAAGGTAGACAGCTTTTTGTAAAGATTTTTCATGAATATTATCTTGGTACTAACAATAGAAAAGCGGTCAGCAGAAAAGATTTAAGTGGTTTCAAAGAGGCGACGAATCAATTACATTCAATGCATAAGTAGTCCTTCATTTCTTTGCCACAGTTCATCATGTCCAGCTGCAAGCATAAACGAAACAAGTACCTGCAAGAGTTGTCCGTGAATCTTAGATGCAAATAGCCAAGACACATCGAAGTGGCTATTGGCGCGACATATAACCTATTTTCTCTATATCTCGATAGACGAACGTATGACCAATGATAGAAGAACAATATTAAGCACAATGAGTGCCACGACGAGCCGGTTCTGCGGCATGCAAGAGGCCGACAGCTCTTTCTCGGCTCGTATATGAGAAACTGGGGTAACGTCCGCAGCGTCCTTGCGATCACAAACGGTAACTGGCAATGCAGTTTGGTCGATCTCGTGGTCTATGCGCTTTTTTTTAGCAGAGTACGCGAACCTGAGATGCTAATTCTTCAACTTACCATAAAAGAGTTCAATTGGATCCTCGAAGATCTCCATGCGAGGGAGATCAAAATATTCGCATATATCTGCACCCTCGAGGGCAGGATCGAACCCGCACATGGTGTTTATTTCAACGATTGTCGAAAATGCAGCTTTCGGTATGGAGTACACATATAGATTAGCTATGAAGCTGACTTGAATTCCGAAAAGAGCTTCCGCTTCCTTGACAGATATCTCATTGGATAGACTTGAGTCACAAAACCAATGAATGACTGGCCGGGAGATTATGTTGGATTGTGAATCAACATGAGGTTCACAGATTGTTAGCGAGGGACCAAATGTATCTTCGTTGTCCACCATAAACGTGTCCAGTAACTGGAAGGGGTCATAACATGGTGTTATACGAAGGTAGAAGGACATGTGTTGACACACTGGACTTTGGTCAGTATATTGCCCAGTTCCTCTTTATGCTACACCAACCTCCGACGTATTTCAGGTCATGCATCCTACGATCAAGACCCCTTACATTCTGAGAAGAGGACAATGACAGTCGTGAAGCTTGTGCAAACCATGAGTACACCATATGCTGTGTTTTTGCATAATATTTGGATGACCCATGGTCCCGGGGTGCAATGTGAAGAGAGTGCTCCTGAATGACAGACAAATTATGAATGATAAATGATCCACTGACAGGTGAAGGAGTCAGCAGAGACTACAGATGAATATTCATGACAATCACACCTGCACATAGAAAAGGGCATTGAAAAGTCATCCCATGTTACTTCCCATTCAATTGGCTCAATTAATATCTTGCCAACCAACACAGGAAGGGTTGACTCCTCTGTCCATACAAATACACTGCCTCGGCTGTAATGACATTGGCTATATGTCATCCTATACTTAATGTCCATGAAACAATCAAGCCTGAGGGCATCATAAATCTGTATGAGATGGCTTTTATCCAAGCGTGTACGGTGCATCAGCGAGTTCCAATCTCTGATCAAATTAGTGTGTGATGTGTCTGGAGCTATCCTGCTTTTGTGCAACCTCACTGCAGAGTGTTCACTTATATCCACATGAAAGCCATCAAAACCATAGTAAGACGAGAGTTCTTCCAAGACGATTCGGCCTCCTTCATTGATATACATATGACTAAGGTTACTGTCCTTTGAAGCATGGCCATTAGTTGTTACATGCATACTTTCAAGGCAATTACTCACATGTGCATGGACACTCCAACCCTGGCGAGATGTGCGGTACAATGTACCAAGGTAATCTGAGGCCGACTAATTTGAATATTCAAGATCGATATGCAGAGAATCGAGAAATGCGGCACCTCCAAATCATTGAACTACAGAAAGGCACGTAATTTGAGTAGCATTACAGTATATTTCGGAGAAGCCCACCAGTTGAAAATGGAAATGCAACAACTGAGTTGCAGTCAGAGACACACGATAGTCTTCGACTCGGTGTTGCGTGGTACCTGCAGACGGACATAAACTTGGAATTTCGAAAAGAATTTATGATTATCATTACCATGAAGTATAATCGCAGGAAATTCCGGAGACCTGCACACACCAAAGACCTGGGCAATATTTTGATGTCTAGACCATAAGATTAATGTTGCATGAACACTGTCACAAAATGTCGCAAGCATACTTAAGTTTTATCAGTTTATCAGCGTCTATGTGGAATTGCTGGAGGACACGTGAGCACCAGGATTTGATCAAACACAGTGCTGGCATAACCCACTCGCATGACATCTTGCTCATTCAACTTGCTGTGGGTACTACGTCGATATACATGAACAATTTTAGGTGCATTACCAATGTCGGCATTATAATGAGTAAACACGGCGAAATCGTTTGGGTGGTCGAGGCGATCTCTCAAATGGATATCCCCGAGAAGAACATTCCGAACCTGAATCATGTAAAGGAAGATAAGTCGCAGATTCTTCGTAGAAGAAGAAGGCATACAGATCCTTTATAGCTGTTCCGCTCCTTCAATGTCTGGACGTCTGCACTAAGTTCATCGGCTTTCTTGCTCTGCAGGACACCCAATGTGTGTATCTCTTCGCATATGCTGTCTGCGTGCTTGTCGATATTAGCCATGGTATGCCTTTGCAACGTCTCGATGGCACTGGTAAGAGCCTCTGTACCGGTCCTTAATTCATCCTTGATATCTGAAATAACGAAGCGCGAGTCGATAGCTGTGTGAATCTATCAACCAACCTGGGTAAGCATATATCGGTCAAGGTCCAGGGCGAGACACACCAGAAAGTCTGCTTTGATCGCGCGCACGCGTTCCTGGTAACCAGTAACAGCGTCAGATACTTTATTTGTTTTCAAGAAACGCTTGAAGCCACGGGACTTGCGCCGGGTGCTGTTTAACTCGGTAAGTAAATTGGTTAAGTATCTGAAGGTGCTTTAGTTAGGGAAACCTTCATAATTCCTTTGTGCCCACTCACATTTCAAGCTCTGCGCAAACACCACGGAAACGGAGAGCGCCACTTTCGCCGTGTTCTATAACGGCATTCTGAATCATCTCTACTGTCTTCTCTATGCTCTCCGCCAAATCTAGTAGATCTTCATCATTCGTGTCAGCTTTCTGTTAATCCCTAGTTAAAGACGATGAAACGCCGCACGTAAGCTTGTCGCATACCTGAATGGCCTCTAGTATGAGTACAACACATCCACAAAGGCCTTTGATATACGGAAATGGTGCCATTTCCCCAGCGGTCGCAGCAACCTTAGCTATTTGAATCCAAGTCTCCAGATTGGACGAGCGAGTCATGCTAGATGAACGTTCATTATCAAGTTGACCTCAAAGCGAGAGCAATAGAGATGCTCACTTTCTTGGAAGGCGGGTTGGGTGGTAGGTGGGTGAGCAGTATTACAGGGTGATGATGATGGGAAGCAAGGATCGAAAAGGTAACACAAATATACTTTCCAATGCGCGCTTAATTCTTTCGTTTTATCATGGTTATGACATTTCATACAGCAGTTTACAGCAGTATGCATAGCATTGGTGGTAACGTACAGCTACTGCTGTCCCCGCACAAGACCTAGGTCAGGGATGACCGGGTCCACAACCCTGATATCGCGAGCCATGTGCTGTGACGTTCATGATGTTCAAGGATATTGACGTAAGGATGAAATGCTACCAAACCTCTATCAGAAAAGCCTTGGATCCTGAACCGGCCATATCTCGAAGAACTGCTTCGAAAAAGTGAGTAATGAACTTAAGATGCTGAGTAAAAAGCTCGCCCAAGTCCAGGCTGCATCGGAGAAGAACACTGGTACTGACAGTAAAAACGCAAGGTGAACAGGTATAACCACGTGTTGACAAGCGTGCCTTTGCGCGTCGCGTTCACACGTGTGCCTACCCAAGCAAAGCCAAACACTGAGCCTTAAAAAGGCGCATCACATCCCGCCAACACATCTTGCTTTCCTTCTTTCACCTTCGTCGACTTTGATAGTCCCTTTTTTTCTCGCACATCCTATTTCACTTCATATCGCCAATATGCCTGACGAATCTTCGAAGCCTGCACCAATCCCTGACCTCTCCGGTACTCTTCTCGAAGACCGCCTTCTCTTCATGGAATGTCTTGGTGCTGGCAGCTTTGGCAAGGTCTACCGCGCGATTGACGTTACCTCGCATAAGGACGATCCCTGTATCTTTGCCGTCAAGTGTCTCCGTAAACCTGAGCGTGGTTCGTTCGAGGCGGACCTCCAAAGGCGCGAATTTCTCAGCCATCTCGCTGCTTCTGACCATGACAATGTCGTCACTCTCCATGAAATCATCATCGATAAACCTTATGTTTACGTTGTGCTCGACCTGTGTGCCGGCGGCGATATGTTCCGCGCTATCGTCACGGACGGCTACTTCACTCAGCGGACTGACAGAATCAAAGTCGCCTTTCTGCAGATTCTTGACGCCCTGCACTACTGTCACCAACACAGCGTTTTCCATCGTGATATCAAACCGGAGAATATCTTGTTTTCGAAGGATCACTCTCAGGCGTTCCTCGCAGACTTTGGTTTAGCGACGCTAGAGCCGTATTCAGACGAGCATAGGTGCGGTAGCTGGGAGTATATGAGTCCCGGTGAGCCATATACCTATTATATGCTGCCTGTTTTTAACTCGCTTTGAAACAGAGTGCATTGGCAAGGAATTCGGGTTCCGGGGCAAGTTGTATTCAACACGAGCCAACGATACTTGGGCCCTTGGCGTGCTTCTTGTCAACATGATTACGGCTCGATCACCGTGGGCAGTAGCTAGGAAGAAAGACAAATGCTTCGAGGCCTATCTCGCCAACAACGACTATTTTCTAGCCGTTCTACCCATCTCGGAAGGCGCGAACAATATTTTCAAGAAGATATTTGACCTTGACCCTTCGACGCGTATCTCCCTTCCACAGCTCCGTAGCGAGATTGTCGCGCTCGATACATTCTTCTCGCCAGCCCAGGATCCCGTCACCAGTGAATCCATGCCCATAAAACCTGACAAGACATCGCCTCGTAACTCAGCTTGCCTTCGCCGCTCCGGTATATCTATACAGCCTGCTCTTTCATCCCGTGGTATTGGTCTCCTCAGCATCACCCCTTCTTTCATCGACAGGATCGGACTACTCGTCGTCAAGGATATTGACCCTGCTTCTCCGCTGTCCGCTCCAGGGCCGTCTGCTGTAGAAACCTCGGTCCTCGCTGTTCCTGATGCGAGCACTTCACTAATGTCCGCGGCGAGCAGCATCGCGCCTATAACTCCCGAAACACATGCTGCTGTGGTCCCAGTTGAGATTGAGGAAGTACCGGGTATCCCGGGGAACGAGGATTTGGAATCGGTAGTAAGGAAGGGGCACAAATTTAGGGACCTGAGGAAGCCGACATGGGTTCGAGATGTGGTTCCGAAGAGCAGTTTTTTACAGAGATTTGTGCAGCGCTTGACGCCGGCGTCAAGAAGCATTCGCTAGTACGGAGGCATATCGGACATTGCTATTCTTATTCTTACTCGTCTTCAACTTCGTTTGTATATGCTGTGGTATTACGACAATACATTGCCTTTTGAACTTATTAAAACAACACTAAGGACTACACATGAAAATGGGGCAAGATATATAGAACGGGAGGCACATTATAGTCAACAAGGAACATACACGAAAAGTCGTAGAAAGCCAATGCTAGGTAACAATGCCAGATCTTTACCATGCCAACACAGTTGTATCCATCCATGACAAAGAAAAAGAGAAAAACCGTGAAGAAATAGTGCGTGCGAAAATGTTACAAGCAATGGAGCGTGAGCAAGTGAAATAAGTCTTAAACGTTAGATGAATACATAGAAGGGGTGGGAAGCTTCGGAATGGGGGTTTTAGACCGTGGCACAGGAAGAATGCTCCCTAAATCCGTTGTGGAGGCGGCAAATCAGGCATGAGCACATGCACGGGTCTTCCATCTGAGAAGCTGCCCTTATGTATCAGCTGATGGACATCTTCCGTCAGAACGAGGGAGTGGACTGAATGTGCGGGCGAGGGAGTATGAGGGAGGCTCGTCATCGAGGAATGTAGATGTGCTGGGAGAGGTTCCGGCAGATCCGTGGGATTGTATGATGGGACAGGCTTGCGAGGCATCCGACGGGGCGTTTGTCGAGGACTTTGTTGTTGTTGCTGTTGTTGGTACCCAACAAAAACGCCATCATCCATAGGCAGGACTGGTGATGAGAAGCGACGGCTGTCCGGAGTGAGTACGCTGCTCGTCGAGGGCGATTCAGGGTAGGCCTGCTGTGGTGAGGGCGGCATCCTCTGAGTCTGGGTTTGGCTTCGAGGTCGACTGAAGTTGTTATTCAGGACGTAGGACTCGATGGAGGATGTTGATTGGCGGCCGGCGTGCGGTAGGCGCGGGCTATAGCCCACTGTATGAGTCATGACCAGCTCTTCCCCGTTCTCCTCTGAAAGAGACGCTGGGAAGCGCGAAGAATATTTATCCTCATACGAGGCGTAAGGGTTGAAGGTCTCTTCTGAGACGGGACTCTCGGTTATAGCGTGTCCATAAGAGACGATGGGGCCCAGCGAATCCGCTTGCGAATGATGCCTCTCGACTCTTCCATTTGCTTCAGCGTCATACCCGCCCATTCCGACAACCCCAGCACCGTTGTACTTCTTGGCCTTTTGCTTTGTCGCCTTGGCGTGTTGGGATTTACTGCTATGGGTAGAGTCGAAGGAGCCGAGGGTTCCCCATCTACCTACGGTCCCACCATTAGAAGGATCGAGGGTGGCGGTGCGGCGGCGGCGTTGAGAGGCACATAGGAAGTAGACGAGGGCGGCGAGCACTGCGGAGAGTAAAGCAACGCCTCCCACAACACCGCCGGCAATGGCGCCCTTGTTGACGGAAGATACGGCACCTACGATGGCAGTGGCGGACGGGCTGCTGGTAGAGGACATCGTGCTGCTCATAAAAGTGGATGACGATGACGATCCGCCAGAACTCAAAAGACAGGAGATGTCGGACCCGTTAGTGACGAAGTAATCGGAACTTGTGGCCTGGCTAAAATCCGGGTAAGCCTCCATGGAGGCCCAGATTTTGTACCATCCCTGCGGAACATCAACCTTGTCCCAGGTGAATAAATCATTGCTGGGATCAGCACTTGTTGTGATAATCTTGACAAAGCCGTCGTCGGAGGTATTGGTATCATCACCAGCAGAAACAGTGAGATAAGTGGGGATAGCCCGAGCCGTAAGGTCCGTGATGGGGCTACGTGATGCCGTAGAAGACAATGCTGTGGTGGAAGATGAAGATGCGGTCACTGATGAAGAACCCGTTTGCGTAACGTTGATGTTCGTTATCATGAGCGACAAGGGAGTATCGGGACCAGAATATACCCATCGGACGCTCCCTGAAGTACATGTCGTCAGACTTGAGATGCCAACGAACACTAGAAACGGCGTAGAAGTGGACGATGCAGCGCTGGAAGTGGTTGTAGCACTGGACGAAGTGGCTGAATAGAATTTTTTCGTTAAGATAAGCGATTTAATGCCGATAACCAGACACACCTTGACGTTCTAACAGCGCCGGTTCAGCGAGACCTAGAAGATACATCTAGTCAGCTGAGGAACGGAGGAGAGATGGTAATGAATTGAAGGAGAAGTGTCGCCGGGTAAGGCACGGGCAATACAGAAATGCCACCTCTGTCAATAGTAATAACAGATCGACGCAGAGTCAAACATAGCCGCCATTGTGCGCCTCTTAGCCGAAAACGCGGTTAGCATGAGCCTAATCTCGCCACATACGTGACTGACAGCGCTAAGCGACGACGGCAGTCCAAGACATCCGCGGACCTCGACACTCGTTGCCAACAGCGAGGCCCAACGACTGTTGCCAGCGATGTCGCTGTCATATAGACACGAAGAG
Organism: Desarmillaria tabescens; assembly: GCF_030435595.1. Lineage (NCBI taxonomy): Eukaryota > Fungi > Basidiomycota > Agaricomycetes > Agaricales > Physalacriaceae > Desarmillaria > Desarmillaria tabescens. The sequence goes on along the minus strand of NW_026848337.1, from coordinate 243,459 downwards.
ACCCGTTTCCGTTGGCTTGCACAGGGCGAAAAAAAGGGATGAAAAGAGCCAGAAACTTACCACGGGCACCAAATTCACCTCTCTCCGCCACAGCACCCTTCACCATCATCCAGAGAGCAAATAGAACGAATTTCTTCATTGTTTTTCGTATGATACCCCGGTGTGCATGAAAACTGCCCTTCAACAATGAGTATCCAGCAAAATTGGTGCAGAGACAGACTCCTCCTCACCAAACGAATGTTACACCGTGTCGCAGAGTCGGAGGCTCGACGATGAGGCCTCTTTTTCAGTCCCCAAGGGTAGAAGAGAAGAACAATAAGGGTGGCCTTGGTGGGCGTCTCCAGGCAAGCTCACCCCGGAGGCTTTACTTGGTTTTCAATTTCGCCGGTTACTATTAATAATTATTTTTACGTATCACTTAATCCCCCCCGTATCCCCGGTCGTTCCCGGTGCCGATAGCGTACGTAAGGGTACTAACTGGAGTACACTGTACAGCTCTGCGTACTTATATATTGTAGGATCTCACACGTGTTGATATGGATCTGAATGGCACTTTAAAAAAGCCCTGGATGGTATAAAGATGTGAATGGTTGAGCTAAACCACATATGTCGGACCATCATAACGACATTTCACTTGGTACGCGAATTGCCAATGAGCAAGCTAAAAACAGGTTACGACGCGAGTACAACAGAACCAAGGAAGCGAGTACTGGCACTAAGGCTAAAGGCTGATCCCATCTGTCCATGCCAGCTGCTCGCTTTCAGCAAGTTAAGTATAAAATGCCTCAACTCAGCAGCATTATCTTTCCCGTGCCAGGGTAAAATTGATTGGCTTGACCTCTGACAGGACAATTTGTCGACTGATCTAACGCGGTGTACGGCTGGGTGCTTTCCCATCTAACCTCGTCATTAACGGAACAGTCAGCCCATCATTAATGCCGAAGCACAGCACCTCATTATTAAGTGATCACTGCCGTTGAATCGGTAAGGCGCGATAAAAACAAATGATTCATCGACCCACAGACTTTAGCGAGTGATTAGGACCCCTAGTAGATTATACCGAGCTCCCAAGCCCATCTGAATTCCGAGAGCTGTCAAGGACGACATGTTCGAATCAACGTATCGAGGAGAGGGGAGAGAAGAACTTCACCCTTTATCTATCTTTGCCCGTTGTCCTTCTATCACGCCGACGAGAAGTTCACCTTCAAAGCCGACAGAAGACAGAGCTCTGTCGGCTATGAGCGCCACCATGTGAGCCCGACTCCAAAAATAACAGCCAAGACTTTATGGAGGGCCTTCGGGTTGCGGCGCAATGGAATACCTATGGAGCAAGGAATATAGGGGCGAGCATTTCGCTTATGCGCCTAGCATGCCTGCAGAACTGGCTCCATTGCACAGCAGAGTCCGGAAGACGGATGATACATGTATCATATGTTTACGCCTCCAGCGCTTCATGTTGTTGTAAGATCCAGAACCTAAACCTTTCCGACTGCTGACCATCGGCCGGTGCTAGGTACACTTGGACGAGAGAAAAGCACCGGTCCCTCGGATAGCAGCATATGGCACACAAGCGAGACCATGTCATATTGATTTTGGATGTTCAAGAAGCTGTCCGTCGTACAGGTCTTCAATCTCGCCCAGGTAGAGATCTTCAGCAATCTTTTTTTGTATACATTACGACGTGGATCATGACGTTGAGAGCAGTCAAGTCTCGTCAACACATCAGTGTCCTACATGTACATATATATCAACCATGCAAGTGGAAGACAGATTCAATCAAACCTTGAATCCATCAGGGCCTGTCCATGCGAGTAATGGAATCAGTCAAAAGACAATGAGAAAAGAGCATGGAATGGAAAATACCATTGTCACCTCGTCTATGAGTGGATGCTTGGCTGATGAGGCAGATCGACTAATAGTTATCTTTCGAAATCTTGGTTGCTTTGATATCAGATCCAGACCTTCATGTTCTGCATTAGCGCGCCATTGAATCCAGCAGATCCATTGTGAGCGCCAGGGGTCCGGCAGTTATGAAACAGCCGGAAACAGCCCTGATATAATATCAGCAGTCTTGCCAAGTCCCAGCAATACCCCGCTCGTTGATCAACGAATGAGCAGCGATCTTCCAATCAAGATGAACATTACATCTGGCTGTCAAGTGGACAGTAGCTCGTGTTGAGAATGCATCTGCATATGACTATCACCATCTTGCTTTCTAGCCGGAGCTTCGATGTGAACCATAGCGTGATAGATACGCACAATCCTGTCGTACAACCTACCGTGCATCTCCTTTAAGAGCCTTTAAGGTACCTGTCAACATAGGAATTGAACATGAAACAGATACATGACGAACCTTGTATGTTTCCTGAAACATATAGTTTGATTCTTCATAAAGTTGAAGCCCTGGAATCCCACTCTCGGCTGTAAATGCCCATCATCATTGAATGATACTTACTACATCATGGGGCCCGATTTGTCACGTGGAGGGGGAGCCCAATAATCACTCGGTACAAAGCCGCTCATTAACCCTTTGACCGCAGCCTTGGCGCTCGCCCGCAACTTTCCTTCCTCCTTACCCTCTTCTGCCTCATTGAAACCTAACCCAAGCTTCTCAGCCATGTCCTGCGTCGCCTTGTCATTCCTCACCCATTCGCCTTCATCGTGCTCGCGTGACCACCATTCCTGAGAAGCTGCTTGCAGGGATGGCGTTCGCGCGATGGCGCCGCGGGTATATTTCAGTAGGTGAAGTTTGGTAACGAGGCCCTGGAGAGTCATGGCTGCACGCGTCTGGGTTGGAGGAGATGAAGGAGAAGGCCGAAGGACAAGGTGTATTATCAAAGGAAGGATCAAGAAGACGATTCTTCGAAGAAGGAACAAGTTGTCGTGCCACTGCAAATCGTTTGTATGATGATTTTTTTGAGGAAGTAAGAAGAGCTCACCATGAAGACACTGGCATTGGGATCATTGGGTATTTGGATGATGCGCGTAGTTTTACAGTAGCCCTCCATCACAGCGACACATATCAGTGCGCCGATACCTAGTGTTCGATGTCGTTCTCTATGCGTTCCTCTAATGGTCACGAGCTACAACCTTATCAACTTCGTACAAGGGGAAGTAGAGCCGAGAACGCACCCCGACAATTGCAATCTCGCGAATATAGGAAAGAATTGAAGTTGACAGAGCAAAGAAGGCAAAATCGCCGTACGAATGGCAGTATTCGCAAGTGGCCACGACGTCGTGACCGAATCTACAATCACATCAGTATGTTTTATTATAGAGGTAAAGCATGCTGCACGCACCGAACGTATAGAGTTCTCGTCTCAAATGACCCCATTCTCCGCAGAAGCTGCTCGATGGCCCTTGGCAACTCTGGCTCGTCCGAGTTCTTCAACAAGAGACTGCGAATTGAGTCAGTCGGCGTAGACAGCGGTACATTGAGTGCCGTAAAGATATTTGGCGGTGGCAGGATGATGAGAGAGTAGGCGAGATATATCGAGTGAAAGAGGAGAAAACAGCTAATGCCTCGCCGAAGTCGTGGTGTCGACGACCATGTCAATCGAAGAAAGTACAGTGAAGGCAGTAAGATGGCAAGGAGTGTCACGAAGAAGAGAAGAAGAGAGGCGCCTGCCTGCACCATGGAGGTCGAAAGCGAGGAACATGAACCTGAAAGGGAGATGAAAGGAATAAATTTGTTACGGTTGAGGATCGAACTTTTCGGCAAGTGCCGGCCACGCTGTTGCAAGGCCAACTTGAGCAACGGAACGATTGAACTCCAAGTTCAACTTTTGAATCATGGCGTCACTATCGCGAGAGGAACGCCGCCGTCAGCTACTTGCAAAGTATCCTCCCCCTCCTTTATGGGAGCGAATTCTGACGCGACTGCGCTACGCCTCCGTAGAAATCACCTTTTCATTTCAATCTGTCGCTGGCTGTGGCTTAGTCCGTGTCCATTATCTTTACTTTCGATAGCTCTAACTGCCTAGGTGCAGAATATTTTGGTCGCTGGATCTTTGTTAAACGAACTAGAGGACCTGAAGAGGTCGCTTCCCTGCGTTTTGTACGGGCCCATACGTCAATTCCCGTTCCGAGAGTGTTCGGCAGCATCAACTTCTGGGGAAAGAATTACGCTTTCATGCAGAGGCTCCCTGGCCGAGACATTCTTCAAACTCGCTGGAATCGACTCACAGACGTAGAGAAACATAATATACATGCCCAACTCCGCGGCTTTGTGGGAGAACTCAGAGCCATTCCTCCTCCTCAAAGCCCTACGATATGCTCTGTTCTTGGAGGTCCAGTTAGGGACTACAGCTTTGTACAGATGGTCCTTACGCAGATGAAGCAGAGATGAACTTGCAGCTACGTCTCGGTATCCCCTTCGACGATGTTCGACGTGTCTTCTGTGACGAACCACAACGCGCCGAGGATATCATCGAATCGCATTCCCGTAGGCATCCTCTCGTTTTTATGCACAGTGACCTAGCCCAGCATAACATCATGGTCGATGGCGGCAAAGTAACTGGTATCGTGGACTGGGAGTGCTCTGGGTGGTATCCTGCGCATTGGGAATACCTCAAGGCCTTGTTCACGGAACCCTGTGATGTAGAGTGGCGTCTAGGAATCCATAACTTCTTGACGCCATTTCAATTTGAAGCTAATGTCGACGCTGGGTTTGGATGGGGCTCACCCAAATGGAAATGTGATCTGGTGCGCCTCTCGACTCGCTGAGTACACAGTCGCTAATATTATGTCTCATACTGTGCACTTCAGAAATGTACATGATGCAGTTGAAGTTGATAATACTAAGCATCTGTTTGATTGTATAATCTCATCGTCTGCTTTCAATCTGTGGAAGGTAGGGACTAGCATCTAGCAGCGGACGGGAATTATTGATTTATCATCGTATATGGCAGCATCGGGAGGTGTTGATTGAAAAGCCTTGATCGGAAGAACCAGGTAGAATAAACAAAATCGATAAGAGACACGAGGCCAGTTATCTCTGCATCTGATCCTGTTCAGTTTCTAAGCGTTACAAAGCATGGTATGTGCCATTACTGCCAGCTCCGTATCCCTCTGATTCCTCCAAAATCCTACTATAGATTGAACAAAGATGCGCTTCGGCATAGCTCTTTACTACTACGGACTAAATGCAGACCCTTCACACCCGATCCCATACTTCCACTGGGCATCTATCTCCTCTGAACTCCGTTGGTCCGAGAATGACACTACCTGTTACGAAATCGTTCGACAAGATGCCGTCGTGTGGAAATGGCACTTTACTCGACCCGATCTAGCAATCGAATCCGCTAGATTTTCCGGGATCGTAGAATTGGGAGAGTTTGATGGACCAACGAAACTGATTGACGAAATCATTCGGGCTTGGCATCCTGCTAATGTTGATGAGTGGAGTGTGACGGGTCCTATTGGCTGGACCTGCGCAACTTGGGTTATGAAACTTGCCTTTGACTTGGAGGAGCAGGGATATTACAACTTCCCAGGTGGCATCAATGTGGATAATTTTTATAGGACCATACTCGAGAAGGGCGAGACCTTGAGAGATCTCAAAGGAGTGGCGGTAATCCCCGTCCTGCCTTTAGTGTGCTTAGTATCTACCGGACTGATAATCATCAGGCATCTGACAACGTTCTGTCTTAGTAAGCGAACTCAATGGGATGGAAGACGCAATTCCGCCAAGGAAAGCACTGCATGCGAAATGATCTATCTGTTTGTTTTTATCACCCGTGCTGCGTCTTGATATTTAAAAATCCCGTGTCTATTGTATGAACGTAACTTTCGCCTTGCGTTGCTGCGCATGACAGTCAGAAGACACGCTACATGTATACTTAACGATGAATTTCAAAGCATATATACTATATAATGGACAGGTCATCAGTCCCCTTAATCACGGCGACATGAAGGAGAGGGCAATTCATTTTTGTTCGGCTTTCTTCGTGGTTGTTACTTGCATCGGCTGGGATCAAGGAGATTAGCTTGCATCGGAAATTCCATGTGGCATATCTGTACCGGGGCGAACTGCTTAAAAGGTATCATTTACAGCAAGTTAATGCTGTTCTAGCTTTCTTCTGTGTGCTTCGGAAGGAACACTACCAGTTGGCCTTTGTTAAGAGCGTTATTTAATAGAGAAACATATCAGCAAGTATAATAGAACCGGTGTCTACCATAATAGAGCATTGGAGCAATATTGGACACTGCCGTGTGATGCTATCTACCTACCAAAGCCAGCTCCTAGGTGATGATTCGATAAAGGGAAAAGCTACTTCACGGTAATGAAAGTTCATATCTAGCCCTCCATCTCTGAACGCCCTGAAGCCATCAGTGTACACATCCAAAGGTTCCCAAATGAATAAATCCATTTTCTTCAGGCAAGTCTTTAGAGAAGGATTTACTCCAGCCCTGTCCGGAAGCCTGGAATGAACCATGTCTAATAAATGCCGTGCTTCATCTAGGTTTACTAGTACTGATCCTTGGCAGCTACTGGCCTGTACTGCCAACTCCGAAAGATTTGGCAATATGCAAGAAGAAGCCGTGACGGTGAGCGCGGTTATCCAGTCATGAGCAGAGGATTTATCGACCTCGACATGAAGGCGTGTGAGGTTAAGGACGGCACCTGTCTCGAAGAAATGCGCGGCTGAGGGGAATTGAATACAATTGCGAAAACTTGAAAGATAAAGCTGATCCAACAAGAAGTGAGATCAGTTGTAAAACGCAGCCATTGCGCTTGCGGTGGGGGTGCGTTGCATGACGTTCAAGATCCGAAGAGCTGGTAGTGTGAGATATTCTGTACACTTTTCTGAGAAGGGGAGGTAACTGAGCTGGCGAAGATAATGCAGGGGCACCGGGACGGGAGCGACTGTGTTGGAAGACTGAGCGTGTTGACCTTCACCGATCCCATGCACCTCCAGCACCTCTAGAAGGGGCACGGCAGAAATGAAATTGCGGAATTCTGCACCATTATGAAATGGACCTGTAAACTGGAGCAGGTTTGATGCCGGGAACATGGAGGGTAAAACTCTACACGCATCGTCTAAGTGAAGCGAGGCGAGATTAGGAGCATCAGAAACGGTGTCGGAGGAGAATTCCCGGTTTCTGAAGCCATTCAAAGTGAGCGTCTTCAGTTCAGGGAGGTTCCCGAGTCGTTCGTGAGCTCCTATAAAGCAAGCGGGAAGACACGGATATACACCCTGTTCCATCGACTAGAATGCTTCACTAGCTCTGTGATTATATCATCTTCAATTGCATCGTAAGACTCGTTGCTACAGTAGAGTAGCAATTTCAAAGGCGAATTGCGCGACAGCTGAAGCTGTAGCCTGACAATATATAGGGCGTGGCGCGGTAGGACTGAATTTTGGGACTGGACAAGCCTAACTGTCGACCACAGTGACGGGGAAGACGAGACGATATGCCTCCACCAGTGACAGACGTGAAGAAATATCCATGGCGCATGCTTCACGTCGAGACTGGAGCTGGTCTTCTCATCAGCGAATTTCCAGTCGCATGCATACGAAAATATAATGAGCAGTACATCACGATTAAGGCGTCGAATGGGAGAAAGAAGTGAACGCTTGGCTGCAAGGTGTTTCGAGATTTTTTCTCGTTCCTCGTAGATACGATATCCTAATGCGTTGAGGTGCTTCAGACGGTGGTCCAAATCGTCAACGGTTTTTTGCAGGAGTGCAATGTTTTCCTCAAGCGCTGTCGGGTCGACACCGAAAGTGGGGTTTCCTGAGCGGAGTAAATGGAAGACATCTTGACCCTCAACCAAAGCTAGGGGAGGAATTTGCACAGATGGAATATCGCTCTCGCGAAATCCACAGTGCGAACACCGTTCAAGCTGCGGCATGCTTTGAAAAGCTTGTAAGACTATTGAATCGGGGAATATGTATGCGAATATATTACCTCTGACAGAAGGATGGTAGCGCAACAATTTTCTACCAATTTCTGGTATGGTTCTACAGTGGCTTGGACGAGTGGCTACAACCAAGGTAGAGGTCGGAGCGGGGCCGGTAAAGGCCGAAATCCCTGATTCAACTACCTATTCAAATAATTCTTTATAATTTTACTTATGTAAAAGCAAATTGGGTACGTTCATTTTCTCGATGCTCAACCCGACTACGAGCACATAACATAAAGCCATAGTAACTTTTTGCGTCTCGGACTACTAATTATCCGTTGTTATAAATACCCGAGTCACGTGGGAATGCAGTTTTATTGATGATAAAGCAGGTAAACATATGGTATGTCTGAGTCCATTTGAAAAATAATAGGTAAAGAGTCCATACAAAAGAAAAATAAACGTCCGAAGGCGATTATGGGATAGGCGAAGGAGGTATAGTGGAAGGTATGGGGTATTTACACGACAGCATGAGCAATGGTAAGATGGTAGATCAACTTGAAGACCTCATACGACACCACCGAGCCATTCTGTTTTCGTCACTCCTGGGAGATGTATATCTTCCGGAGCTGGTCCTCGGTGGCTCGTTCGTCGCAGACGGGACATGCCTCTGTATATTTCAGCGCAGCGCGAATGCACCGTACGCAATACACATGTCCACACGGAGTCGCGCAGAGGGTCGTGTGCTCCTTTTGGCACATTGGACACGAGAAGTGAGACGTCTCTTCGACGTCTTCGTCGCTTTCCTCTACGTCGTCGGCTGCCGCATTATTCTGGGAGGCCCAACGTCAGGACGAGACTAGAGGCGGAGGAAAGGAATGACTACTCACAAATAATGGTGGCAACCTGAGATACTCCGGGTCTTCAAAGTCGTACTCATTGCTGTCTTCCCATGACGTATCAAGGGGCTCGTCTCCTGATTCAGAGACTTCATCGGGATATTCCTCTTCGCTCCTTTCATCCTCCCAACCGTCTTCGAGGTCGTAATAGTCCTCTTCGTCTGAATCATCGTCGTCACTGTCGTCGTCGTCGGAGCCGTGTACCTGCTCCATGTGGACGCGAAACCCTGCCGCTGTACGACAGTGTTTATCGCAGGGCACACAGTAGTGGTGATTTGGTGCGGTGACACAGTGCTATGAAAAGGAACGCGTTAGCTGGTTTAACAAGCGTCGAAAGACAACAATTTACACGACGAAGAATTTGGCCATTCAAAAATCGACGGCCACATCTCCAACATTCGGGATGGTCGTTGGAGTTCATAATGTGCTCGGCTCGTTGCCGTTTATCGAAGAAGTACTCGTCGCACAAGGCGCAGTACACTCCGTCCATGCATATCATATCGGTAGACATGATGATAGATGATAATAGATGTTTGGTTCGATGGTGGTTGTTGTTGGTTGTTCAAAGTGTGTTAATGTGGGGATCCAGGCTACGGGGGCCACCGATTTTATACATTTTGTCGGTATGCGCGTGTTTTGGCACGTCTTAGACACGGACTCCGGAGAAACCAACTCCGATTCTTTGAATATGGCCCCTCGGGTTGAAAGGAGGCATTTTTTATTCTACGGAAGTATCGTCTGCGATCAGTTAAAAAGGGGCTATTGCTGGACCCAGTTTCGAATGGCGATGAATTCTCGTCCGGCGGCAGCTATGGGTAACCAGTGCGGTGTGATCATGTTTGAGGAATGATGGCAAAGTGTAGCATGAGATTTTCCGCGATAACTCGATTGCTTCCGTCACTCCTTAGCAACGTAGGTCTCGCCATTATGTCTCAGAGAAGGACGATCTGCCGGCGAAACAAGTTTGCAAATCGCCGGTTTCTTCTCAGGCGAGTCCGCGGTAGGAAAATGAGGTGCACGTCGGTAAAGATTTGATGTAGATGACACCAGAAGCAAGACGATGAGCATAAAGTCCAGCGGCCGAGGAGAAGCGTCATTGAAATCGCAAGAGCCATGGTATATATACAAGAGCATCAGAAAAACGGACTCTGTTCAATATCTGAGTAAGTCGCCCTTGAAGAACAGAGGCATGAAGCCGTACCTTGCAAAGTGGTTCAACATTACCCGGATAGGCTAAGAGTAGATTGGTAACAGAATTCCTTCATCAAGACGCTGCATCTGCGTCCACGATCGTCTTCAGCAGCTCCTCTGGTGACGGTTTAGCAGGAACGGCATCTACACGAAGCTTCAAGGTCTCCCGCAAGAATGTCGCAGTTGTCGGTCCGATGACAGCAATCTTCACTGAATCTATGTCGAAGTGCTCCTTCAGAAATGGTAAAACGAACTCGGCAGCAGACGGTGCGAAGAAGACGATCCACCACGGTGCTTTCAGCCTTTCGGATACGATCTCCTTCAAATGCTGTGAGAAAGAAGTGCTCCCTTGGGTCTCGTACACCTTGAGAGGATGAAGAGAAACCCCTGCGCCGCCAAGGATGCTAGGAAGGGTATCACGATTCTTGTCGCCAGTAAGATACAGTAATTTTGTGGGACGAGGCTGTTCTCCAAGAATGAAGTTGGCAAGCTGCTCTGCCGTTCCAGAAGATTCTCCTCGGATGTCGGCGCTGGAAGTGATGGAGCGTAGTGTCGAGGCAGTAGCCTTCCCGACAACATAGAAGGGAAATTCTTTCGCTGAGGGTGAGAACGCGATACTAGGGAGGTGAACGCGATACGTACCGTCCTTCCCTGTCCCATTCGCCTTTTCCCAAGCTTCGCATGAGCGTGCACTGGTCATGATGACTCCATCGAGATCGCCCTGCGCTGTTACTGATGCAAGCTCAGTGATATTGGTAAGTACTGTCTCAAGCACTGGAATCGAGAAAGGCGTGTATTGTGCAGCAGCAAAGGTGGCTTCATACCTGTCCTGACCACTGTCAGAGGACGGTGTCGGTTCGCGAAGGAGGAGAACGTTGACCCCGGACGTCATGGTGGTTGGCGGCAAAGAGTGGGACAGGGTAATGTGACCTTGACCGTAAACCATCACGACCTCCACCGCTCCTCTTTACCGCCGTTCTCGCTGCTTCTTCTCTGTACATGCCAAATACCAAGGACGATTCCGACTCTGAAGACGAAGACTACGTTCCACCTGCTGGTGATGCTGGTATGTACTACTGTGCAACGGCGGTGAGTCTCAGCTCACCATTGCAACAGAGTCCGATTCCTCAGATGCAGAAAGGGACATAAAACGCCAACGGACAGGTTCTCCAAAGCCCGCCGCAGCGGAGAACGATGATGCATCACAGAAACAGTTTGTCCATTGACCCGTGCAAGACGTTCTGCCCTAACCTCAGAACTTCTAGAGCTCGCGATGCTCTGTGGGCAGACTTTCAGAAATCCCTAGCATCGACTTCGACGACACCACAGCAAGAGGTGCCGAAAAAGATGGTCAAAGTGGAGAAAAGATATCTCTTCGCTGGCAAGAACGTCGTGTACGTCCAATCCTCGTTCCTCTATGGTGCTTTGCCCTTACTGAATGCTATAGAGAAGTCGTTGAAGTCCCTGAAGACTCCCCAGATGCGAAGAAATGGCCTTTATTGTCTGAGTCGACAGGAGAAGGCTCCAGCACTACTACTGAATCACCGCCTGTCACTTCTGGTACATCCACGTCGGTACCTCCAAAGAAAAAACCTGGACCAAGGAAGGGAAAGCTATCCCTGAAAGATCTCCCTGGTCCCTCGAAACAAAAGCCCAAGAAGCTGACGACACTCGATAAATCTGCCATGGACTGGCGCAGTCATGTCTCGGCTGAACCTTCCGATTTCAAGGATGAGTTGGAAGCGAATCGGCGGGGAGGAGGCTATCTCGAAAAGATGGAATTTTTGGAGAGAGTCGGAGAGCGGCGAGAAGGTGCTCTTGAAGCCAGCAAAAGCAATAAGCGGCGGAGAGGGTAATCACATCCATCAATCTCGCTGCTTCCACCAGCTGATAGACCTATCTCAGATGAAAGAGTGTCTCGCACGTTCCCCCGCACTCCGTCTATTGATACTGGATGAAGTGGTCCCCGCTGCCCGGCCTCTGCCCGAAATCTCGGGTTTGATGCTGCAGGCTCTGCATGTTATAGAAGTCAGTGTTGGGGGTAATTATTTGTCTATTCTTTGTCAGTGATAGATGTATATTAATGCCGCTGTGGGTACGCAGTACAAACACTATTGGCGTCCATCAAGTGCTGCATGACCCGTTTCTAACCTCCGTAACAACCTCATGCCCTCGTTCTGACTGACGTTCCCTCAAATTTCAAACAATCGCTGATTTTAGTCAGGTGACCATGATCCGTCTGCTCTTTTGTTTGCTCTCTTTGTTCTCGACCTCTTTGTCTTTATCAACTTTAAAGGACGGACAACATCCCCTCCATAGACCACATCTGACACTACCCACTAACCTCTACGTCCGTAAGTGTTTAACATCACTTGGGTACAGCCGTTTTAATTATTTATTCCAGATTTACGATGCGTAGCCTGGGGAACAACACATTTCTTGCCCTAGCAGACATCGAAGAGCTCAAATGCTCCATCCTGAATGTGTTGCGTGCAGGATCTTCTCTATCTGAAGCAACCACAGATAAGCTCTCCCTGCTCGATTCGCAAATCCCGCTATATGATGCGGAGATTTCACGTGTTGAAGGTGTTTTGGTGGCGCTTAAAGCCTCCAAGACGGCGATTAGGGACTGTATGCATCTTCAACAGTCCTCTGCTTCACCCATCCGTACTCTTCCCGTGGAAATCCTCACTGCAATATTCGAGGATGCATGCTGTACCAGTTCTGCAGGCTCGGAACCATTCATACCACCTACAGTATTGACCTCAGTGTGCTCGCATTGGCGTAAAGTCTGCCTCTCAAGGTCCATTCTTTGGACACATATAACAGCCTGCCATCGCATTCGGCCAGATAACTCCTCCCTCATCGCCCGTCGCGTAGATCATTACCGGTCATTGTCTGAGTCACTCAGCCTCACCTTCCATCTTACAGCATCGTATGAAAAAGCAGATTATGACAATACTCGTGATCGGCAAAAGTGATGGCCGATGCCTTATTTGGTGCAGCATGGTACTCAGGACCGTGATCACAAAAAATTCTAATTGTGCCTATCTACCGTCGCCATTGTTCCAAATATACCAACTATCCATCCTCTAAAACCGTGTGTGACCTCCCTTTGCCTTGAGAACAGCCTCGACCCGATCTGACATGGACTCAATATGCTTATCAATATCCATTAAGGGCATTGAGGCCCACTCTTGCAAAACCGCCTCTCGCAGTGCCTTGGTGCTTGTCGGATGCCTTGGGAGTGCACGGAGACGCTTCTTGAGCTCATGCCAGACTGGTTCGATGGGGTTGATATCAGGAGAATTTGGTGGATGAGGAAAGAGAGGGATGTCATTTTGCGCAAGCCAGCGTTTGGTGGTCTTGGCTGTATGACTTGGTGCGCCATCTTGCTGGAAGGCAAGTCCTGGCCGGGCTTCCTCCAAATCCTTCCAAAACACCTTCAACTGACCCTCTAGCACTTGCTCCTGATAGCGAGCTGCTGTCATTCCTCCACCTTTTCCACCAGGATACTCAAGAACAGCTAATGGCCCCTTCCACCCCAATGCGACACATCCCCACACCATTACGCGCATGGAAGACTGCTTAAATGTTGGCACTACACAGCTCTCATCCAACTCTTCATCAACATGCCGTGTCACAAAAATCCGACCTGTCTTATCATCAAGATGGATGTAACATTCATCTGACCAAACCACCTTCCTCCAATCCTGCTCCTTGTGATCCTTTGCCCATTGTTTTCGTGCCTTCTTTTGGTCTGCAGAGAGAAAGGGTCGTTTCCATGCAACACGTCGATGCAGTCCGTGGTCCTCCAAGGCCTTGGCAATAACCTTCTCACTCACATCAATACCAACTTCATTACTGAGGTCTCTAAGTGGCAGTCGGTGGTTTTTTACAGCTGCACGGGCAAGACGACGTGATGTACGCTCATCAATCTTCTTCGGCCATCCACTACGGGGTAGATTTTCGATGGAACCATGCTCCCTGTACTTCCGCCAGATTTTTTGTGCCGTCTCGTATGGAATGCCAGTGAGAAGGGCACTTTCATTTAATTTGTGTGTAGCGAGCATAGCACCAATGAACTGGTTTTTTGCTGCCTCATCATGTTCGTGTCGCATTGTGTCTTTGGGCATCAGAAAAAGAAGCAGAATGACATTAGCGAAGTAGCACAAACGAAAAAAAAAATAATGATCAGCCGTGTCCATATTTAGTAGCGGCCATCACTTTTGCCGATCACGAGTAGATTTCCGGGTGATAGCGGGTCCGACGCCATTTGCAATGCCATCGCGGTACTGTCCGTTTTGGACCGGTGCCATTCCATCTGTTTTACTACGAACAGTCGAGGACGATCGATATTCAACGCTATCACCAGTCAATTCCCTTTGTTAAGGTCCCTCGAAGTCAGATCTGTTGAGTCTGGTACGGGTATCCAGCGTCCCTGGGCGATGTGTCGAAACGCGTCAAATGTCGACTGCCTTCACATGCATGGGCTAATCAGTTCACTCCAAATGCAGTTACCTAGTCAAAATCAGATCACCACTCTTTTTCTATCTGATCATCGCTCGTCTCTCATAAAAAGATTCCCCAAGGCCATAAGAGCTACCCTCGTCGACTGTCTATCGAGCTCCAGTTTATATAATTTTAGCTCCGAAGGACCTATACCTTTGGCGCTTGAATCTCTCACGTTGACCAACACGTTACTCGAACCCCTCATCAGGGATTCATCTTTTTCATTACCCCGCCTTTCCTCCTTGGAAATTGTGCCAAAACCCCGCTCCTACTCAACTGCACCTACGTTCCGTGACGACCTTCAAAATTCCCTGCGGCAACTCTGCCAGCTCTCGACTCCCTCCCCTATTACGTCTCACCCTTACCGAAGTTCCTTTCACTGATGCGGAAGTTCGCCGCATGCTCAAATACATACCACATCTCAAGAATCTCTCGATTGTCGAAGCAAATGAAAGAGGGCCCAATTGCTCGTCTATCATATCAGCGAGATTGGTTATATATCTCTATGAACCGGCAGAGCTGGACAGTTTGAAGTTGGTATGGGCCCCGAGCGTTGACAACACATTTCCTTCGCTGGATCACTACAAGGAAAATATCGTGATGGACATGATTGAGCACCATGCTCACGCTGGCTTGATCAAGTCGGTCATTGTCGGGCTTCGTAACGGAGTAGAGCTGAGTCCATACACAGCGGAACGGTCGGGACGACTAAGAAGTTGGAAAATCAACGCAACGCAGTGGTAGAGGCTACCCTGCAAATAGTGGGAGTCGGAGTAAACGATTATGGGACGATTATGGAAACGATTATGGCAACGATTATGAGGTCCATAATCGTGGGAATAATCGTAATCGACCATAATCATATAAGCGACTCCAGAGGCGCTTATACGATTATGGATCCTCCCCTTTACATAATTCTTGGGTCAATATAATCGTTACCCGTAATCGGTACACGGTCAGAGCTAGAGCGATTATGATGACGATTACGACTCATAATCGGACTCATAATCGTTGCCATAATCGACCTCATAATCGTCGATAATCGGTCACTCTGACCCCCACTGATATTTGAAGCAGTAATACAAACATTTCTTTGGAAATTCATAGAGATCCAGCTCCATCGCCACATTTCTATGCTTCACGCGCACGCGTGAATACAATTTTCAATATGATCCCAATGTTCATCTTTTCTCGGTGTGTCGACCAGAAAGGCGGTACGTAGATTAACAAGCATACAATAGAGTTACACGAGCAAGCAAGGGGAAAGAGTGCTGTCTAATCAGCATCTGAAGCCTGAGCACATTGCCGTTTATGATCCGCCCAGTGGGACTTTTGGCATCCAGCATCGCAGTACCTGTATCACCATTAGCGCGATTATCCAAACCGCTATCCAAAAACTCTCACCTCGTTTGTCCACACCTAGAACACTTTCTGAGAACCGCACTTGGAGTACCACACCACGAGCACCGGTATAATGCGACGTGATTGGAAGTAATCTTCGGGTGCAGACATGACGGATTCGCTTTCACCGCGGGATCATCGAGATGGAGCTCCTCCAACCACGCCTGGAGATCATCTTCTGCTCTCTTTGGTGTGACAATCTCTTCCCATTCAGTGTCATTATTCGATATGGTGCTCTCCCATTCTTGAGCGGCCTGAGTATACAATTTCAAAACGGTCTCTTGCGCCAGACGCTCGTTTGTCTTTGGGGGAGGGGTTCCGATAAAGGTGCTAATCTCGTCTGCGATCTCGAGTTGTTTTCGCGTTTTCTATGAAAAGACAGTATGGTAAACAGTATCCAAAGAGCGCTGCAATATATCGCTCACCTCGAGTTCTCTGAGATTGACACTAATATCCGCTCCTTGGATTGCGAGCGTCAAAAGAATGTTCCAGTACAGAACAGACTTCATGTGACGATTATCAGGAGGCGCCTGCTTTATGTACGTCTTGGAGTCCTCGAGCGCGCTTGTCAAGAAAGCGACGCCCTCGTGCCAAGGAACCGTGTCAAACCTACTTGCCTCCTGAAGTTTCCGCAGCCCCAATTCCATTGCGTGCGAGACTGCACGTTGGAGTAACTGGAAGCGAATGAAAGGACTGATCTGTTTACACTTCAAACCCTTCTTCGCAGCCCGAAGACCTTGAACAGGGTCCGCAAGAAGAGTAATGGCGTAGTAAAAGTAAGCGCACTGGGGGTTGCGCTTGAGGGATTCCTGAGCTAGACGCACGGCCTCCGGGAGACGCCCTATCTTAATGAAATACTTGACGTCGAGGATATCCGCAATATCAGCTTCAGTTGGGTTTCCCTTTGCCCGGATGGCCTTGGCACAATGTGGAAGAGAGTCCCCCCATATTGTGAATGGTAATCCTATATCCAGGGTTTCCCGTCGACCGGTGACGGGATTTTCAGTTTCGAACATTCCGTCGGCAATCGAGAACTCTGTGCGGATGATGATAGGCGCGATGGATAGTCCTAGCCGACACAAGTCATGGTCTTGAGCGGATTTCATAATGGCATTTTGGAAATCACGAGTCGCGGCGAGGGTCATAAAAGTCTCGCACCGCTCAAAGCCGTAGGCTAAGAGGAGGTCGTTAATGTGCGGGGGGAACTTCCTACTGATAGCTGCCATGAACTTCATGGGGTCCATCCCTCGGATATCTGCTTCAGATTCGTGTCGATGGAATCGGATGACACCGCCCAAACAAGTACACCGGAATGCCCAATCAGCACTCCTAAGGCCCGCAACCAGGAAAGTCATGGCAGAAGGATTCTGTTTGAAGGCGGCATAACAGTTGAGGGTCGACAGGCTTAAGAGCTCAGAGGCGTGGTTGATAAGATATGTTGAAGCATTAGGTCTCTTCATACTGTCTGTAACCTCTTTTATGATGGTGTTCATGTCTAGAGAGCGAAATATGTCGGGTTGAGGTGAAACAGAGTCAAACATGACGACAGCAGGGATGGAATGAGCGAGTACTGAGACGACGAGCTCTGAGCCCGCAGTGTCATCCGGGAATTTAGAAAGAGACTTGGTGAGTTCATTGGAATGGCGAGCGATGTCGAACCTGATTTCCTCTCCTCCGTGATGCGTGATTAGGGAAAGGGCGCGTAGAGCAACATGCCGCGTCTCTTGTATATGTAGCAAGGGTAAAAGTCGTTTCAAAAAGCCTAATGATGGTGACAGTCATGACAGAATGAGGGATGAATATTCGCAGTGCGTGAATACCTTTTTCGAACAGTCTATCCCGTAATATTTTATCAGCGCACATCCTGCCGTAAATCCCGATGATCCCCCCTGTAACTTTCTCGTTGCTTTCATGCTTGACATAGGCTTTATCGAGACGTCGATATATACTGTCAAAATTTGCATGAACTTTCTTTAGACCGCTGCGTGTCGTTAAATCTAGGATGGTAGACTGATTGGTGGATCCAGGGAGCAATGCGCAGGGTCATTGCACTCACCAGGCAGTTCGAATCCTTCACACAAGATATCAACAACGATATTCCATCCCACGGCATTATCTATGTCACCGAGGTAGGCATCGGGAGTCGAACTGGCCGGGGCTGTTGACGGTTTAGCTTTGCTTTTGGATTTCTTCGATCGTTGACTGCCGGGCCCAGGCATGGTTCATTCGCGTAAATCAAAAAGAAAACTACGTTTTTAGTTGACAGAAAGAAATAAATGATGAACCACTGGAACATACTAGAAAACGAGAGACCTTTGCGACCAGTACTACTTTCAAAGAGATTGGATCGTGAAATACAGAAAGATATCGAAGCTGCAGGACCCAGTCTGAACAGATAACTGTTCAGCGTCGAAGCAGTACTGGGATGGCGTTGTCGTCTGGAGCCTTTCGTTCAAGCCGTAGACGTGAAGATGGTAGAAACAAAGGGCCAATATGGGTGACATGTGACGGAATGATATATTCGGAATAGTTGTGACTGTGACATGACGATGTCCGAGTCTTACTTTGTCTTACACGCGCCGTACCTTGTCTCTTCCAACCATGACGACGCGCGAAAGAAAACAAAGAGAGTCCACGGTTTGCTTATTTTGTTCTTTCGTTGTCCTGGACTAATGATTCAAAAGGATGGCATTGTAGATATGGAGATGACGGCCTTCCTTGAGCGGAATGACATCCACATATACCTAGGACATGCCTTGATCTTTGGTATGTTCATGCACCTTGTTCTGTAAAGGCCATGGGATATAAGGATATTTCAGGTTTCTGCTCCAACAAATATGTCACGTATAGAACGGTCCTGCGTGCCCTGACCTGTGGCGTGTTCCAGTTTCGCTACCCTTTGTACAGACTGGGATTAATCCCATACGACCCCTCAGGCCCCCTCATGTTTCCGGAATGTAGAGGTAGCGTGGACTTCGAACAAAACGAGTATAGCATTGCAGATATAATGCCGGCGGGCTGCTATGAGATTGTCGGTACACAGCCTGAATTTGTGTCCTTATCATATCTTGACTCATACGCTTAACAGACGAGTACAAGAAGATCCGCCTTGAACGGTCTGACTGTTTCTTAGTCCAAACGCCAGTGAGAACACGGTCCCTCGTTACCCCCAAAGCCCCTACAGAAGTCCAAAAGGAGGATATTAAATCGCTCAGAGTGTCTACTTCGGACAATCGGACTCAAAGCGCACAAAATGGAGACCAAGGCCTACCCTCAGAAGTTCAAAGTCGAGCAAGGGTCAGTAATATTCGTATCAATACATCAGGTGCTGTTGACCAGATCTTTAGGCATCTGACGCGCCTGCGAGGACATGGAAGGTTCACGGAAAATGCGCATTCACCGGTCAAGGCCCAGCGCTATCCATCAATTCCAACCAGCCGTCAAACGTGCAAATAATGCATATCTGGAAACACTCGTACCTCGATCTTGTAAAGCTGTCCTTTTCGTACTGAAGGATATGTGCTCATTATCATTTCCGCCAGTGGAGAGAGGCTAATCTGGAGCAATATTGCACTGATCCAGGTCCGGCGACCGCGACCCAACCCTCTGAACACCGGTATCTTGGATATCATAAGATATGCAGCCTGAGCAATACCTGTGCAGTGCGATGCGACATACTTAACCTCCTTGATGATAATGAGCTGTCAATTGATAGTACCGTAAGCTTTGATTGTGTGCACCGTTTACCACTTTCCTGATGTTAGCCATAGAACAGACATCTTCTGTCGTTTTCAAAGGGTCTCGTTGACTACACCGAATATCAGTATGATGTTCGACACATTACTCGCATATATCAACCAGCTCCTAAATTCTGGGAGCTACATTTCTTGAACTGTGTGATGGCACACTGCATTTGCCCATCTATTCGTGTGGATTTGGAGGAGGAGGAGGAGAGAGTTGAGGGGAGTATGGGTACTTTGCAGGGCGCAGCCAGTACTGAGGAGGATGGGGGTAGAGTTGACCTAACAGGTGGTGGTTTCTGGGCGTCTAAGCGACGCCGGGATGCGCATGCTACGGCGATGCAATATTTTGATGAAGAATCTGGTGTCTTTTACCACGAGATTGGTGCTGGAAAGGATGCCATGGAGGATTACATCGCTCAATCCCTCACTATTCCTCACCCTGGACCGCTATTACCTCCTCGCATTGCAAATTTGGATGACATGGAGTTCGCATAGCTTTTCCAGCCCCCGGGTTATACTTGGCTTATTCACTCTTATTCCCTAGTTCCTCTTTTTCTGAACGCTTATTATGTACCTCTTTCATGACACCTACCGCCAGCACAGGTAGATATTAGTCTTGTATACTAGCACTCATTAGCACCCGCCACGCAGAGATATGGACTTGGAATGACGACTAGTGCGACGTTGGAAATTACAAACATATTCTTCTTCATGTGAGTAGTACTTATTCGCCGCCTGGCTTCATTTTTCAATTAGAATTGAGGTGCCGTACGCCATGGTGGGAATGGTATCATACGTGCCTTACGCCCGATAGTCGCAGACACCGATTTCAGTAAGGCGACTCTACCTACGAACCCCCCCAGTATTGTTGGTGTCAGGTCAGTCGTTCTATTGGACTATCTCGTACCTTGCGTCAGGAATTTTCCTCGATTCTCTATAAGCGGGACCCTATTCCCAATTTTGTGGAGTAGTCTTTCTCAGAAGAAGCCTCAAAAGACTTTCGGTAGGTATTCCATATCCTCTCACGACTACCGGTTTTTTCGAGCCGAGCTGTACTTACGGATCGATAACCGTATGGAGTCGACCAAAGTTGCTCTGGATTCAAAAGGTTCTTCAATTGATGCTGTACGGTACGTGCTAAGTTGTAGACTATTCCTGCGACTTTCTGCTCTTCGAAGCTCTATCAAAAAGTCCAAGCGTTTTGTTTTGAGACTAACTCAAGACACACTATTTCAAAGAAGGGGACGTTGACGTACCTTTAATGCATGCGCTGCGGCGCCACTCTCTGTCCTCCACCGTGTCATCAGACCAAGTGTGTTGCTTCGCTTAGCGCTATGCGTCAATTAGACATCTAGCCAACTGTCGGGATGATGTTATAATATCGGCAGGAGATCACGAGCCACAGCGAGTTGGCTCATTTGAGCTCGGAACTCAAAAGAAGAAAATACAAAAACATGCGTATTACTATCAGACGAGGCATGGCACATTTAAAACCTCAGATACCACAAGTACCGGCGTCAAGTTTCTTTCGACACCATCATCGACAGTTGGACGAGGCCAATTTGCATCTAATTAGGCAAGTGCATGGTCACATGTCACTTTTCTACCGCACAAACCCGCTTCCAATTCTCTTTACGACGCGAGCCATGCTCCCGGTATGTGCACATTCCCACTCTATACCATTCTACACCTTAGCTCCTTTAAAGGGTCCAAAAGGGAGATACACTCTCCCAGAGGGGTTTGGCGGGTGGTGGTCTGCGAGGCTGCTAACGGCCGGATAAACACTTCGGATCTTCTAAGATATCAGGTCGTGTTCGCCGCGGTCAACTGAACAATGACGGTCCCATTGTTTCATCTCACAACGCCGTAAATTGATCTTACTCTTCCATGTGTACGTGAGTCTTTTTCGACTCATTTCCGCCGGACATGATATCTAGTTTAGGGCCGCCAGCGTAACCCCATGGAAGTGGCTACTCTCCCGGCAGCTACTGTCTTTGAACCTCTCCATATGTCGTATTAGAACACATGTTTTGTATGTCATTTATCCTTCCATTTCCCAGGAGTGAAAGTTAGCACTACCTCTAAGCTCCCGTCTAATAATAAGACCTCAGGCTTCGCGGGTAGGCTACACGGTCGCACGTGTAGTACAGAGATTGGGCCTATTTTTCCTCCCTACGTCGGACTTTCTCCTACAGAATGAAGCTCCGTGAACACTCCGCTATTTATTTGGCACGACACAAAGCGTCCAAGTAGCGTCTGAGCTTGAGTGTCGGGGTTTCATGACCCTTGCTAACTTCTCTCGGGACCGTCTGAGTTCCGTTCTGCTCCCGTCGATGATGGATGAGCAGGTGATGAGCATCCTTTACTCTGGGGTTCAATACTGATGCGCAAGGGCCCTTACGACGAGGGTGAAGCTCACCTCCATGTGATCAGGATACCAAGCACAGCACTGCCTCAGGATTCAGTATCGAAAGAAGAAACGTAATACAATCCCCCTTTCCCGGTTATTAAAAACTGCGTTAACTCTTTTCGATTCTGATTTGTCTTCCTGGACGGTCATGTGTGCACTGTGGCGATATTCTCGGTCATCGATGTCTCGCACCTGTGTCACCCCAGGGGATGACCGATTCAACACGTTTGCAATCTATGAAGGTACCATAATGTGGACGATATACTTGGATGGCAGCTCTTACAACATGCTATAGAACCTTTGCAGATCCGCAGGGCCCTGGCGCTGCTTGAACTTTCTCAGTATGGTTTCCATAAGTCCTGCAGCGATGATAGCGATGGTTCCGCTTCTAGTACTTCCGATTCAGTTCCGGAAGGCCTGTCTCTGACGTCTTGAATGTATACTTCACCGTCCTGCAAGGTGATCCGCTAACTGTGCTGTTCACGTCTCTTTAGTGTGGGCTGCTCGATCCACCGCTCCACGTTAGGACTCTGGCTGTCCGTTAAAATTCGGAGGAGACCTGTTTGGAAGAATCTGATAAACAATCGATTGTCACTGATCCTAGGATATGATGGACAGGGAGCCTCTTGCATGCCAGCTTTTCATCACTTGAAAACCTTCCGCCGCTTGTTCCATGCATCTTTCGTCTTCTACAGAGCGCCCGGTTCAGGGCCAGCATAGTGAGGGATGCAAGGGAAATAAATTAGTATCCTTATAGCCAATGAGATGGTGTAGATAAGTAGCAAGATTATACATGTGTCGATTACCGTCTAAATGTTTGCGTTAGGGTATTACAACCACCCGTCCGACTTTCGCGCTCTAAGAGGAAGAGGTAGCCAAGGTTTCGTTTTGCGCTTGCCGCTGTTAGAAGAAAGACCGATTTTTCGCATTCTGGCCAGTTTTCGGAGCCCGGCCCATACTACGAACCCGGCAATGATGGAGGAGAAGCCTGTCATGCCATAGAATGCCCACGGATGACTTTCAAAATGATTTGTTAACTAGAAGAAACAAAGGTATCAGGGATGTGTCTATCAGCTTGCATTTCGCGAAGGGCCTTACGTTCATGCCCAGGAGACTTGCTAAAAATGCCCCGGTGCCGACGCCAAAGGTAGCAATGGAGACCTACATATACACATTAACAACGACAGGAGTTTCTCTTCAGGGAACTTACTTGTAGGTCAAGCGCGAGCAGAGAATTACGATTCGAGTCAAGGATCAATTCGACAATTTCTTGAGTGGACTCTACGTTTGTCTAGATAGCATTGAGGAATGGAGACGCCAACAACTTGGCGAAAGCTTACATCGATGTTGCCCACTTCGCTCACAATTTCTTCGACCTGCTTGGAAAACGATTCCAACAGAAATTCGAGCTCCTCGTGATCGTCGATTTCATGTCCCTTGCCGTTCTTCTTGTCGGTAAGGTACATAGCATTCAAATCCTCATCTAAAAAAAATTCAGAGTTCGTACTTGCCATCAAAAGGCGTGTAAGACGCACCTTGCTCTAGAACTTCCTCCAGGGCTTGCTCGACCTGTTTTCAACGGCGATCAAGGCTAATTCTAGGAAAACGAGAAAAGTGACGTACAAGCTTTGCTCTACTCTGGAAACTAGCTAGCCGTCTAGAATAGTGCAGAAGGCGTTTAAGGCTGTCGTGGTCAATGTCGTCTTCCAACTCGGCAAGTAACCCGCCGACAAGGTTCCGGATGAACACCATCTCAGCCTCTAAAGCGCTGAGGACCGAAAGGAGAATGGACTCCAGGGCCCTGAAGGGTTTTAATTAACGGAAAGTCACTCGACGTAGCACGAAAGTAGCGAACCGAAATTCGTATGGCAGTCCGGAGCCTTTACTCTTAAGATTGTGCTACAGGACGTCATGTGGCTTTGTGTTCCTAGTCAAAAGATACACAGCATACCTCTAAATGATATAGAAATACCGAATGAAGTCGCGAATCGGCAGAGCCATATGTGTCGAACAAAACGACAGCATCAGCCTTCACGAGGGCTCGGACGTGAAGAATATTAACCTGGGGACAATACCGCCCTTAGAGTCACACGACTGCGAAAAAGGGTGAAACACGTACAAGGATGGCCTCCTTTCGTACAAGAATAGTAGGAACAAGATTGGGAACCCTCGAGTCAATCTTACGGAGATCACGAGGCTGTCTCTCACCGTGTCAACGCGAGCAATGTGATCAAGACAGGCTACTCACATTCAGCCGATGTTCTGCGCTCAAATCACTCTTTTTGAATTGGCCAGAAATCGTTTTTACGTTTCCTTCCAAGAATAGAATAAAATTAGAATGAAAGAAGACCTCGAAGAAGATTAGTATTACCCTCCGCATCGAGGACAGTACCTGACGAAATTTCTCAGTACACGAGCAATACAGAGACAACCTTGACATACATCTGAGCATAAGATCCGATGGCTGGCGTCCCTTCATGACTTTCTCTAGAATATCTGCCTTTGCTAGCTCTTCTTGGGGCTCGGTCGGCTCACATCCGTCCAGGTGCTCTCGGGTAGGCCAGCGAAGATACCGAGCGCCTAGAGCGCGTGAAGACAGGAAAAAATCCTTCTTTCGACCTCGCACTGAGCCAGGATTGGTGTCCTCAGCGCCTTTCCTGTGACAGTGCGTGAAAATTGAGCGACGAGCGACTGCGGGCGGCTGAATTATGTTCATCGCCGTACGTCGTGCGACTACATGGCTGTACAATGGCCTGCAGACACCTGTATGCATACGCGAAGGACAAGACCCTCGTCGCGCAGAGCTCGTCGACGACCACAGCGACGGAAATTTCTTCGAAAATTTGAAGTTTCTTGGCTGACGCAAAGATGCCGCGTGGCAAGCTGGGCCTGGCCTTCCCAACCGGGACCCCTGGATGTCACACCTGTCACATCTGAATTTTCCCCACCCCCGCATTCCAATTTGCTCACTGAGATCACCGCGAGTCGCAAACGGATCTGGGAACGGAATCAGAATTGCCTGTATGTTCTTTCTGACGGAATCACAGCAGCTAGGCCCCAGAAGAGAACGTCTATTTTTCAATTTGCTTCCCGTACCCTCCAAACTTCTTTCGTGTCGGGGTATCGGAGTTGGCTGCGGATTTTTGGAAAACATACCGGAACATCTGTCATATCCACTCCCTCATTGCCTGCTCCTTTCGCATGTCCCGTTATGTGAACCTTGAAGTTTACTCGACGCAAAGTCAACCTTTTCTTATCTCATTCCGGGACATTTTGAGCTGAGGTCTTCACAGCTGATTGGAAACGTTGTGACAACGTGCTGGGCCTGTGCGATCGGCCATTCCCGATTTTAACAAAGATGGCAGTCAAGATCATATCTGTTGACCATTCTTTTTCCGGGCCTGAGGCTCTTCACGGCCCCATTACATATAACTAGATACCCTTTTCTTTCCCCCACCCTACTATCCGCCGTAACATGTCCTGTGCTTGACGCCCTCCTACTACCCTTTCCTAATCATAATGTCCGAGACTCGAAGGCTTTTGGAGGCCGCTAATGTCCCTTTCTGTTCTTCTCCGCGCCATGCGGTGTACCCCACGCGTTCCATGGGAGCGTATTGACTGCTTGCCTCGCGAATCAGCCTCAAAGTGATGTACGTCTCCTAGTCTACTCTGCGTCGTTCTTGGAACCGATACTCACACATTTCCCCTCTTCTCTTCCCAGGAAATTTTCTGCATTGTAGAGGGCGGTCAGACTCAGGCGCATCCATTCCGGCGTGTTCGCGACGCGGTCGTCACCAGTGAGCATTTCACCCTTGTTCAGTCCCCATGGACAAACAGGTGAGACATATCCTTATTTGTCCTGCTATACAATTAACCAACCACCCTTTTAGACTTCATGTCACCTATCGTCGGCTAATCCCCGCGATAGAAGTGAGTAACATCTCCCTGTAGAACGTAGTCCACCCAAGTTGACAGTACTCTCCCACATAAGATCGAGATTCTCCCAGCAGGAGAAGCAGGGCCTCGTCGTCTAAACGGTAGCACGGTAATGAAGATACACGGTGTGCCCTTCTTGACTATTTCCGAATTCGTGCGAGCAAAGCTGAAGAGCTGGATGATGTACGCCTTCTATGCTCGTGTTTCTCTTTCATCTCTGACCTCCCCTTGCCGCTGTTCACATTATAGTAGCCGACAGGACCGTGACGCTCGTGATATCATATTCATGATGCCTCGTTACTGGAATCGTATGGACGTTAACCGAATACCTGAAATCGACATGGACCAATTTGTGGAGCGTAACGCAGAGGCCCGGCCCGCTTGGATAGCCATCAAGAAGAAATACAGAATGTAGTTTACCGCCCAGTCGTGGAGTCCTGCCGGCATGGATATTTTGTTCCCAAAAATTTGATGGGCGACGCGCCCGTATGCCCGTATTGTAGCATCATGTA
Organism: Desarmillaria tabescens; assembly: GCF_030435595.1. Taxonomy (NCBI): domain Eukaryota; kingdom Fungi; phylum Basidiomycota; class Agaricomycetes; order Agaricales; family Physalacriaceae; genus Desarmillaria; species Desarmillaria tabescens. Next base: position 217,006 of record NW_026848337.1, on the reverse strand, counting down.
AACCTGCAGGACGAGGGAGGACTATTAGCGTTTGTATGATTATCGCAGAGATAAATCGAAGTACTGTATTATCAAGGACCCACAAAGATGTCATCTTTAGCACAATCGCTGAACAATCGTTACAAAAATACCATCAGCCTCCGCGAGATGTGGTCCAACTATCGTACACGAAGCCTGAGTTTATCATTCTTCTCGACGGTCGCAGGGGATTCGGAGTGTTCCAAGTCTCACGGGAGAACTGATCTCGACGCCACTTTTCTTGCACTAATTGCTATCCCACAGATATTCTGAACCGACGCTATTTGGAGAGTCGCACCATTTCCTTATCCTCCACTGATACATCGGAGGCTGTGAAGATCTTCATTACGTCCAGATATGGTAGAGAAAAGGCCTATTGAATTGAGAACTCGCGGGTATGGCCATCTCGTATCACGGAACACGATCGCGGTCGGAGTGAGCAGTGGGAAAAGGAAGACATGCATGAAGGAAAGTATGGGAATGTTGCTGAGATAGGTGTAGTACGGCGGAGATGGAAAAGCCGAGACTTTGGCCCATTCAACGATAGAGCGTGGAAATGTGAAATAAAACTCGCCCCTCGACCCTTGCGATTGAGTCCAAAACTCAACAATGATGGTCACCCGTGTCTTAATTGCGCCAGAACCCACATGGTCTGCCTCCTGGTGTTCCGACGGCAAGGAGGCCGAATCCATGGTAGAAAGTAGGAGCGTTGGGCTAGTTTTGCGTTCGAGAGCAGGGATCGTGGGGAAGGAAGAGCAAGGATAATCTACTTATGTGGCCTTGCATTCGCGGGAAATTTTTTTGACGGCGCGGCGATATTCCTTTTGGGGGCCTGTACCAAGACAAAGATGGCAAATAATGTGGCTTGTGGTCAGGCTCGTGATCTCCGGGAATAAGTCATGAGGTCTCGAGGTCCCCCGAACGTAAAAAAAAACCCTTGACTACTTATGTTAGGACGGACATTCAAGTGAAAGACAGAACTTACTCACAAGGTGGCCGTACTGTGACCTGTCCGAGGCATTGGTAGACGTTATGACTTCATCAGTGACAACATCAGTCGGTAGGGGTGTCCAATGTGGACCCGGAAAGACCGAATATCCAGAACGTTGCTTTCCAAATTGGCAGACAGGACGACAATTATCCGAAAGATTCAAGAATCAGGTCAAATGCCAGTGTCGCGCTAGTAACGGGCATTGGGGCAAGATTCTCAATTATACACGCAGCCACGGTACACTTGAAGACCAAGGTCCAAAACGAGTATCATTTATCACGATCAGAAGCGGCCGCTCTCGATATTCAGGAGGATAGAAGCAACGGAAAGACCCCAAAAATAATACATCCATCGATGAGGATAGCAATCGCATTATGCAGTATAGGCCGCTGAGATTCCTATTCAATGCAATAACGACAGAACAGTACGTGTTCTGTGATTCTGCCTTCCACGACTGTCACCAAAGCGGTGAACAGCCGAAGGCAACTCAATAGCGACCGCGCGATGCAGTGAATAGCGGGTTACATTTTAAACCGACGAAACGGGATTAGCAACTCTGGTGTAGCCGAAGTCAATGCACGGGATTTGGGAAGATCAGAATGGACCTGCCTTATCATGATTGAGAAAGGCACACGATTGCCACCTTACATATGGAAGTATTTTGTGGTATCGGGGTTTAGATACTTGGTATTGGCGAACCGATATGGCCTGTTTGGACGTTGAAAAGTTCAGTCAGGATTGGCAGGTAGAACAAAGGTATAATTTATAGACAGGGACGATAAGAGATACCCAGGTAACGAAGTGGAGCGTGAAATGGTCGTTAATGAATGCTCGTAGTGCCGCAAGTAAGCACCCCGCTTGGAACTGAGAAGACCTCTACCAGCGTCACCGGACCGGTAGAAGTTACCGACCACTATCCTGGCGGATAATATTAGCTTGGGGCCAGCTTCGTACGCAAAGCGTGTGCGATTCGCGTTCAGCGGCACCGCGAAAGAAATCCGTAAACCGGAAATGAAAACTCCTTGGATCTATGGACTGCTCCATATCTTCTCTTCGCCGAAAATATAGGAGCATGAGAGTTCAACGAGAGAATGAAGTGTCAATGCTGTACAAAGATCCAACGTTCAACAGTAATGGATTCTGCGTCTTTATTTGCTGTGATTGACTGCTCAGGTGATTTTTTAGAGCAAGATGAACGAAACTTGTATCGAAACCAGTTGACTGACCGAAGATACCGGACGTAATAGCACTCTTGAAACAAGTGAAGAGGGAATGACCCTTCATTCAGAGAAGAGGAACAATACCATTGAGACATTATCATATAGGGCACCAGAAGCGACCCGAGGAGCATAGACGAATGATGGTAACCAGTTGGTGACCCTTAACGCGATGCTAGTCATTCTACCATCATCACTTGTGAGGAAGCACGTCTGCCAGAGCCAGTACCCAGGGCCATGGGTCGCCAGAACGGTTCCTTGAGAATTGTAAATGAAAATCCAATTTCTGATACACGCTAGCCAAGAATGAGTCCAGTAGCCGGAAAAAGTTCTCAGCTGACGAAGCGCCAGGATCATCCGTATGAGCACCAGTGGAGTTTCATTCTTCTACATTGGGCGAGTCTTCAAATGAAGTTTTGACGTTTGGGTCACGGTGACATACGAAGATGGGAGGTAGTGGCCAAAGAAAGGAAATTGAATAAAAATCTTTTCATATCCGGCAATCCAAATGAAGACCGTTTTCTGCTTCCACTGCAACGCCCATCCTCCAAATTTTCGGTATCCCTTGCTGGTCCTTCGCGTGGTTGGCTCTGGTTTTCTTCATCTTGTATATATCACGCATCCTTTAGGAACCGAGTTCAAAGGGAGCAACACCGGCAGTGTCGCCTGGCATGCATTTCACGAAACCAGCATGGGTGATGCACGGGGACTCGTCTGGGAAAACCGATTCCGCGAAACGGCTCTCTATCTTCTCTGTGCATGTCCATCCCGACGGCTCTCGTATCGCGACCGGTGGGCTGGATGCCAAAGTACGAATATGGAGCACCAAACCGATTCTGGTTCCGGCGTCCGAGCTTTCGAACAAGCCACCAAAGTCGTTGTGCACGTTGTCGATGCACACTGGTCCAGTGCTGTGTGTACGATGGGCTCATTCTGGGAGATGGCTCGCGAGTGGTAGTGATGATGAGATTGTCATGATTTGGGACCTTGACCCGTAAGTGGTGTCCTCTCTCCCGTAGCGGGCCATTCTCACTTTGGTGCAGAAGCGCCCGGGGAAAGGTCTGGGGCTCTGACGAGATTAATGTTGAAGGTTGGAGACCGATGAAGCGCCTGCCGGGGCATGAAAGTGGTGCGCTGTCCTTTGTTTTCGTGCTGAGCCGCGTTTTAGATTGTTCTAGATGTCACTGATGTGGCTTGGTCTCCCGGGGATCGCTATCTCGCGTCGGTAGGACTGGACTCACAGGTTCTTGTCTGGTGCGGATATACACTGGGTGAGTGACTGCTTGTGTTCCCCAGCAAACTACTGAGCGTCTCCAGAGCGTCTGCGGAAACTTGACCAGCACCAGGGCTTCGTCAAGGGAGTGTGTTGGGATCCTGTGGGCGAGTTTTTGGCAACACAGTCGGATGATCGTTCCGTCAAGATTTGGAGAACGACAGATTGGTCTCTTGAAGCCGAGGTCACGAAGCCGTTTGAAGATTCCCCGGGGAGCACTTTTTTCAGGAGACTGAGGTCAGTGACCCACCTTCTCTCTCTTGAAATTTACTCACAAGAGTGTAGTTGGTCGCCCGACGGTGCTCATATTACTGCCTCGAATGCAACAAATAATAAAGGATTTGTATTCATTGCTGCGGTTATTACGCGAAACACATGGACGTCCGAGATCAGCTTGGTCGGCCACGAGAATACTGTTGAAGTCGCGGTAAGCTTGCCTCTTACCGAGTCATGTTACCGTTCTTTTTTTAATGGTCAACTTAGGCTTACAATCCACACATATTCTTGAGAAATCCCAATCAGCCTGTTTCGACCTCAAACATCTGTTCCGTCGTTGCTTTGGGCGCCGATGACCGGTCGGTATCCGTATGGCAGACAAAAACAGCACGACCACTCATTGTTGCTAAGGAGGTCTTTGAAAGGCAAATTATGGATCTGAATTGGTGAGTTCCGGCATGCCTTAAGTTGAAATTCCCGTCTCATACAATAACAAGGTCATGGGATGGGCTAACTCTGTATGCTGCATCGTCAGATGGAACGATAGCTGTGTTCAACTTCGAACCAGATGAGCTTGAGGGCATTGCTCCGCATTCGGTTCAAGATCAATACTTGTCGAAGTTTGGCTTTGTTCCCCCACCTATCCCCAAAGGATATTCCCACGTTCCCACGCAGAGCACCTCCACGCCATCCCCCTCACACACTCATTCACAGACCGCTGGGTTTGACAATCACGTTAATGGGAGCGGCGGTGAACGAGTTAACATGCTCGTGGCTAAACGAAACAATAAAAAGCGTGTAGGCCTTACGCAAGTCCCTGCTGCAGCCAACTGGCGCCACTCCGATGAACGGACCAAAGCGAGCTTCTTTGATACCCATTCAAGAGGCCAAAATGGCTGTGGATTCTCCTCCTCACCAGGCGCAGACTACGTCGTTTTTCCCTTCTCCGAATGAACAGCCTTATTTCCCTACTCCAAAAGAGCAACCCTTTGAAGCCCCTTCCAGCTACAGGTCCCGGCACGCAGATATTGATATGGGAGTTCCGATTGACGCGTTTGACATGTCTCCGAACAAGGGAAAAAGAAAGGCATCAGATGAAGATGAAGAATCCCGGCCGGTGTTCAGGACTTTGGGAGGGGACCGTCCTCGTCACAACATACCTATCACAGAGATTACAAGTTCGGGAATGGCTAGCCAATCGACATGGGGCTCGAGCACTCTTATCCTGCCAACTCCTGCTGTCTTGACTAGGTCGACGACAGAATGTAGACGGCTACCGACTACGTGTTTGAAAGCGTGAATTCTGAAGAGACCGGTGTGTCCTTACCCCGTTGGTTTTGGTGTAATGTCTAATCTTTTTTTAGGTTTGTCAGAGGTGTCATTTGTGAGTGGCAAGCAGACGCTCTGGCTAGACTACTTGTCCTCGCCGGCGTTAGCTATCAAAGCTACGTCGTCGTATTGTGCTGTGGCTATGCAAGATGGATCAGTGAACGTGTATTCTCATACTGGAAGAAGGTACGATCACCTCTCGCCACCACTGCGTGTTCTTCTCTGACCCTTCGCAAGGATTATGCCGAATTTGAGCCTTGGCGCACCTTGTTCTTTCCTGGATGGCGTGAAGAATTCGTTACTAGTCATCACTGCGTCCGGTCAGGTTTACTCCTGGTGCGTTATCTTTTCCTACTGAGGTCCGTCGGCTGCCTTACCCCAATGCCCAGGGCCGTGAATAAACAGGCATCATTCTTCCCTCCAGTATCCATCGCACCACTTTTATCACCCAATGTTACTATTTCCTCAGCCACAACCCGTGCCAACGGTTGTCCAATCTTTAACTTCTCCAATGGTGTCGTCTATTCGTATGATCCACAACTCTCCGCTTGGGTGAAGGTTACAGACCGATGGTGGTCAAGCGGCTCTGACGTTTGGCCCGGGAGACAGCGTTCTTTAGCACAGTCTGCCAATCGCGGTATATTGAGTGCACTAGAAGCGAGTGTAAACGAGTCGCCTGATGAGAGCGCGGCGGAGAAACCGAGGCCGTCTTGGTGGGGGACAGCGCTAACGTTGGGACACTTGGAGACGCGGTTGCTTTCTGCAAAGTTGTTGGATAGCCCGTCGGAGTATAAGCAGGCACTGCTGCTGTACTCGAAGAAGATTGCGGATGAGGGATTCAGGGCTAAGGCTGAGGAGCTGATTAAGGAGCTCTGTGGACCTGTCTATTGGTGAGTCTGTTTCCTGGGAGGCATGCAAAGGTGCTTATGTATTTACATGTGTAGGCGGTCGGCAGATGAACAGCGGGAGGTTACCTGGTCGCCTTATGTGGCCGGTTTGTCCAAGCGAGACTTGCTCAAGGACGTTGTATTGGCACAATTTGGTATGTTGATATGGGTTTACTCGAAGTTCGTGATACTGATGGTCTGTCTAGTGAGGAGTAAGACCCTAACGAAGCTGGCTATGGACTATCAAGATTTGTTGAAGAAGATTGCCACTTGCTAGCGATGATATATGATTATGATTGGACCGACGGACTGTATATATAGTATATTTTTTTAATCCTATGTAGCTATACCATTTACTCTGCTCGGGATTTGAGCCAAGGTCTCATGAGAGGCTGAGATCTATTTCGAAGTCCATGGGAGCATTGAGCCAATGAACTTGAAAGTTGAGGAACGTTCAAGAAAAGTTTGGTGTTGTTTACTAATCGCCTTGCCTTGCATCCTGCTTCACTCGTTCAAGTTGATAAAATGTTTCTACCGCACGATTGAAGGTTTTGAGATACCAGGTATGTTTTACTAGTCATTTGGAACCTCCCTGTGTAATTATGATTGAAAGTGATTGTAGGAGTGCCACCATTATAAAGCCAAGTCGCCGGCCAGAATCCGAACTTCCGAAATCTTGAGCATACCAGTTGTTTGGATATTGCTAGTATCACTACCATCACGTCTTGCTTGATTGGTCAGTTTCTCTGAGCTCCATCGATGGGTGCGTCCGACCAAACGCCATATATGCGGTGATTCGTGAGTATTTCTTTTGCCAAGCTTTGTGAATTTCCAGTCTCAAGACCAAATCGTAGATACCATCAATAACGGCACATGCAAATCCTCCCAATTTCAGAGCTCCAGATACGGTTTGAACCTATCTTCAGAAGCAATTTGTCACATGAAACCATATTCCATGATTTTCGTGCAATCGCGTTCAAGGGGCCATTGAAAGGCTCCACATAGGCGCGTCCCGTCTGGCTTTTCTGTAAGTGTTAGACACAGGAATCTGACCGTGTTATTGATGTAAATGTAGGGCTTTGCCCAACCAGGGTCGAGCAATGTCGCGCCATTAAGGTGTTCATCGGCGTGATCGGCATTCCATGGTTCGTGGTAACTGAAAGGTGCAAGTAGGCCAACATATGAGGTGCTTGTACCGGATGTTCCTTATCCTGATAGCGAAGGGAGGTTTAAATGGGGAGAAAGACTCAGCTCGTTAGTGCACTTCCACTATGGCTGCTTCGTCCAAGACATCATTACCTGATGCGCTATCCCCCAGCCCTACTGCGTCGCTATATTCTCTTTCCAAGGATGCCGATACGAAGAAGGGTTCTACGCCAACCGACGACTTGGTCGATGGAGAGCCGGAGCCTTTTAAATTTTCGAACGTCTTCCGTCGTCGCAAGAACGAAGACTTGGATGCAATAGCTACGAAACGATCCGTCTTTGATGACCCGGAGTTGGCCCCGCATTACTGGCCAAAGAAGGAGTACGAGAATATACATCGGTTTGACCCCAATGCACGGTGGACGTTTGCTGAGGAGAAGGTAGTTTGTGTTTTGTACTATTGTGACTGGTATTTATTCTCTCTCCTGTAGGCATTGGTCCGGAAGATTGATTGGAAGGTCATGCTTTGGGCTGCCATCAGCTTCTCAGCTTTGAACCTGGATCGGAATAACCTCACTCAAGCGAATACTGATAACTTTCTGCCTGATCTCGGCTTAACCACCGATGGTGAGTGAAATTTATATTCCCAGGACGCATAGGATGTGACCTCCCTTACGCAGATTACAACTGGGGAAATTCGATATTCAAGTTGGCCTTTCTCTGTGCAGAACTACCCTCACAACTTGTTTCAAAGCGGGTTCGTCGGCATAGGACATGGACGCTTGTTCCGGCTGATAATGTATCCAGGTTGGACCGGATCGTTGGATTCCGACACAGATGGTTCTGTGGTCTATCGTGACAATGGCGCAATTTTGGCTGAGTGGCAGGACATCGTTTTTACTATGCCGGGCATTGCTAGGGTGGTTTTCTCTTTTCTCCTTTCGGCGACTTAAATGCTCAGCTCTTCACTAGGTTCATCCAGGGCGGGTACGCTCGTTTGACATCTATATCTATCTTCTAAAGTTTTCTAAACATCTGAATGAAGGTTTATCCCCGACCTCATTCTCTACTTGTCATGTGAGTTTGGAGTTGCATATCGCTACTTCTTCGCTCGTTTACAGGAGTAAATTATGACAGACTTTTACACGAAGAACGAACTTCCCTTTCGTTTGGCCCTCTTTTGGATGTCCTCCAATGTGTGCACTATCATCGGCAGTTTCATAGCCTTCGGTGTTCTTCACATGAGAGGTGTCCTGGGAAGGGCCGGTTGGAGGTGAGCCGGTATGCCGTAACACCATAAGCAGTTCTAACTGTTTCTAGATGGCTGTTCCTCTTTGAGTACGTGGGTCGCGACGATCGTTCAGCCCAGCACTAAACCATTCTCAGAGGCCTGATCACCCTGGTCATCGGGACAGCCACGTTTTTTAGAATGCCCCCTTCTCCTACGCAGACGAAGTCATGGTTCCGTCCCAAAGGATGGTTTAACGAAAGAGAAGAGACGATTGCTGTGACCCGCATTCTTCGGGATGATCCTACGAAGGTTTGCATTTCTTAGGTCAAGTGGGAAATTTCATCTTATGCAGTAACCAGGGTGACATGCATAACCGCGAAGGGTTGACGCTCAAACGTCTCTGGATTGCAGTTTGTGATTATGATTTATGGCCGGTATATTTCATGTGGGTTGTCTTCTTGCATGAGTCTGTCGGGGGTCTGTCGGTCTAACATTTAACTTCAGAGGCTTAATGTTCGGTATCCCCACTTCCCCGCCGAGCAGTTATCTTACTTTATCTCTCCGTAATATTGGGTTTGTCCATGGGAACAGTTTGTCTTGTAGGAATCGTACTGACGCTGGATAGGTTCAATACGTTCCAGTCTAACCTGCTCACAATTCCGTCCACTGTCGCGGGCATGATAACTAATTTCGGTATTACACTGGTTTCCGAAACAGTTAATGATCGCTCGTTTGTGGCGATGGCTGAAGATTTTTGGATACTTCCCTTCCTTGTGGCAATATACTGTCTTCCAGACTCGCCGAACCAATGGTTGTACTTTGTTCGTCCTTCTTCCATACATTCACATTCTTTTCACCAAGCGTGACATTGCAGGGGCTGGCATCGGGCCTATTATCGTATCCGTACGTCAGAATGTTTCCGTTCCTTCTATGTATCGTCACTGACGCTAGTACCCGTTCTCAGCTACACACATCCGATACAGGTGCTTCCCTTCTCTTTGACGTCTTCTTCCTTGCTGACACTTGGCTTGGCATGCAGGTGGGGCTGGTGTTCCCGAAACTCTGGTGCAGTAGCTAGCAGGACTGTCAACGCATCACTGTACAACATGTACGCATGTCCTGTCTTGCCTTGACCTTGTGTGTACTGGACTTAAACGCCTTCAGGTTCGTTCAAGCATCAGGAATCATATCGGCGCAGATCTACCGTAAAGATGATGCGCCGAACTGTAAGAATTGTTTCCATTCTACGGCTGAGAAGTTGACATTACGTTAATCCTAGACCGTCGTGGAAACAAAATCTTGATTACCATCTGCTGCTTCAACATGCTCATCATGTATCCGGGGACGAAAGCTTATTACATCTATCGCAACCGTCAACGAGATAGAATCTGGAATGCGATGTCGTTGGAGGTACATGATATCTTTTTTGGAGCCTTTGCATGCTGACCAAGTCATCTTAGGAGAGAAAACATTATCTTGAAACCACCACCGATATAGGGAATAGGCGACTCGACTTTAGATTTGCACACTAGAATTCGACAGAGGGGTCTTCATTGCTACGTTTACCACTTACCACCGGGCCCCGGGGACACCTTTGAGCAACTGTTCTTGACATACTGGGATAAGCTCGGGTTTTTTACTAGACATTAAGCATGGCCACTGTGGAGCTCTCGCAGCACTCGCAGCACGAATACAAAGGTTTTTCTTTTGGGCCTCGCAACGCGCGCCACCGTGCTCCCGGGCCGTCGGTATTTGAAGCTTTTAAGGGAACCCTAACCCTGGGAAGGTGCTGCGACAGCCTTGATTCAAAAATAGCCACAATGCCGGACTATCACCGGCAAAAATTTTGAACAATGGAAACAATGGGTGGCAACGTTAACGTCAACGGGCTTGTACTTATTGTTCTCGCTTCGCAGCCTGAGCATATATAAAGCGTAATGTCTGCCAGCGTGCTCTTCAACCTCTTTGGCTTACGACCGCCTCGACTTTCTTTCTTTCCTTCCAACGAGCCCGGTGCTCCAGACGACTTACGATCTCTCCATCCGTTTAAATTCTTTCAATAATGGCTGCTCGTTCATCTTCTTTCGTCCTTCTTGCCACCCTTGCTTGCCGTCTAGCATCGGTTGGTGCTGCACCCACAGGTTTTGGATTCTTGTCAGTTAGAGCAGACTCCAATTCGACCTCAAGTTCTTCATCTTCTTCGAGCTTTGCCGGCGCCAATGGCCTCAAAGCGCAACAGCTGAACGCCCAATTTTCATCTCTTTCTGCCAATGACTCTTGCACTAGTACGTCTTTATCATCTATCTCTTTGAACTTCTAACAACTTGCTTTTAGCTGGCGATCAGGCTTGCGTTGCAGGTGGATTCGCTCAATGTGTCGGAGGAGCGTGGGAGGTTACCGAGTGCTCTAGCGGCACATCGTGCTTCGCTCTTCCCCTTGTCAACTCCGCGGGAACAAGTTTATCTTGTGATAGTGAATCTGACGCGTTAGCGCGTATCGAGGCCACTGGAGTTTCGGGCGGTATTGACGGGTCGAACTCGACTACTTCCTCTGGTTCCAATTCAGCCGTGTCCTCCGCATCAGCCGCTGCTTCTTCCACCAAGACAGCAGCAGCTACCTCTGCCGCGGCTTCTGCTTCTGCCACGTCCAGTGCCAGCACTGATGACGGTGATGATTCAGATGATGGAGACCTCGGGTGTGACGACGGTGAGGATGATGGTACAGATGATACCACCGCGGACGCGTCTGCTTCTACAGTTGCTGCTTCTCTAACTGAAACAGGAGTAGCTGCTTCCACTTCGGCCGTGGCTGCATCTGCCAGCGCCGCCTCAGCGTCCGATGCTGTATCCGCATTGAACAATGACGCAGTAGCATCGTCCTCAACCATAATCCTCAAAGCGGCTTCCGCTACTCCTACCTTCAACCGTCGACAACTCGAGACCTCTCTCAGCAGCGCTTCTGTATCCACTACCTCTGCTACCGCATCAGGTGCAACTGGTGCATCAGCCGCCTCTGTGTCGGCCACCTGATAGTGCCTCGGTCTCGGGCGCCAGCGTGGCTGTTTCGGCAGCTAGCAGCTCTGCGACAATTACCTTCCGCTGCTGTTTCCACGCCTGCTTCCCACAGTAACTGCGCCCAGCACATCGACCACGACCGGTGCCGATGGTGTCGTGACAGTCAATGTCGTCTCTGTAGTGACGATGTTGGTGATGACGGACTTTGCCTTCATGTTCCGGCTGTTTTTGTTGCGCCCAGTTCAGATATATCCGCAACCGCTTCAGCCACTGTAGCTTGCCGCTTCCTCAGCTGCGACTGTCGTGGGAGCCTCATCCTCTGCTGTTGCAGCGAGTGCTGCTTCTACTTGCCACTGCCTCCGCCTCCGCTTCTGCAGCAGTTAGTAAGCGTTGTTTCTGCAACTACGTCTGCGACTTCGGTTGCCGCTGCTGCCTCATCCTCCTCCTCCACAAACGGCGGGTTCGTTTTCAGCTTCCAAAGTGCTTCCACGGGTACCACAACGGCTGCTGTCAGTGACAACACCAGCACGGTGGATATTGCTAGTGCCTTGACGGCTACGATTTGATGAACATTATATTAGCATTATTGACGGACGGATTACTTGTATTGATTACACTTTCACAAACCTACCACTCATTGTATTCTTAGTGCATGACATCTATAGATTTCCATTTTGTCGTCGAACCTCCTTGTAATTCAAAGTTGAGTGGCTGGGCCAAGAGAATATGTTCCGGTGCTCAATCACTTGAGGGTAAATCGAGCGACAAGGACGGGACGTCGAGTAGGTCTTCGCTATCAGAAGACAGTATGACTCATGTAGCCTATGTTCTTACAAAGGTGCGTCCAAATGGGCTTGGAAGTTGGGGCCTGGCCCGGAAGTTGAAGTAGCCGTCACAAAAGGATAGTGAGCTATGTTGATAACTCGAACACTTTGATTACAACAATTTTGAGTACGGATACAACAGAATCGATAACAATGCCATGTAAACTAGTAAATGCTCAGCTAACCCAAAAACCCTAGACGAAAGCAAACCGAAGTTGATACAATAAATATGAATGCCGTCCCGAATGCATGTGTGATATGTGAAGAGGATAAAAAAAGAGATGTCTAATACCCCCTCAACGGCGGGCCCCGACTCAGCTCCAGGCCAACTTTGTGTACGACCTGCATCCCCAACGGTTCAAATACCTCCTTCCACACTTGTCTCCTCCTCCTTCCATCAAATATACAAGCCGACCGCTCACCAGATTCACCTTCCGGCCCAAACACGAACACCTTCTCATCATTCCACGGCGCTTCCCCGTAAGCAAACGCGATCCACCTCTCCTGCATCGTATCCCTAACATGGGTATATGACCACTGATCAACACACGGCTGCATCCACGAGCACCCATCCTCATCACTGATTTCCACCGAATCGTCCTCATCCACGTCAAATTCGCAGAAACCTTCGTCATAGGACATCATAGAAGACGAGGGTGATCGGGCGGATTCAGGAAGCGGAACGTTGTCGAACAGGTAGACAAGGTCGACCGCATGGTGCGGAAGATTGACGGTCGGCCCGTCTTGATCAAAGACATACCGCCAGACTCCATGTCCGCCTCGATCGCGTCGAGCAGACTGGGCTACGCACTCGGTGGGCCATGCCACGCGAGCGTCGTTGATGAGGTCCAGGACGCGCTGGACGATTTCTTCGTCGGAGGTGTAGGAAGAGATATCGTAGGCATTCATAAGGTTAGAGCTTTTGGAAAGAGATTGACAGATAGCTTTGATCCGGCGCACGACTGCAGGGGCGGTCCATTGTGCGGCATACAGCGACCAAACTAACGAGTCGGAGGCACAATCACCTATGATGAGGGGTTGAAGATTAGCTGGAGGATGGAAAGTAGTCAGTCCAACGCTCGGATGGGGTGACCGTGACGGCCTTTTGGGAACCTTGTGAATCGAGAGAAGGTCAGAGAATACGTGATGGTCTCGGTGGTGCGCGTCGTCCGGTTGAAAGTAACTTCTCCATCCCTGACGGAAGAAGACACCGTCATCGACGTTGCGGAGAGTCAGACCGTACGCGAATAACTTATCAGCGTCGATGGCGCGGAGCTGATCGACGGTGGTGACGTGCAGTGCTGACATGAGTCTAGATAGATGCCAGCCTGCTGCTGAGACGTCCGGAGCGTTGGACTCCAGGATGGCGCTTTGGACTATTGCTCGTTGGAAAAGTGGTCGTGTTTCATTGGCCGTAGACAAGAGGTGAGATACGATATCAGCCGCTCCCGACGATTCCCCAAACAGTGTGATATTGTTAGGATCGCCGCCAAAATCTCCAATAAAGTGGTGAAGCCATTCGAGCAGTTTACGTTGGTCGCGTAGGCCTAGATGAAACGTCAACAAAAAAAATGGGGGAGAATGATATATTGACGGACCGTAATTGCCGACGCCTTCATCACCCGCAGACTTGTTGTCTTCACGTAACATGGGACCGGCAGCGAAGCCAAACAAGCCAAGCCGAAAACTATAACACAGCGTGATCCATCAGACAGAAGTTCGCAAAAATACCTCCGGATCTTACTTGAAGGTGACCACAATAATCGGTTTGCCAATGAGTATACTATGATGGACTAATGCGCCCCCGTCGTAGACCCAACTGGAGCCTGTTCCTCTGTCAGCTCCTCTGTCATTGACACCAGTCGTAAGCATATGGATTCGTAAAGGGTGATCACGAGACTCACCCATGAATCCACACCATAATTGGTATACGAGAGTGCGGGGTAAGACCAGCGGGCGTGGTGATGTTCAAATTGAGGCATTCGAACTCATTTTGCTTAAAGGACTGCTTGGGTATATCATCGTCGTTGAGACCAAACATGGCCTCTTCGATGCTTTGCCTGCATCTGTACTGCGGACAAATAGGTCTACAGCAATCTGTGAGCGCTAAAATGATAGAAGTATCTCGAAACCTTACCCGTATTTTGTTGCATCCGTAACGGGCTTGTAAGAAGTAAAAAGCTTGGATTGGCGAAAACGAGCGGGTATGGAGGCGTATTTAATGCCTCGGTATTGATGAACTTGAGCTTCGGGCGTTGAAGCGGTGTGCAGCACGCCGAGAAAGGTAGTATGCAACGGTATGTGGTGCACCTGGGGCAATGAAGCCTTGTAATGCATCTGCGCAATGGGCATGTTGAAGGTAGTAGGAAGAGGTGAAGGGACAGCCCCGCGAGACTGTTGTGATTATAAGACAAGAGATACAACGGTCGAGATCGGGGGAATTTGTATGCGCTGTGGGAAGTTCGGCATTGGCCAATCTTCACGGAGCTGGTTTATAGATTGAGCGGAGAGGTGTCGAAAATCTTGCAGGTTGTCTCAGATAGGCAACCAGATGGAAGAATCAGTGATCACACGTGATGTCCCGGTTCTACCCTCATTGGCTGTGAGAAACTCGCGGAAAGGACGAGAACAGACGAGATCTGTACCATCTGAAACGACCCGGCCCAGACCTACCCTTCGGAGGAAATGCCGGAACTGGCTATTACAGTGACGCATGAATTGAACAGGGGCCTTGAATATAGAATGCGGCACTGCTCCATCACGGAGCCAATGGGCCCAAAACCGCTGAGTCGAAGCAATGAAGGAGACTTCGCAACAGACACCTACACGACGGTAGGAAATCAGCATCATGGTAGAGGCAATGTAACCCAAAAAGCATACCACAAGCGATGACCACGAGTAGAAGCCTGGGAATTGTACATGTGAATGTGAATTGCTGAAACTCTTCGGAACCCTTGATCCAGAAAAAGTCAGCAACCATCACACCTTCGTGCTCACGTCGAAAAGGATAGGACTTCCAAGCCCAAGTCACCTGCAAAGTATGATCCGAAATGAAAATAACATTGGGTAAACGACAGATAGGCGCATTGGGCGCGATATACAGACAATCTCTATAGCTGGTACACGTAAGTCATGACTAGTTGGGGCTTTAGAATGAAGGAAACGGCTTACTATTAACCCTAGCAATCAACCCGACGAGATCATGCCGTGACAGTGAACCGCTGTGCCCTTAAAGCGGTCTTCCCCGAAACTGGTCAGCCCCTGCTTCCGCGATTTTGCCAGAGGTTCCCCATAGCATGTTCCTCGTGCAGAGCCATCAGAACCATTAAAGATGGGAACCCCAAAATGGATGGATCTTGAGCGATCCTCTAGCTCATCATTGGGGGATTTAGTGCCGCTGAACTGCGCGAAGATTGATCGTCCTAGGCTCATGGAAGCAAGGATCCAGACCAGTCTAGCAGTGATAAAGAGAGAGATATTGAGACAGCGACAGCAGACGGAAGCAGCATGAGTGTCGAAAGACAAGAGCAATCGATATCGGCGTAGACTGATATGCCATCCCGTTTGTTGTGCGATACCCTCGGGACAAACATCAATATTACTGGGCACAGCCACTGATCCCTCATCGATCTCCTCTACAATCTCGAAAAAAAAATCTTGTCGATCCTGTACTCGGCCTGATTCTGTCAGATCGTTCATTTATCCTGTCTCGACCATTTCTTGAAGCCGTCCGAAATATGAGTTCGTCGTACCAGTGGTTCATCGATTTGTATGCCACTGATTCCCAATAACAGACACAGATAGTGTAGATGGTCGTCTACTATTCGCAATCCCGAAAAAAGGTGATTGATATACTTTGATGAAGTCGGTCCTACTGATTGCTTTTGAAACATTCAGGGAGGCTTCATGATAAATGTCTCTCTATATTGGCCGGTACGCGTTTCGTTTACCAAAACCGCGGCGGCCCAGGCCCGATTCTGTATTGATTACAATACCAGGCGCCGATATACAGTTCCGGAGAAATGACCGACTTGATGTCTGCCTGGTTAAGAACCACCCAATCGCACTGTGAAGTTTCCCCGCCGACTCTCCATGTGCTCCAAAATAGTGACCGCCTTGCCAGTGTATTCCTCCCCGCAGCGGACATTCCGTCCTTTGTCGGCCACGGAAACGTCGATCTCGGGATAACGGGTCACGATGTCATCCTCGAGTCCAAAATGCAAGGACAGATTACCGAAGTCCTTCGCCTGGGGTTTGGCAAGTGTAAACTTCAAGTCCAAGTTCCCGAAGCGGGGCCTATCAAAAGCGTGCAGGACCTTGCGGGAAAACGCGTAGTGACAAGTTTTGAAGTTCTCGCAGGTGAGTATTTCGGGAAGCTGGATGCGGAACTTAGGTTAGACGGAGAGAAGCAGACTCACATTGAGTACGTGGGTGGGAGCGTGGAGGCTGCGTGTGCTTTGGGTTTGGCGGACGGTATTGGTGGGTTACATCACCCCTTTATCAACTCACAGATATCTAAATTCCATCTTCCGGACTTAATGATTTTCCTAGTCGATCTCGTGGGTAAGTCGAAAAAAAGCCTGTGAAATCCACATTCACTCACATCAGAACCCCAGAATCCGGAGATACAATGCGTGCGGCAGGCTTGCATGCAATAGCAACTGTTCTGGAAACGGAAGCCGTTCTCATCAAGTCGAGTGTTCCTAAACACACCGCTCTTGATCCTCTCATTGCCCAGATCACGAGTCGAATCGCGGGGGTTGTCGCTGCAAGCAAATATGCGATTTGCCAATATAATATACGCAGAGATCGAGTTCCCGAAGCTGTGGCTATCACTCCGGGACGGAGAGCTGCTACTATAGCCCCTCTTGAGGAAGAGGGTTGGGTGGAAGTAAGCAGTATGGTTGAGAAGAAGAAGATAGCTGATATCATGGACGAGCTGATGAGGATCGGTGCAGAAGATATATTAATTTTTGGTCTGGACAATTGTAGAGTCTAACACCATTCGGATACCATTTCATAGAGATTAGCTCAAAGATCATAGCATTAGGTTGTACTTAAAGACGAGAAATAGAAAAGCCCTCAGCCACTAGCCGCCAGCTCTATTCGTGCCCCGAGAAAGATAATGAATGCCTCCTGAAATGTGTCAAGCTCGGTACGACATGTGTATATATTAACTGCCTTCACTGCGGAAGGCTGTGGATCGTGTATTCGGGACAGCTGCTGCAACGTATAAACGGTTAGACAAGTGGCTTAAGCGCTAAGCCGGTCATAGATGGGGTCCCAGGTATCCGAAGCCGATGAACTCAACCTATGTCAAAAATAGACTCAGAATCATTCGCGGGACAGATATACGGATGGGGAGTACCATAGCGAGTTACAGTGAGTTGAGAAAGGACTGTATTTGAGAAGAAGTCCTGATGTGCAAGATGATCTGACTATCACATCGTGGTAGCTTCCGCGAAAAATTGGCGAATGGCACGGTAACAATATACACAGCCTTGAGGCGCAGCACGTCCCAAAGTTCCAGCAGATATTGGTCCAATGCTTCCCAATCCGCAGCCGCACTGTTCACATACCACTGGTAAATGTCCAGAGCAAGGATTTCGAGGTTGGTAGATTTGACATGCTGGATAACTCTTGCTAGATTTATAGTCGGACTCGCGGCTTGACATTCAAGGAGCCGTAAGCAGCGCAGTGACGTGTTCTGGCTCAAGTCGAGTGTCGTATCTGCTATCCTATCAAGACACTGGCGCTTAAATTGGAATAGCAACGTACCGTATTTGTCATTCAGGCCGACACAAAACATGTCGAGGGAAGAACCCAGGATGTACAGGTACCGATTGACAGAGGGAATTTCTGGGGTATCGATATGCCCCACATCGATGCGGGGTAATAGGGGGACAGGGTCCAAGCGAGAAAGGCAACGTATCACCTCGCCGGGGCTCCGCGGGTGCAACAAGCTCAGCTGTTTGAGCGGCGGAAAGGCAGCATTAAGGGAGGAAATCAACGAGGAACAGTTCCGCCAATGGATCCAAGAAAACTGTGCCCCTCGCAACCTGGAGAATAGACACATTAAAGAGATAATATCATCGGCGGCGTGGACCGATGTCCTGACGACCTCCAGATGGGTGATGTTTTGGAGAGTTTGAGGTAAGAATATGACGGGGATAACGTGGTAGGAGAACCGTATGTGCTGGGTTTGGGAGTGGACACGCAAGGAGACGAGTTTGGGGAGGTGAGGGAGCGATATGGATATATCTTTCCACTCGAATGTCTGCTTAGGCGCAAGAGCGAATTCTGTACGCAGAGTGAGGCATCGCAGGTGGTCCCTCAAGAGTGACTGAGAGTGGGAGATATCAGATAAAAAATCGTGAATGTTGCTAGGCTTCACGGAAACACCGTGTTCGTCGAATAAATGGTATCTGCTCGATATTGACCAGCTCTTGCAAACGAGGGTACAAGCCCCAAGCGCAGCCTTATCATCATGCAAATGATCGATGACCGTGTCCACGATTTCGGGGGGAAGTTCAGACATGCGAAAAGGACAGGCCCGAAAAGCGGAGTCCCGACTTGCCCGACCAAAATTCGTATCGGTGTGACGTGACATCACTCACATGACTAAACGCGTTACGTCACGGCCACGTTACCGCGGCGTTCAACAAATTCTTTTCATCCGTTCCTTTCTTGTTTCTTCCACGATATGGCACCAAAACATCTCCTAGACGACTCGCCCTCTCCTTCATATCGCGCGGCAAAGCGAAGGCATCTCACAGATACTCCAGATACTCCAAGAACACCTCGTACCAGCTACCCTTTTCTTCCTTCAAGTTCCAGGAGCTCCAAGTGCTCTCAGTCTAGACCATTAGACTCTCCGTCGAACCCATTTGGGCGGAAAAGGACTGTCGCTTTGCTCAACACTCTACCCAGTGTCACGCCTTTGGACCAGCACGTTCACCTGCGATTCCAGTTCATAAGACCCGGCACACGAAGAGAAGCCGAGGGCGTCTACCGCATTGTCCGGGTGCCACTTAGCTATACCTTCCAGCACCTGAGATGCCTCATTTCATTTCTATTTGGAGGGGACCATGAAGACACTCACAAGATGGTGGACATGGACCAGTATGAAGATGAGGAGAGGGGGCATTTTTTCGAGGTCCGAAAGAGGATTGTGATGTACCAGCCAAAGTACAGGCAGGCGACTATACGTACGGGCGAGCCTTGGATTCGCCTCTCTAGCGCGAAGGATCCGTATCGCTACAAGGCGGACTGGGACTTTGATGACGACGAAGATGGAGAGTCTGTTTGTGGATCAGAAGTACAAGAACCACAGGAGGATGAAGAAGATGCTTGGCGTTGGGAGGCGGAGGATGAGTTGACTCTTGCGAACCTATGGCCCGAAGGAGAGCATCCAGATCTTGACCGTGGCATAATATATGTGCGTTTCGCTCGTTCCTTTTCCCGCTCTTCACTAATTTTCTTTGCTAGTATCATACTTGTTCAATGCGAGATGAACGGCCAACTCAAGTGCACATCACATACGATCGCTCCATTGTCGCGCGCCGCAAAGGGAAGGGTAATTCACCACATGTGCTTCGTGCCCGTGGAGACGTTTTTATTTCTCCCCTTGCTGAGTTGGGGCCATTCGAGACACGGGAGAAGTTCGAAAATCCCCTCATGCAGATGACACCGCATCTCTGGAATGACCCGGCGGATGCTTTTGCACGGTACCTTAGCAAAAAAGCGGTCCTCCCCAGCCCTGATTTTGACGACGATGAAGATGAGCTAGAAGTAGAGCAAAACTCGGTTAGTTTCTAACTACTTGCCCGCTCATGAAATCCATACTAAATCTTTTATTGTAGTTCATGTCGACCCCTGGTTTGACTGCCTCGTCGTCGTCTTCACCTATGTCTTCTCCAATCCCTCTATCCTCTTCGCTGTATACGTTCCCTAAGCACACCCCAGGACCGAGACCCTCTCAGCGGAAACGGATACACTACATGTCCAAGCGACTGGAAAGGTCCGGACGGGGTGAAGCCGTGAAAAAGCTCAGACGTGTCGCCGAGAGAGAGGAAAGTCCTGTTGATGATATGGAGAAGAGGCGTACCATTGCGTTCGAACGAGGGTATGCATCTGAGGAGGTCTGAGCTGTTAAGTCGGGCGTTTTGTACATTATTATGTTATTATGACATCTTGTAAATGGCAGTCTTGAAAAGCATAACGAGCATTGGGGCCATATGGATCCGCAGATATCAAGTACCGCTGCTATGTGGCGATTAATGCATACAGTCCTATACTTGCTCATACCTTTAACGCTTCCACCTGCTCTAGAACCAAGTCCCTAATTGCCTTCGACCTAGGCTGGATCTTACACCTAAACGGCTGTGGATGGCTGAGAGGACATTCAGTTCGGACGTAGATGAATGGTGATATCTAATAGCTTGTTCGCACCTGATGAACCCATCGTACTCGACATCTGGCGTGATCTCCTCTCCGGTGACCGGATCCATGGCCTTCGAAATATTGAACACGGCCAACAAGGTCGCAATGGCGAGAAAGACGCTGTTCTCAGCAAGGTGCATGCCAGGACAGATCCTTCCGTAGACTCATCAAAAATGTGACGAGTGCAACCGACAAAGTTAAATTCTAACCTCCTGCCGAACCCAAAAGCGCTCTCTACAATCTCTGACACACCATTTCCCGGGCCTAGATAACGCTCAGGTCGGAATTCTGAGGGATTTGGGAATGTATCTTCATCGTGCATGATCGTCCTACCACATCGCGTCCATTATTGAATGAATGCAACAAAAATTGGGACGGTGCCCTGACCAGATGTTAGCCCATACAATGGAGCCTTTTTCGATATGATAGTCCATGTATTCATCGTCCTGGTTCACGACGTGAGGGAGCCCTATGTCCCATGAGCAAAGGGAAATAAAACGTAGTTATCGACACGAACCAAGAGGAACGCTCGGATTCCATCGCCACACCTCTTTGACGATAGCCGAGACATACGGGAGACGATTTCTGTCCATGATCATTGGAAGGCGGCCGCGAGTGAGGGAGTCGATCTCGGCTTGGGCTTTCTTTTGGACTTGTGGATAAACGGCCATCGCCAGTATGAATGATGTTAACGCGGATGGGGTCTGGGGTACGATTATATTGGCTGTGTGGTATAGGTGGTCAGCTTACTGTCTCAGCACCTCCTGGATGAGATGTCTATATCACTTTGCATAGTTAGGCTGTTGGGAAATGGAGTGTACCTGAATACAATGATGCCCCAGCTGCTTTAGCTAACTCTTCAAAATCATCCAGAGGGATAGTCGTCGTTGAGTGCTCTTCGAGGTACTTGGACAAGAATGACTGCTCAAAGGTGCCCTTTCCCTGAAGCAGTGCTAGTGTTAACAGACAGACAACGTCAAGATCAACCAAATACTGACCATCTCAGTTTTGACGAAATTGAATGGAACATCGTACAATTCATCAAGATCGTGTCTCATCAATTTGGCTGTCCGCTGGAATGATGCTCCAGGGAACCAAGATGGTACGTGCTTTACTGGAGATTGCCTTTCGTCAAAGGGAATCCGATGACCTTATCGCCTGGACTCACGCATGGGAAAGCTATCGACCCACCATCTTCCAGGTTCGGAGGCGCGGGCAAAACCAAGCATGGCGTCTTCGGCGATTTTGACAAGACGAAGAGGATCACCAATATGTGACGGGTATCCGTACATTAAGAGTAGGATCGTCGAGGATGTACATCTAACGAAATTCCAATAAAATTATCGTTTAATACCGGATTCAGAACGTACTCCCTTGCATGCTTGGAGAAATGTTCAGGATCTGATAAAAGTCTTGACAATAACCTGACGTTCAGTATTATTTGAGTGAACAAAGTCAGAAAAAAAAAGTGAATCGACCTTAGATTCTCTCGCTCCTGTATATCCCGGAGTTCTCTAGATTCACACGCCCGGGGACCCATCCATTGGTGGAAGACTCGGCGGAATTCTCGGAAACGGGGGTTTTGGGTTGCTTGTGCGTATCCTAACCCACGGGACCACCCGACTCTAGAATATCTGGGTATTCTTCCATTTAAGGAACAGCGCGTCTGACTTACAGTTCACCCGCCATGACAGCAGAAGGACGGTCAGAATAGATATTTCCTGCATGTGTTTTTTAGATCTCTGATGCTGCTGCTGACAGCACGCTGGAGCTCACCTCGGCCTTCTAAAAGGTCTTTGGACACCTTAAGCGATGAAAGGATTATGACGGGTTGTCCAAGGACTGTTATCTTCATGATATCTCCTGGCAGGTGTCGGTCTATCGCCTTCCACCTTAGTCCTGGTCACGAACCGTATTTCTGTTTCCATTCATGCCATTTCAGCCATTGACGATCTGAAGGTATCTGCAAAGCGTTTCCTATGATTGGGAGACCGGGAGGTCCGGGGGGAGATGGACCATGTGAGATAAGAGCAGATATCTGGTAACTGACGAAAGAAATGATAAGAGCTGAAAATAGGATTCCAGAGAGGCTTGCAAGTTTAGGCAAGTCTGATAGAGGATCCATGTCACCGGGCGTCGGACCTTACGACTCACAGGTGATAGTGGCAGGAAGAAAGTGGATTGGGAACGGAAGAATATTGGCTAGTAATGATTGACGTCGGAATCGGACCGGGGGAATGAGAAGTATCATTGCATATCCGAGGAACTCGGAGGCGCGAGGCTGGTAGAAGGATAAGGAGAAGGGAACATGGGTTGGACCACGGTAATGAGTCCGATTTTGCTTCGGACTTTTCAGAGGATATCTTCGACGTTCGTTCTTAAGCCTGCGCCTCGACATTATTGTCGGTATTTGGACGGGGAATGGAAGCAACCAACAGGTTACCGGCGGCCGCGACAGAATTGGAGATCGAGAAAAGCTAGCAAGCAAAAGGCTGCCCACGTCACGTTATGTTTAGACTAGCCATTGTATTTGCTCAATCAACATATCGTTGTTATTTGTGAAGCGCTTCCCTTTTGCCCAAAGATTCGTAATGTTTTCGGATGTTCGGTAGTGGACGTTATGGGAATTGGTGGGTGATGAAATGACGGCAAGTAGGCCAGTGACATTTCTTTCTGAATATTAAAGGGGCAGAAGTGCTAGACCATCTAGTAGCTTCAATTTTGCTCCAATAGTAGAGGAGGAAAATGATGTTTGTCGTTGTCTGTTTCCGGGGATGTCGAACTCCGTCGGAGCGTCGGGGAATTTCACAGTTCCGATCATGACATCATCACAGGGAACAACTTTTTCCAGTTCATCCACAACAAATCCTCGATATCATGCCAAGTAACTTGGACTACCAACATTTGTGGAGCTACAACCGTCAAGTACGGACTCTCGAACTTAACTACAGCCTCGGCTGATATCATGATAGCTCCAGCTTGAGGGCAGGACTTCTAAACTTTGAATTTCGCTTCTCGACATGATTGATGCGCAGTTCTTAGCCTGCGCATTTGGTCCCTAGATGTCATCCAATCGAGATGTTCTATATCGAAAGCCTGGTCTTGGAATAACATGGCTGTGGACCCGACGCTCTTTCGATATCTAGCATTGCCTTGCCTTGTATCCATAGCAGTGTTACAGCAGATTGATGCTCCCGTAAAACGTTTTGAGTTTTACCCCCCTCGGGTCGCGGTTCGGGAATCCGGTCTGTCGCAGCAAAACCCTGGTGAACTTCTTCCGCAGTCATATGTATTTATGTAACTGTGCTTTTGATGGCTTGTATATCTTCTTTCCCTGTTTCTCAGAGCACCTACTTCCACTTGGCACTGACATTCTATGGAGTGGACTACGTTTCGCAGTTTCTTCGGGGGAATCGTATCTGTTCACAAGCCCTACCGCTATGACCTCTTGTCAGATGTCGACGACGAATCGTACCAACTCCCCACGGATGGCAATGCGCCCATTCCCCAGCGACGCTTTTCTTTGCGTCGAAATCCACTCAGCTTCCTCACGCGCATTTTCCTCTCCGCCGCATGTCGACGCAGCGCCCTTGTGTTCTTGGTCGTCGCAACATGCGTTATAGGCTGGCTAGTCCCACCTTCATACAGTGATGTACGGGATTTCGAGCAGCACCTACCGCAACATCAGATCCCGACCGATTCCATAGGCAACAGAAGATATCTGCGCTTCGAAGGGACATTATGGGGTCTTGGCTTGAATAACATCTTACAAGAAGAGTGTGTGATTCCGCCTTTTGTCCTGATTTACATTGGCTAACTTGCTATAGACTCGTTCTATCTTACATCGCATACGCGACAAACCGTTCATTCGTATTTAGCGACTACACATGGTCACATTCTCCACTCCCTTTCACTATTGATGATTATTCTCTCCGACCGGCTCGGATGCCTTTAAACGCGTTTATTTCTGGCCCTACTGCGGGCGGACCAATAACATCACATAACCAACATACATTGGACCTACCCGCGGATTCTCATACGCATATCGACACAGATTTACGTGCAGTACACTTGGCCTACTTCAATGCCGTTTGCCCGCAAAATAAACGCGTCCGACTGTCCTCGGCTGACACCCCTCGACTAGGCGATGACACATTGGACGGAGACGAGCTTTTAGCTACGTGGGTAGATTGGTTGTCACGGGATGAGGTAGTGAATGAGCCATGTGTGGTCGTTGATTTCAGCGAGAGAATCGTGTTTGATCACCTGTTCGTATCCCATCTTATCGCATCCCGTACCGTATCGTCACTAACTCTAATTTTATCCATAGATTGTTTGGATCACCAAGGGTGATTTCTATGTTCCCTATACTTGCGTCGAGTCCCATCCTTAAGGAATTCGCATGGTCCTATCTCGTCGAAGCGGCTGTCGAACGGAACATGCATGGGTTAATTAATCCCGTATCATCCTCATCTCCGAACCTCATGTCTGGTGTGGTAGCGGTTCATCTAAGAAGAGGCGACTACTCCGGGCACTGTCTCTACCTGTCCAAACACAACACGGCATATCAAGGCATGAACCAATACCCTGGTATCGTCGACCGTTTTGACCCGCTGGGATTCGACCCATCAGCACCTCCCCCCGATGACGACTCCTACCATCACTATCTCCCACACTGCCTCCCCAACAATTCAGAAATAGTCGAGCGCCTACGTGTCGTTCGCGCAGAAAACCCGCAGTTATCATTAACCAAAGTATATTTACTTTCGAATGGTGGTCGATGGTGGCTTGATGAGCTCTGGGCGGAACTGCGGGCAGACGGGTGGGAGCCTGTAAAGGAAGGTTTGGGAAGCAGTCAGGATTTAATTTTGACGAGGGAGGAGCAGTATGTCAGTGGAGCGGTGGATATGGCTATCGCGGAAAAGGCGGAGATGTTTGTTGGGAATGGGTTCTCGAGTCTTACGGGGAACATCGTGATGCTGAGGTTGGCTAAAGGTGTTGATGTGGGATTAAATAGGATGCTGTGATTATTTATATAACATGTAGAATCCATTCATCTCTGTACTTTACAATAATAAAACTGGAAAGAAGTCGTGATATCAAGCTTTCTGTACTAAAAGTCATCTGATGACATCATGATGATGACATCATGAGAGGACTCCGAGTTCATTTTAGTTAGCCATCTCGAAGGCATCATTCATTATAAAAATTAATAGACTCTCGTCAACACCAGCAAGACCGAGCACCACTTCTCGTGGATAACTCGCCTAAAAATGTGTTCGGCATGACAGTCGTAATGGCATCAACGTGCATGTACAACCAAGGTGAAAATGTGGTAGCGCGGTTTTATGCCCGCTGGTACCACAGATCTTTTGTGTAAAGGTAATTCACTAGTGATTCTCGAGGCACATTCGGAAGTCTTTCAGCAATTTTATTTTTTACTAATTAACAGTGAATAACTCGTGTATGACGTGAGGACCAGCCAGATGCTACTATCGCTACATAAATGACAACCAAGGAACCAAGGATAAGTACAAAAAGGAAACTAAGCAAAGTGATACACAGCTGCAGCTTTAACATTCGTCATCCACGGTCGTACCAAGGGCTTCGTTAATTGCATCAAGCAATATATCATTCGAGTCACCAGCGACGTTCCACATCGCGAAGCCCTTCAGTCCAGTGTCACTAATGTACCGCCCCTTCGCGGCGAAAGAGGTAGCATCATCAAAGGAGACCATCACTTGGGAGGTTGAGTTGTATACGTAGGGCTAAGAAAAGAGTCAATACTACATCATCCATCTCAGAAAAGAGAGCAACTCACAGTTTGACTGCAGTCATCAAAGATGTAATCTATCCCCTCAGCAGCTGTGCCATTTTCAGTGAGGAAGCCACCGTCAATGAGACCCCAGAAGTTGAAGACACCGCTGATTCCGCCGGGATTACCACAAATGTCGGTGGACTGAGTGGCGGTGGTGATATTATCACTATCACCAGCAGGTTGCTGTGAAGCATCGAATGTCGGGTAGAGCTTCAGAGAACCGTTGGAGGCGAGCGCATTGGAGTCGTCAACGTGGAAGCTGTGGCCGTAAGATGCAACGCCTACAGCGATCTTCGGAGTTAAGCAGTTAGCCTCGTGGGCAATTGATCGGACGGGAACAGGCATACCTGGCTGGCAGGGAACCCAGCGGTTGTCCATGCTTTCACTGCTGAAACGACGGAACCCACTCCGTTCGTGGCACATGTGTCGTTAAGGGGAGCGTTGGGACCAACAGTGGTGGACCAAGAGCCCCAGATGTCGTAAGCCATGATAGCTATTGAATCACAAAAACACATGAGATCTCGGAGTATCCTCGTTACGAACTGAAAACACATACCAATATGGTCCAAATATTGCGCGAACTCGGAGACATCGGTCATCGGCTCGCCATCAGAACCAGCGAAGGGAGTGATACCAACAGCGGCTGAAAGGTACAACTTGGAACCAGTCTCATCTTGACGAAGCTCTTGAAGGAAGGTGAGGAAGTTGGCGGAGTCATTGGCGGAGACGACGTTGCACCCGATGCCGTCCTTGTTGGGATACTCCCAGTCAAAGTCGATACCAGTCAGATTGTAAGTGTTGACAAGGTTGACGATGGTCTGAATGAACGTGGTGCGGTTCTCGGCGGTGGCAACTGCTGGAGAAAAGCCACGGGATCCCGTCCAACCACCGATGGACAATAGGGCGGAGACATTCTGTCGCTCAGGTCAGACGACGAAAAAAAGTCCGAAGAACGGACAATTACTCACGTTAGCCTGAGCGTTTGCCACAAAGTCGGGAAGCCTCGACTCACTCAGTGAGTCCAAAGCAATCACGGATGGATCGAATGTAGTTGTACTATCCAGGGACAAATGAGACTCGATATGATCAGAAGAAGACTGAACGCACCCAAAGGCAAATGTCATGAGGGTGTACTTTTCCCATGGGATATCGGCTGGTGGGTAATCTTCCTGCCAGCCAGGATACCATGCGGCAGACATGAAGTCAGAAGTGCCATTCGTGGTGGCCCTGGTGCTGGCGCTAGAAGTGCATTTCGACGTCGCAGCTGGAGTGGAAGCAGATGAAGTAGCGGAAACAGAACCAGCTGTTAGGGCGCAATACGGTGCCGCCAAAGCAAGAGGAAAGAATGGTAGTAAGAGAATGGGAAGCATCGTCATCATCGTGCAAGTGAGCGTAGAAAGGGAGTGAAGTGGCCAAGGAGGAGCTGAAGGGAAATTTTACGATCGACGGGTTTAATAGGGCAAAAGAACGTGTTTTTAACAAGGACGCCTGACCTATTTGTACCATCCGAAGGGCGGCCAGACCACGCGGCCAGTCTTACGCCATTGTGCCTGTCGAACAATGGGATATGAAATTTGTGATTGCCGTGCCATTATTGTCTTTCAAGAATCCTTGTACTTGTAACCGAGGACTGGCAACGATTCAACAAAGGTTCTATTATTGTCGCAATATGAGAACGTTACCTTGCTTGACAGTGGTTTGCATTGCTCTTGGTTGTCAACGTCGATGGGCCACTTTCGGTTTCGCTACATGTCGGAAGCTTTCGTTCGAGAGGTTCAAGACCATGAAAGAAGCAAAGCTGACATATTATTCTATGCTAATCTCACTGTCCGACAAAGTAAAGTAATACTGGACTTAAACTATCAATGAATCGGAAACATCACCGAGAGAAGGAAAACTTACAATTACAGCACTCATCAACGCCTAACTCTACCTAGCCCTATTCTCGCAGCCAGCTGCCGAGCATGAATAAGTTGCAAACGCCGGGATCTTGCGAATAGGATGAAGAGGGATACGATGGCGAACAACAGATTGCAGGCCACAAATTCGTAAAAATCTGCTCGTTCCTTCCCTATTATCCGCCCACAGGGTTCCCAGACGAGATGCTCTCCCTCTTGTGTTGGTCCTGTATTCGACGGGGTTCCTTCGGGAGACGTGCTCGCCTCTGTACAGTGCATTAATCGGCGATTTCCAAATGGCTGGCAGAAGGGTTGACTGAGCTATTGCTGCGGTTTAGCATTCGTGGGGATAACGACGGCGAAGCCTACTCACTGCCGCCGATGGACAAGGTTCACAGACACCAAAAGGTTGGCATATCATATGAGACTGCGAGCTATTTCCTGGCGTGCTGGGTGTAGTGTCTTGTGCAGACACAGCGTGAAAAAGGCATGTCCTGTATCTCTATCATGAGCACTGGCAGGCGTAGTACGAAAGTCGTTCGTACAGAAATAAGGTCATGATGTACGCCAACGACGGCGACGAGAGATGCATCTGAGCAGCATGAACGTGAGGGTCGACGACGAAGAGAGCGACGACCACGTGGGAATTACGACGTCGCTCGTCGCACTCTACTACTCTTGATCGCATACCACCATCTACCGCCCGTCATGTCCCGCAGAACAGCTGTAGTCGAGGAGTTCGACGACGACACTGACTTGCCGTTGCCCAGCCAGCCTCTTCCCAACACTGGATACAACGGTCCTCTACTACAGGAAATAAATTCAGATGACGACTTTGACTTTCCTTCACCGCGTGCAGGGCCTGCGTCGTCGCCTTCGTCACAGTTCATGCCTACGTCGTCTGACAGCGTGAATGCAAAGAACTCGGTGACGGATATTACGCCCTACAAGAAGTACGTTTATCTACTTGTACACGCCTTGTCTCTCTCATACATCGTCAGGTGGACATGTATATATCCAATATATATCGATGCAAAGCGTCCTTATGGTACTGGACAGCGTAGGGTAGCGCGCGAAAAGAGCGTGTGGTGGCCTCTTAGCAAAGACATTGCAGAAGCTACGAACCGACTCGGTCTGGGCACCCTCCACGAAGTGAACAAGGCCCACCCTCGAGATTGGGAGAACCCAGGCCGGGTCAGGGTGCTGTGGAAGAAGGATGGTCGACTCGTCAACCCCGCCATCCAGACCAGTACGTGCCTCTCGACTTGGTTGTCGTCGAGCAAAAACACTAACTCATTGCGCAGAAAAACAGCTTTTGGAGATGGTGTGCATACAGATACAACGTCTAAAGCCAGAAAATATCCCTAAACCTCCATACAACACTTCTCCAGCCAAAGTCGAGCCGGTGATCCCTGCGCCAAAGTCGCATACAACAATGTCGGCATCGACGAAGGGCAAGCAACCTGCAACGACAAAATCCAAGTCACCTTCAGCGCCGCAGTTGACTAAGACCAGCGGGAGACGACCCCCCATACCTCCAGAGCCCCATCCTCCACTCGCCAGCCGCGTATCTCCCTATTCTCCCGCTATATCCACGGGTGTCCTGATAGAGACGGTCAAGGCAGGAATGACAGCCCAAGAAGCCAATGCTGCTCCCGGTTCTACTCCCGGTGCCCCTGGACTGCCCGGTGGCGCACAGAAGGGCAAACGGAAAGTGGTGAGAGTCAGAGGATGAATTGTTCTCACCGCGAAGTGTGTATGAAGGGAATTGTAATAAATCATTTTCGTGAATATCTCTGCTGACGTTCAAAGTGAGGCAAGATAACAAGAATACCAACAAGAAGGAAGCGCGTTCGCGATAAGGAGTCTCTGTCGTCTTGTGGAGTGGATAGCACTACATACTGGTCCTGTGATCTCACACAAGGTTAGTAGTTCCGGCATCTTAACGTTACTCCAGTAGTAACTGGTGACCAGGGCCAAGGACTCGGTTTCAAAGCCTTCTCCGACACGAAGCATTGTGATATCGCTTATCACAAGGTTGCTCTTGTCAAGAGGAGCAGGGCACTTATTTTCGCACCTACCATGAAAATAAGGTCATGGAACTCTGGACCTACAAGGACCCATGTTCTCACGTGGCCTCTAGGAATCAATGGGCTCTTGTTTTTCATGCACAACATTCTCCCATCGATGTGGTCGTTGTTTCTTTGTTCTCCCCTTCTTTCTGCAGCACCGGGTTACGTTCGCATACCGTTCAAGATGTGGCCTCAGTCTTATCCTTCGCCCTGATCTGAGTACTCGACGGTGCAGCGTCCGAACGTATGCTCACAGTCGCACAAACGAGCGATTGCGTCATTGATGCTTATGGCTATGGTTTCTGTTACTAGCAAATTGAGGATCCGTTTCCAAGTGTACTGACGATATTGATGACTTAGGAGTATGCGACCTGATGTCATGACTCAAATGAGCCTTGAAGTAACTCTACCTCAGCACGGTATGTGTCTTGGTAGATAATTTTTCCCGCACCGTCTACTAATAGTAAATTTGTTCTATCGTTCCTGCAGGAGCTCTGCAAACTCGATTTTGTCAGTATTTGCGATCCTTGGATCGACGTGAGCGCCATTCTTGCTCCAAAACTTGCAGCTTCGCGTGGCCGCCATCCGTCACTGTTGAGAGCAATGGAACGTCGTACGGAACTTTCGTCGTCGATGCCGTTTTGGCCTGCCCGAGCGATAAATCGCGTTAAACTACTCCAGCGGGTATGTAGGCTTTGACAAAATCTGGGTATCTTCAAACTCATCTATTCGTCCAAATCTGTTTTTCATGTAGCCTCTGCTGTTCCTTGTCGACCATGGATGATATGGCACTTCAAAAGCAGCCGCAGCCACGCAATCTTCTAATGTCATTGTTCATTTCCGAGACGTCGCTTCCACGCTAAAGTCTATTGTGGACTCTCAATATCGTCGACAGCAAAGATGTTCAAGTCCTACTCCGAGGAGAAACCGGGGATTTCTTGAACTTGTTTCGCCGGTAGTTCTTCTTTCAGACGCTGGTGAGACCTACGTTGCTACGGGAAGAAGGGGGAACGGAAGCTATTGAGCACAGAAGGAGAGTCTCATTTTTTCTCTTCGTCGTCATGCTTCAACCGGGTGCCCATAGCTGCTGCCGGTCAAGGATTCGCCACCACTCGAACCTGTGCCCAGCAATAGCCCCTTTCGAGTGATCACAGACGATACTTCCGTGGGGCCAAAAAAAGCCTCCTTTCCATTCGAGGGGCCATAGGCAGTATTGGATGCTGGTTTCTCCGGAGACCATGTCTAAGACGTGCCAAAACATGTGCATACCGACAAAATGTATAAAATGGGTGCCCCCCGTAGTGGATCCCCACATTAACACACTTTGAACAACCAACAACAACCACCATCGAACCAAACATCTATTATCATCTATCATCATGTCTACCGATATGATATGCATGGACGGAGTGTACTGCGCCTTGTGCGACGAGTACTTCTTCGATAAACGGTAACGAGCCGAGCACATTATGAACTCCAACGACCATCCCGAATGTTGGAGATGTGGCCGTCGATTTTTGAATGGCCAAATTCTTCGTCGTGTAAGTTGTTGTCTTTCGACGCTTGTTGAACCAACTAACGCGTTCCTTTTCATAGCACTGTGTCACCGCACCAAATCACCACTACTGTGTTCCGTGCGACAAGCACTGTCGTACAGCGGCAGGGTTTCGCGTCCACATGGAGCAAATCCATGGCTCCGACGACGACGACAGTGATGACGATGGTTCAGAAGAAGAGGACTACTACGACCTCGAAGACGGTTGGGAGGATGAAAGGGGCGAAGAGGAATATCCCGACGAAGTCTCCGAATCAGGAGATGAGCCCCTTGATACTTCATGGGAAGACAGCAATGAGTACGACTTTGAAGACCCGGAGTATCTCAGGTTGCCGCCATTATCCGTGAGTAGTCATTCCTTTCCTCCGCCTCTAATCTCGTCCTGACGTTGGACCTCTCAGAATAATGCGGTAACTGACGACGCAGAGGAAAGCGATGAAGAAGACGTCGAAGAGACGTCGCACTTCTCGTGTCCAATGTGCCAAAAGGAGCACACGACCCTCTGCGCGACTCCGTGTGGACATGTGTATTGCGTCCGGTGTATTCGCGCTGCGCTAAAATATACAGAGACATGTCCCATCTGCGACGAACGAGCCACCGAAGACCAGCTCCGGAAGATATATATCTTCCAGGAGTGACGAAACTGAATGGCTCGGTGGTGTCGTACGAGGTCTTCAAGTCGATCCACGAAATATCCATCTATCGCTCATGGTGTCATATACCCCGCTATCTCATTCCCCTCTTCAAGCTTCACTGCCTACGGACAGTTCAAGGACATTTATGTATTCAATGGACATCTGAACTTGTCTACTACTTCATCATTCGTCAATATAATTTTATTCTCAAACCAGAAGAGTGAAATGTGAAATCCTGCTATCTATAGTGTCTTGCCAAATACCACGAGGTAATTTAAGTTCTTTTGTTGGCCTTGCCGTAGCTGTCGGGCTCTATATATAATAACCAGCTCCACGAGTATCTACAAAGCGGCTTGTCGGGCGGTATGGTAATAATTCGACAGCGTCCACGTGGGCATTATGACGATAGTACCTAAACTTAACCGTATACTCAGTACTGGTCCATACACCAACACCATCACTTGCCCTTTACTTACCACCACCACCATACGACTGAAGACGACGACTACAATGAACCGTGGGTCTCCCTGATTGGAATATGCGTGTACGAACGAATAATACTGCTGGCGCGATGGATTGTTCGTGACTGGTTAAATGATGAACAAGAACTAATACTGATCCATTACAGGTTCCAGGATACGATACTTCATTTTCGGTGCTTACCTTACCTATTCGGCTCCGTGCAATCCGAAACTGACACAGCTCCGAGAACCACTGGAGGAGTAATATATTCACGCATTCAATCCTATTCAATCTGCCTTCCCTCTTTCTTAAGTTCTTAGGGCATAACGGAATGGTATCATCTACGCTAATTCCATTTAAACCTCAAAAGATCATGCACTTATAAGACGTCACTCTCAAAGCGGTTTCTCTTCAGTGACGGCCACCATGTGCACCATCCAAGTTCTTTCTGCGAGCATCGTTCTACTCGCTGCAACTGTCCTTCTCCAACGTTTTTTACGGGGGTATTCGGTGGTTAGTAAACTACCTGTTGCTGTGAGTCGACCATTTCGCTGGAAATAGGCACATACAAGTTAATCAAACTTGTTTACCTTAGCCCTCTGAAGAGGCAAGCATACTGTGGGGTCATGAATACAAGGTAGCCAAGGGTGAGGTCAGCGCCGAGTATACGCGATGGGCAGCTCTGTTGGGACAAGTTTTCAGGATCAAAGCAGCGCTCTTTCAAGGGGATCGCGTGCGTAACCCCAGCGTATCAGATCGGTTGCCTGAGCCTGCTAATTGTCAAAAACACGTGTATAGGTGATTGTCGCAGACAGCGTAGTGGCACAGCATATTTTTCAGGTAGGTGCTCTACCAAGATACGCCTCTGACTTTAAGAACAACTCACCAGCCACATCCAGAACGCATATATTTACTGTATGCGGGTTTTTTTATGCATCTTCACGGTCGCTCATATGTTAAACGGCAGTGAATTCTCAAACCTTCGAACCCATAGTAGTCAAAGTTGTTGGTCGAGGTGTCGCTTGGGCAGAAGGCGAAGAACACAAGTTCCAGCGCAGGCTCCTAGTACCTGCCTTCACGCAAGTTATTGTTGTTTCGCTTCCATTATGATTACTTAGTATGCAACTACATCATACAGGCTTTCTGCGGTTAAGGGATTGGCTGATGATGTTTTGCAATGTGCCGAAAAGGTTTTTGTTACGCTCCTCTTTTCAAGCCGGACGACGCGCTAAAATTTGACAAGTGTGCTTCTAGATTGGCAAGCGACCTTGAAACTCAGGAAAACATCAATGCGGGAGTGTTCAACCTTAGTTTGTACATCCCGGCCTACGCGTATGTCTCTTATGTCCTACCTTTTCTCAGTATTGAACCCGTTTCCTCCTAGGTTTGAGACCATATGTCGAGTCGTTTTTGGACGCGACTTTGGCTATGAAAACTCGGATGCACAGGCTATACTTGGATCTTGGCGTGAAGATGTTCAAAAATTTGCCACATTCCTGGCCTTCCTGGCACCTAGGTTAATCGGAATATTTCCTTGGATTGCAAGACTCCCGATCGCGGCTTTCCAAGAGGATGGATTTGCGAAGAAAGTGATCCAACGAGTGGCGGGAGAATTATTGAAGCAGCCTTCGAACCCTGATGGACGAGATATCTTCTCTATCCTTGTGAGGGAATCATGGGAAGGCAAAGAAATTTCAGGAGAGAAGCTATCCAATCAACAGCTGATTGACAATGTTAGCTAATTTCTGCTTTTCTTTTCTTTTCTGCATGTTCTGATACCACTTGTACAGATCACAACCCTTCTGTAACAATTCCTCCTGCCTTGGAAGTTGCGTTGGTTGACATGCCTCTTAGAATGGCTGGTTTCGAAGCATCATCGGGAGTTGTAGTGTTTACTCTGCTCGACCTGGCGCAGAACATGGAGGCACAGACCAGGCTTCGAGAAGAGCTCCTCGGGGCTGAACTAGACCCAAAGACCATCGACAACCTGCAGTACCTCGACGCTGTTACACGCGAAAGGTCTGCTATTAGATCCAAGTGTCCTCCTCGTCGGCGTCGACTCTCTCTATTCCAGCCTCCGCTTGCACCCATCATCTGCGGAAACACACCGTATAGCCGTTTGTGACGATACTATTCCTTTACACAAGCCCGTCACACTTCAGACTGGTGAGATCATCACCGCCCTTCCCGTAAGAGCCGGTGATGTATGTGTTCGATTCTAAAACCTCATCTAGGTTATTGACTGACGCCTGCTTTACTGCAGCAATTCACCATACCTTATACGCTTTTGAACACTAATCCCGTAATATGGGGGCCAAATGCCCAGGAGTTCGTCCCAGAGAGATGGATGGCGCCAGATGGCGTACCACCGTCGAAAGAACTCCCACACGGACCGTGGAGCAACCTGTCTACCTTTAGCGACGGTCCTCGTATGTGCATCGGATGGCGTTTGGGTCTGTCGTTCTGCGCATATCTTTGGGGTTTTGCTTAATATTCCGTTAGCTGTAATGCAGGTTAAGACTTTCCTCGCCGTTATGGTTAGGACATTCGAGTTCAAAGATTCAGGGGTCAAAGTTGATAAGATGATGTCGCCCTCTCTTCAACCATTTGTCAATGGTAAAGCTGCGGTGCATCCTATACGTATTTCTCCTGTCCATTCAAGCACGTATTAATCTACAGCCGTCCTTTACTGCCAGGGTAAATTTGCTCCGTTAAAAACAGAAAGCAGCTGTTGCGTCTGCTATGATGCGCCAAGGAGGGAAAACAATTTGCAGCTGGCTTACCCACCTTCCGTTAGCATCGTCGAACTGTCGGGTGGCGAATAACACGTGGTCGACTCTACAGATAGCCGCTTCGCTAGAAGACGGCATCACGAAGAAAGCTATCCAATCATCAAGCTATCATAGGTGTCCCATTGACAAGGTGAATGTCGACTTGGCCTGTCCCGCGACACAGGTTCTTTGATTGCTATGTGATTTAAAGAAACATTCTCATTGCAATGACATCTAGATTTGGTGAATCACCCACATGTTCGTCACGCCAGCACTAACTTTATGTAGACGGTATTACCTATCTTTTCGATGCACTTCTCCACAGTGTCCTTGCGGAATTCTTGGCGGTGACGGATGTCGTACCGAGTTTCCATTGGAAAGGGTTTGATTTATTCCGTTGCAGAGCTGTGGGCCGTGCCGGTGCCCTAAATGACGGTTCGAGGCTTGGTTTCAACCACTGGATGCCTCGTCGCTTCTTGGGCCAAAACTCCCATGTTTGTTCCAAGACCCATCCCACGTCATAGGAAATATCTGCAGGAAGGCTGGGTTTGTGGCCTTGGATGACCTCGATGAGAACTTGAGTATCCAATTGGATTTCTGACCAGGGGACTTTTCCGGTTAAGATCTGGAAAAGTTATCAATTTGCGTATGGCTAAAATCCGAGGGCATGAATCTGACCTCCAAAGCTGTGCATCCCAGAGCATATATATCACTGGCGAGTGGAGAGCCTTGGTCATTCTCAAAAGGTTTTGGATTGAGAAGTTCTGGAGCCATCCAACGCGTCGATCCTAATCCCGCGCTACTCGAGGATTTCATTGGCAATGCCGGCGACCATGCAGATGTTGCCAACCCGAAATCACCCAAACAGCACGTCAAGTCAGGTCTGACAAAAATGTTGTCCTGATCAAGGCACGTCGAACTGAGTTAAAGGTCGGATCCTGCAAAATCATAGAACGAAAAGGCTTACACCTTTAATATCGCCGTGCACGACACTCTCGGAATGATGAAGGTAGTATAGGCCGTCAACTACCTCCCTAATCTTAACGTATAGTTAGTACACCCGACTTACAAAACTCGGAGCTTACCGCTTTCATTCGGTCGAAATCAGGGTGCGCCTTGATATACTCCATAACACTGCCGTTCTCCAACCAAGGCGAAACGAGACCGAAACGTACATCGTTCTGCGATTTTACGATATAAACGCCGTAGAACTCAAGCACTCGTGGGTTTCGTAGCATGCGCCATACGAGGACTTCTTTATAGCATCGCTTTACGACCGTCAGTGCTCCCCAGGCAGGCCGGAAACGTTAATGACAGTACCTTGAGGAATTTCTCGATATCAGGTGTTATGTTCATTCGCAGAATTTTTAGGCAAACAATGTCTCCCGAAAGGCTTTGTCCTTTCCAGATGTCCTTAGCTTGGAAGTCAATGACAGGTCTTCTAAAGCTGAATGATCAATAAATATGACTTACGGAAAACCCACCTCCCCCTATGGGAAACTCTCCCATTCGAACAACACTACGTATGTATAGCGATGGAGGTAGTTTTCCGGACTTGTATGAAAGATCTTGGAGAGTTTTGAAAGTTATTTGGCTCGACAATGATGTACGATCGCTTTGGTTGTCGATTTCCTGTGAGCGTAGACCTCATCAATATTCAAGGAAGCACCCGGGAAGCACCAGATAGCAAACACTCTTACAAATTGAAGCAGCTGCAATACTGCACTCGCCAAAGAACCTTTCGATTCGGATACAAGCTTCTTGGTTTTTGTGCTGTCATTCAATGTAGCACGAAGAGCCACAAAATCGCATGGGACCGATTCAGGTAATTCGCTGGAGACTCCCTCGATGCGTGCGCTGAATTTCGAATCCCGAATTACCACAAATTCTACATTCGGACTACCGATATCGCAGTAGACATCGAATCCGGATGGAAGGAAGTAATTGAGGTCGAGCACGAGTTCTGGTGAACCCTTGAGCAGGAATGAAAGTTCCTTGATTAAGTTATACAAGTTTGGGAACCTGTAGATATGCATGTCATGTCTCGAAGCCACGCTCAATAGTTGAACAACTTCACACACCGAATATCCTTCAGTGTTTTCAGGCTTAGCATGAAAGTCCTCGGTATGGACTCATCAGAAATGCGGGTGCTATAGCGCCGTAATTGTAGCACATAAGCTGCTGCCGCCATTTCTATTCCACTATCCAATTGCTCGGGACTCGCCTCATCATTAAATTCGAGTGCCTTGTATAGCGCCTCAAATCCGTGTAAGAACCCTCCAGACATCACGGTCCCTGCTATAGCTATGTCACACGTCAAAGAGGGACAATGTCCAATGCACCTACTAAGAGGATAAGACCAGAGCGTTCGACAGGTGTACAACTAGGTCTGAAACTAGAGATGACTGCAGGAGACAACGAGATGATATAATGTGTCCCTTTCAAATGCGATTGGCTGTCAATTGAGGTTAGACATCATGAACCATCATGATGATGCTGGCAAGATGCTGGCTTCATCAGAAGTAATACCAATTTGGACTAGCTTATTAAAGTTACGGACATTCTGGTAGTCAGGCACACTGTATGTAGGTACGCAGCACATTCGGAATTTAACGCTTCTAATGTCGCAAATGGTAGCATCACTATGAACATTACCGAACAAGCTGCAAGGAGAAAAGCTCAGAAAACGAAAACAGCATACCGCTAGCTCATGAGGACCATTGCATCTACATGGCGGTAGTGAGGCTTATAGGGGCAGAGGAAAGCGAGCCAAGTCTGCTTCAGCAGGGTTAAACAATGGAGACACACCATGAAAGTCAACTGGTAATAGGGAAGTAGTAAGGCATTAGCCAATAGACTAGGATAAGGACCAAAGCGATGTGGGTATCTGCGGACAGTGTCCGTTCTTACCTGTCGATTCGGACTTGATAATGGTAAATACAATTGAAAATATTATCAGGGTGCACATGCAAGTAACCTGAAATGACACAAGACTCATGGGCAAGGATATGCGATGAAAAACACGATGAGACAGTCGGAAGCGACGCAATGCCTTCATACATAGTAGAAGACGGAAACTACGAGAAAAAAGAAATGGGTAGATGGTTGACAAGAGATCTAAAAGCCACGTACATGCAAGAACAATAACGACATATAATGTAATAAGCCTAAGAGAAAATTAGTTGCGTACGGACTGATGTTTTCGTGGGGTTCTCACATGAATCCTTCCAGATAGTTGGACTTGCCGTCTCTTGAAAATTGAAGTGTAAGTAGAACCTTTAGTATCAGAGAGGTTCCGAGGTACTCACTGTACGATGGCGTTGACGAAAAGAACGGAAACATATAAACAGATGGTCTGCGCAGCAAATAAGAACCGGAAAGCAATCCCAGCGAAGATAACACAAGCCTCGAATTTGCCGAAAAAAAGTGTCAGTTCGTGATGAGAACTGATATAAGTCAGTTAGCGTATTTCAGTCGCCGATCTGCGTTACTCACACCCATCCTAAGAGTACTAAGAACGGCATGACAAAAGTTCCAATACTCTGTACAAGTCTCAATATCAGGCCGGCAAAAAAGTGAGGAAAGACTGACAATCGCGTTTCCTATGCATATACCAAGTGCAGCTCCCATATTGCCCCCCATAGCAGTCCCCTGAGCAGTCCAGACGGTGATGATATGATCGACAATGTTCATCTAAAGACTTGTGTCCCTTTGGGCAACGTTGACAATTCAAGCCACTCACGGTAATAGGAATGATAACCAATCCAATGATCGATTTCGGTACATGGTACTCGTCGGTGAATTCCTCAATAGACGTAACCACTGTAGGCAAAGGTTTCAAAGATCAGATGGCATGGTTTCCAAAAAAAACCTACGGTGATCCACACAGAAAAAGGTCGTGATGGCTACAACTAGAAATCTGACCATGTAGAACTGGTTACTTGATCCATCGCTTTTCAAGACAAACCAGCGTTGCGCTCACGCTGTACCGGCCGAAACGGCGCTCATCCCAGGAGGTTCGATGTCGAGCTCTTCGTCGTCGGCATCCGAAAAAAAGAGATAATTGTGTGAGGTTAACTGAGATCAAACATCAGTAATGATGGAGAAATAGGATGCAGTCTCAACAGACCTCGAAAAACAGATAAGCAATATAGACTAACAGCAGCATTATTGCGGTTCCTCTTGAAATTATCAGTAGGCCACGCAAGGCAGCTGGATCTGCAACGCTGGTGTCATTCATACATGAGACCACTGGTGACCGGTGACCGCTACCATCTATAACGTGCAAGTCCGCACCATCAAGCTTAATAGAATGGTACATAGCCGGAATAACAAAAGCTGTTTGATCTCAGTGAGCATCTCGGACTTGCATAACATCAGAATGAAAATAACGAACTGATGGAAGCAAGAGTCATCAGCTGTGGGGCGTCAGCAGTATGTAGAGGAAGCAGTAGGTGCACATACCGAGCCAGAGCTAGAACATTATACTCATATATCAGCAATGGGAACGTTGACATGTCAAGGCCTAACGATTACTTTTGGCTAGCCGTGACTTCGAAGCTAGATTCGCTATATCGAATACCAGCTGTGATTACCAGGAGATTACATGTCAACGGACCGGCTATGCATAGCGACGGACATCAAACATACCGGCCAAGAACGAGCAACCCAGCATGAGGAGAAAGTTGTACAGGATGGAACCAAGCATCTAAGAAGCAAATAAGTCGAAGGGAAGAGAATTTAAAAAGGCCGTACAGTGCTTTGAACGAGATCTAATTCATCTAAACTTTCCGTGAGCCTACACAATAGGACAACAATGTTCTGAATAGACCTCGAAGCAACGCTGTGACCCCGACAATGAATTCTGGATTACCGAAAAGCACATTCAATAATCCGGCCGAAGTTTGTCCCAACTTGAACGAAATCTGTTCGGTCGATTGACCTAGTAACTGTACATGTCCAGAATCTAGTTAGATCGGCTTCCTCAATTAAATATCGGCACACCTTAGACAATGGAACTATGGCAATGAGGCTGAAAGAGAAACGAAAGCTGGCATCCCAGTCGCGATGATGCGCTACAGCACTCAGTGGAACAAATAAGAGCAGCAAATTGAGGTAGCTGCCAAATAGGAATGACTTGTAAGAGTCAAGCCATGATGATTCGCCTTCTGCTTTGAGCACAGTCCAGCAACGAAGAAAGAAACCAGGACCACGGTATTCGGAAGGGTCGGATAGCAGCGATGGTTGCTCTAGGCGTGGAGGCGACGGATGTCTGAAAATTCTGAACATAGATTGAGGAACAAAGCTTGTGCGTTTCCTTTTTCTAGCTGCTACGGTGAAGCAAAATGGTCGTCCTGGTAACTGATCAGCATTTTTGTAACCGATCATAAGAGATTGACAGCATCTGGATCTCTTTGGAGATTTACTAATAAACTACTACAAACGTTATATGGTAACATGGCCGAGTGGTCTAAGGCGCTGGAATTAGGAGGTCCAAAATATTGGACATTACGTAATCCAGTCCTCCGGGGCGTGAGTTCGAACCTCACTGTTATCATTTATTTTTTTTAGTCAAGTGCTCAAACGAAGTTACTTAAGGTATCGATGATTCGGTAGATTCGGTACCATAGTGTAACACAGATTAAATTTTAGCGTAAAACGTTGTGCGCAATCTTTGCTCGAACTATAACTTTGAATTTTGCACGTCTCTCCGACCGTTGAGTAATCAGTAGCACACATTGTTCTCTTTTTTCATGAAAATTCAGCATTGGTAGTGATACTTACGCTTAAGGTTTTGTATCGGCGCTGGTTAGAAACAGCAAGATGCTACAGAGGTAGCTTCATATGTATACTATTCTTTTGCGATTTCGCAAGAAAACCTCCACACATAAGCACAACTTGCGCCCTTCAAGTGGCTCATACTTCCCAATTACTCACATCGGCATAGGCGTGAACACCGAAAATGAATGGGAATTTACCTGGGAGAGTCAACAACTCCGAATCGACCGATCGGAGCCGGTCCGCCATATCCCCTGAAGTTATTCACGGCGTGACACCACCTGGCTATGTTACCTCGAAGACTGTTAGCCATATACCTACCACATCAACGGAAAACAAGACAATGCAACCATTCATCATCATCCCGCTACATGTTCTTCTATTGTGTTACAGTTGCTTAGTACTTACATGAACAGTCCAAAAGATAATAAGTTAAGTATGCAAACGATAGGTCATATCCGCTCGTACATGCATATGTACGCCTTGGCCTTGAGCACTTCTTCCAAGGTCGTCAATCGAACAATCGTATCACTAATGTAAGCCCATTGTCTATGCGGTTTCTGGGGATGTGAATTAGCAGAAGTGGGAGTCTTCAGACTGTCTTCCCCAGGACTCGAGTTTGGGAGAGCAG
The DNA here is from genome assembly GCF_030435595.1 of Desarmillaria tabescens. Lineage (NCBI taxonomy): Eukaryota > Fungi > Basidiomycota > Agaricomycetes > Agaricales > Physalacriaceae > Desarmillaria > Desarmillaria tabescens. The sequence continues at coordinate 174,798 of NW_026848337.1, read as the reverse complement.
TATAAGCGACATAGTGACCCCCCAACTATATTCGCCAGTTAGTATCTCTCCTCTAGGGAACAAATATAACCCACCATACTACCAATATGCACCACCACCGCATACAGGCGATATAAGCATCTCTCCACCTCTTTTATGTGAGGCTTGCTTCCTCCAAAAAAATCCTCCTTCTTGGGCGCGAGAAAAGGCGTCAAATCCAGGACCTCGGGAAACGTCACATAATCATCCAATTTTTTGAAGCCATTGGAAAAGGAAATCATCGTCGTTTTAGAGATCTGCTGAAAGCGTTTCAGATGGACGACGAGGACAGGTGGAGGTGTCGCGATGAGGTACCGCTTATACGCGGGGCGCATAATGACTGGTTTTGGCTTTTTCTTATTGGCAGTTTTCGGTGCAGACCCGGACTCCGCAGATGTGGCTTCGCTTTCGCCACCGTCAGAACTATCATCATCAGAAGCGTCCAGACTTCGCCCGCCATGATACTGGCGGTACGTGGGCGCAGGTAACAGAGAGTCTTTTGAGGCGAATAGGTTTGTTTGGGGTATATCATTGGAAGGGGTATTATTGTTACCATTGGGAAAGGATGAATCATTCAGGCTGTCATCCGAGTCTGAAGGGCCCGAGGGAGTATCGTCAGGTCCTGGTGGCTCTGTCGTCGCTATTGACGGAATTGGCAGTCCACCAGGGGTATGGATACCGTTGACGCTAGCAAGGGCTAATGGGGACGGAGTGTGCTTTAGACCCACGACAGACTCCGACGCAATCATTGTCGGCAATGATACGATAGACTCTGCGGTGTCGCTAAAGTCTGAGTGAGAGTAAAGCGGAATATTAGGACTTGATAGAGATGTTGGCAGATCGTTCGTAGATGTCTCTGAGGATGGCGTCCGCGGTCTGGGTTCAGGCAGCGGTGGCGATTCGTGGTTGTCAAGGCTATCCGAATCAGCATCCCCTTCATCGCGGTTTGAACTGGGTTTGTACAGCCCATTCGCGATCTTCCAACATCGTCTGCAACCGACCATATTCTCCCCGTCCAGGATTTCTACCGCAGTGAACATTTTCAAACAGTCCTCAATGCCTTGTAGCTGACCCATTTTCAACCACACATGCTGCGAGGCATGACTGGAATGATGATGGGAGTTCGAAGATGATCCATTGAGATGATTGAGGAGAGCAAAGGGATTAGGCGCTGATTGGTACGTGACATCTGCTAGAATCTTTCGTAGATACGCTTGCTCAGCTCGGGATGGCTTGGGTGGTTTGGGGGATTTGCTTCGATTGATGTTAGCAAAGCGAGGGATGGACGTGGTACTTGAAGCCCTGGATGACGGCGTCGCGATGACATGGAGAGGGGAAAGCGCACGAATACGCGGTTGAGGTGCTTCTCCCACGTCTGGGTGCTCCGGCTTGGTGAAATGAATGGAAGCAGTCTCAGACGTGCTATGTCTTCCTTCAGAAGAGGACACATCCTCGCTAGCTGACGCCGATGGTGTACCCGGCCGCGACAAGTCCTGACTTAAGCGTCTCTCCCGCGACCGGCTCTTGCGCTCTTTGGTCTTAATTAACCCGACACTGACACTAATTCGGCGACTCAGCTTGACCCATCCGTCATCTTTACCCTTATCCTTCTTTTCCGGCTTCGGTAGATCCGCAAATTCAAGTCGCTTCTCACCATCGGAAACCGTCGGATCTTTTATCGTTTCATCCTCGACATGTGGCCCCGCAGATGGTTCCGCCAGGGTATTCAGACTTCTGCGCCGAGGATCGTCTGCTATGGGAGGCTCGTCATGTTCTGGTTCCCTAGGACTCGGTGGTGCCGATGATGAGCGGTGCCCTGATGCCTTGTCCACACCGAGGTTAGATGCCGCAGGGAATACAGGAGTTAGCCGTTTCGCTAAGTTCCTCAATCGATCGCGTTTGCGCTCTTTTGCATAGTCTTCCGGTTTTATACTGAGACTGAGATCGTTGAAGTCCTCGTATGTCTGTGATACGTGCTTGCATTTCTGACAAACGAGAACGCTCGTAAGCTTGCCCCCAAAAATCATGTCAGGAAGGGACAGCAGCTTGTCGTCGTCATCATGCTTATGGTTAGACGGGGTCAACGTTCGTCTGCGGCGTCTCTTGGCTCTCTCGGGCGGCGGTGGCGGTTGCCGTTTCTTTATGGCCTGTATTCCATTTAGAATACTGTAAATAGAAGGAATACATACATACATCAAGCTCCTCCATTCGCATGGCATCAAGGAGGATACGCATGAATTCATGCGCGTCTTGCTGAGCAAAATCAAGGTACTGGTCATATTTCCGGCCGAGCACGCCAAGAAGCGCCCTTCACAATCATCAGCTTCCAGTAAGCAACAATTAGTATGAACGCGACGCACCTCGGGCTCTGATTCTCCCTCCGTTTATTCCTCTGCGCATCCCAGGCCTTTAGCATGACGTTCACAAAGACGTCTCCGATGGGCATGGTATTCACCCATTCCTGCTTATCCTTCCCAGCGGCCTTGACACCATTGGTGAGTAGCGGTGACCTCCGAGATTCAAGACGAGTTTCCGAGTGGTACTGATCAATAGGAGAGATGGGCCTGAAATATATAAGATCTGAGAGCAGCCTCGTCGCGATTAACTGGTCAGTATAGCGTCAGTGCCTACTCCTGTCTGACAACGAAATAACGTACGCCCTGGAGCACCGAATTCATAAAGCACGTATTTCCGTTGTTAATGAACCCCGGCGGAAGCAAAGCGATCCTCTCCTCTTCCTCCCGCTGTCTCCTCGCATGGTACAATTCTTGTGGCGACGGCGATTTCAACTTGGCCATTACTCGTCGATGAAGATGGTAATTCTCCAAACCGACAACGCAGATTAGTGACTGTAGAACGCCAGGATGATAGGGAAATCAAAGAGAGATGTACTGCGGCAGCCGTCTGTAAGGACTGGTCAGGATTTGGATGGCATTATTTCAGGATTAATATGCAATTGTACATAAAAATAAGTATTTTCCCACGATGACGAAGCCATTAGCAAACATCGGTTCCGCTTCCGATCTTCGGCTTGCTTCCGACTCGCCTCCGCAATGTTAGGTGAAGTTATCTGGCTGGCAATCATGGACAACAAAAACCGGCCTGTCAATCCCTTTATTATCTGGAACTTCCTACTGCATGTGAGAGAAACGTACCATATGCCCCGTAGTCCAGTTATGAGCCAATGGATCGTACCAGCCACTTCATCTGGGTCGCGCACAAGAGTCCAGACACTGGATGACAATGTTTCGCCTTCCTCGTTCGTAATTACCATACCCTGGTCAAGAGGCAACTTCGGCATACTGATATGAATATATGGCACTGCCATGACAGTCATATGAGAAAACAGATAAGCATCGTTACACACTTACACGAAACAGGCTCTGCAACAACGGCGGCTAAGCATATAAAATATGACACAGGTTTCGAAAGACTCGCCTTCACAAAAGAACTGCACTACTGACTCATTAGGCAAGGATTTTACACCATTTTTGATCAAGAAGTCCTAGGAAAGATATGCAAAATTCATATAATGATCTAGCATATTCTGATAACGGCTAGTTAGGGCATCCTCTCCCAGCTCGAAAAAACTGATAGGATCCCAGGCGATCTCCAGCGATGATGTGCCGATCTCTGTTGAGCGCAGTCGCTATATCAAGAAAAGGAATCAGCTTCCAGCCGCAGAGCGAACTCTGTTGCTCACATCCCAGGTATCGGCATTTGCGAACTTCACTATCAGTGGCTCATTGTGAGGCATTCCCATGGCCAGCATGTCATGGGAAACGAGGACAGAATACTGCCGATACGGCTCCTCGACATCGCCATAGAACGGCGGTATCCAGCAGAGTCCCCGATCCCAAATGATCCAACCCGTTTCCTTCTCAAATACGGCCACGTTGACGTAGTCTGCACCATCCTGGGCGACAGGATCAAAGGTAGGAATTTCCTCCGTATGATTCTGCGTAGCAATCCTAAACTTGGCTTGTATATTCTCCATACCAAAAGCCCAGTCACCAACTTCATTAAGCCCTGCAAAACTCTTGGATTTGAAACCAATCGTGACGCTATTGATAGGTGGATGGTTCAAGTCCAGATCCAAGTCGGAGATATTCCAATAGTCGGTCGCAAAGGAATACATTATAGCAATGGCAATGGATGCATTATCTGGTGAGAGCGACACGGACTTTGCACGTTCCTGTCTAGTGCTCAGAGTGATGGGTCCACATACCCAGCTTCCATTCTCTGCATCCCATACAGAAACCAAAGCCTCACCAAGACCTTCAAAATCCCTGGATTCTCTAAGCAACACAACACAACGATTATCCCGCGAAAAGGCCAAAAGATCTGGTGAAGCCATCTCGCCCAGACTCTGACGGATTCGGCCGATACGCGCGATGGGTGCGATATCAGGCCAGTCCGACACCTGACCACTCGTCATGGTGGGTATGGTTCCAGCGGAGAAGAGAGCGCGATAATGATTTGCAATCAAGGAGTTCTTAGGGGAGAAGGGCAAGGCGGACATGTAGATATGCGCTGGGCTAATAGATATAGGATAACCAAAAGTCTCCAAGAATAACGCGCCATCTGTCGCAAGTGCTTGAAGAGACGAAAGGTCGTGTCTCTACGACGTCTATTAGCAGATACATCTTCAGAGCAGGGATGCATTACCTTTAGCCATGCACACAAAGTATGCAACGACACGATACCATCTTGAACACGGTCCAGGAAACTAAGAGCTTCCAGCCAGTAGAGAAAACACGTTTCGAGAAACTGAACAAGGGACGACTCTAATCGTGCAGTTTCATCTCCTTGACAAGTCACCGAAGACAAATGGGCGGCCCAATTCAAGCAACTATAGTTGACGTGAGCTGGTATGTCCACCTTGGCTTTTGTGGAAGCAGAAGCAGATATGATATGACGATGGATATCCTTCAACCCCGAAATAAGAACTTGCAAACATCCCATGGCGAGAGATGCATGAGCCAAGGACGGATCCACATGTAAGTGAGCACTACGACCTGGATCGAGAAGGTAGTCGGCAAGGGACGTATGCAGCAAGTGGACTTCGCAACCGCAACACCGGTCTCAGAATTGAGAGCGTTCCTTCCACCGTCTTCTGCCGTTTCCTCAATAATTGCGATATCGTTCGCACTGACAAGGGTGCAACACTACACAAGATGCAACCCATGATAGCACGGTAATCAGAGATCCACCCAGTTTGGTTTGGATGTCTAGAGAACTCGATGTTTAGAGTCCGGAAGTACAAGTCATCGATGCCGATGTCAACTTTGGATTCATTTGTAAGTCTGGTGAGCTCTTCGCGATAACTGGGTTGACTGACAAAACGGCAAGCGACATCCGCCCAGATGAAAAGACCTCTAGCTTGGGTAGTAAGCATGTCTATGTCAGCCGGTGATGGCCAATCTTCGTCACGATACTTGCGGGAAATGACCGATAGCTGTGCCTCGACAAAGAGACGTATGTCTTTCGACGTGTCGTTGCTCTCCAAACCATCGTCCAAATCAACCAATGTGATAAACTTCTTGCTCGGCAGATAGAATGAGTCCAGCTTCCGACTGAATACCACTAACGTAATGTGAGCCGACTCTATCGCCGAGTCTAATACTGCGAGTAACGAATCCAGAAATGCAGCACATTGCTTCTCGTCGCATTCATCTAGACCATCGATCAGAAGGACGACGCCATGCCCCTCGATTTTGGAAAACGCATCGATGATGAAAAACTGGAGTTGCATCGATGGTTGTACTGGGAATGGAAGATGTTTTGCATTGGTGGTGGCGATCGCATCAGAGATAACCGATCGATACTCGGGGATCGACTGTGCTAGCTGATACGCGAGTGTAGATATGATCTTCTGTGGATCTCGTCGGTGTTGATCATCACGGTTGCAGAAAAAATTAGCGACAATCACTCCTCGGGCACGGAGTTCGTGTACGATGGAAGCGGCGAGGGTGCTCTTCCCGGTGCCAGCGCCACCTGGAATCCAATATGCACCAGGGACCGATGTAATGCCTCGGATAGCATCTCCAATAACTCGTTCGCGAGTGCCTTTTAAACATGATTCGAAAGCGGCATAATGAGAATGCAGGATCGCCGATGTCACAGGCTTGAGCTGGGAAATGTTGCTGCTGATTTCCGCCTCTGATACAGTGAATTCAGATCGATATGTTGTGTGATAACAGATTGAGATGATACAGACCTGTCATTCGGCAGTGCATGTCTTCCACCCGGATTGTGGTCTCAACAAGCATGGCTCGTGACAATGCCTCGTTATCACGAGCTATACGACGACGAAAATCCTCAATGCTATCGTCCATTTCGGATGAAAGTGCTGAAGATATAAGGTGCTCTAGAAGACGTCTGAAATGAGCTGCATATACAGCTTGATTATCAAGCAATACGCACTGAACGTGGATCTTCTCCCAAATTTCATCAAGCATTCACCATACTCCCGAGCCGTCTGAAGAATGGCATCCACCGTATCACTGAGAATCTCCAGTTGATCGGCATTTTTCGCTCGAATCGTGTCTACGGCCTTTAAGAGTGCGGTGAGATCATCAACGATGAAGCCCAATTTTCCAACACGAGCTTGATGGTCTTTGAAGTACTGGTCTGTAGACTTGTAGCCAACGCTAAGACAATTGAAAGCAAGCGCTTACGGAGAGTACTTGTTCGAACAAGTCACAGGCCGCCTGTCCCCCGGGAGCAAGCTATGAAGCAATCAGTGAATATACAGAAAATCTTGACGCTCACGCACCTTCAAGATTGGGTTTATCCATCCTTTCAGTTTGTAGAGAGTGGAGAGAACTACTTGCAACTTTGCGGAGAAGTTGGGTACCAGTTCTATCTGCTGTTTGATGAATTCGAGTGGTATCTGATCTTCATTTTGCGATATGAGGATGAAGTTGAAGGACAGTGATGCTCCGTCGCCTTTGATAGCGATTCCTGAAAGATTTTTTCAGAGATTGTCCCTGTGCGAAGGCCCTGGCACGTACCAAAGACCTCTCCCTTTTGAGTTGAAATTGCATAGGACATCTGTTGCGGAAGTTCGAAACCGTTCAATAAAGACGTCCTTTCGTATCTTGCATTTTCTCCACAAGTCAAAGGTTATGTCCGAGCCTTCGTATTCACTGCGTTCATAGTCGTATCAATCGCACAGCACCGCGGTCGACGTAAGAAACGCACATTTCGAGGGCCTCGAGCCAAACGATCTCCGTCGCTTTTCTCCGTGTAGAATGCAGTCCACCCTGCTTAGCTTTTCCATTATCAGTGAAGATTTTTATTCTGTATCTGCCATCGAATAGGAGTTTGTTCTGAGTATTACAGACACAGATATCTTGACGATGCTATAAGAGCCTAGAGGACAAACAGTAATTGGAACACTGGCTCACCAGTAACTTGATTCGAGCTGGAATTTCGGAAGGCTTGACCATATCATTATTTCAATCGATGGGTGTCGCCCATGAATATAGATATATGCGCAGGTGGTAACAGGCAAGAAGCAAAGAACGGTCAATCAACAGTTTACTCGCGCACGTGGCACATGAAGAAGCGCGAGATCCATCAGAACTGCCTAGAAATAGCGTTGAGAATCAAAGCCAACTTCACGCTTATATGTGCATACATGTCAGAAAAATGCAATTGAGTCATAGCATACGGAATATAGTGTTTGTAAGGATATTCTCTTGGTGGAGATGGAAAAAAGCAAGTGATAGCAAAAAGCATGCCTCAAAGCAACGACTTCCTACTCAAGCGTCGTGGCAGTAAAAATTTCGAACTCCTCCCCACCATCACTGGATATAATGATTCTGACAAGCTGCTCTTGAGTTCCTAGTTGCTCCATCGCCTCGGGCCACTCGGCATGCAGGTGGTCTCGCCCCATGAGTGCTACCGTTATACTTCTTGGTGCAGTAGTATAATCGACAACGACGACTGGGAAAAATCCATTATTGACGCTAGCAACACGCTTTGCCAGAGCATCGCGGACATCGTCAGCGGTTTTGATGTCTTGTATGGCCACGAATCTGATAAAATGCAGATCTCGCTGAGAAAGCTGAGGAGAAAATCCCTCTATTTATCAATAAGTACTCGTGGATCCAGCTCATAGCAGGCAGGAACTCACCACGTCGTTCTTGCTGAACATTTTGACAATCTGTCTTGTGAGCATGCCAGTCCTTCTTTTGGCAGTCTCTGGAGCAATAAAAGACGTTAAGACACCCTTGACATCGCCGGACAGGCGGAGGCGATTCAGTACTCATGCACTGATAAAGATCAGATCGAAAAGAGAATTAATGAAAGATGATCAAATACCATGTGATTGGAGCATTCATGGAACTCGCCTTTGCTAGCAACGACGTCCCTCCAAACCCACCGATCCTCTGCAACCTCCTTGAATGCTTCCCAAGTCTCGCGTGCACTAACTGAAGCATTGGCAAGTTGGCTATCCAAACCCAGTCTTTCGATCCTTTCTATAGACCGGCAAACATGTCGAAGAACACCACGAAAAAGTAAGTGAACGTGTATCGAGTCGAAAAGGCCGGAGATAACGTTGGTAAAGTCGTCACTAGCATGGGGAAGGGCTTTTAGAAGCAACTCGACGAGGTGACGTTCCACAGCTTGAGCCGCCCATCTGGGACCTTTCTCAATGCAATGCCGAAGGTAAAGTGCGCAGGATCGTGCGTGTTGTCGATGAGCGTAAGAGCATTTTAACATACGGGAAAGCATGCCGCAGATCCACGAAACCGAGCCGTGAATGAGGTGATTGGCGTGGAATTTGGAGGAAGACGCTGAACAGCATGAGAGGAAACTAAGGACGGTATTTATCTCGGAGCTTGACATGGCTGGATGCTCCGTCAGACGGATGATTCGAAATAAAACCATTGTGATGCGTGCAGAATGCATAGCGTCCAAAGTTTTCCCTACAGCGGCTCTCGCATCTCTGCTTGTTATTTCATCACGGCGACCCAGCTTGAGTATGATTTGCATTGTTGGCAGATACTGAGACGGCAACGGAGTTTCAGTGAATAAGAGACACATCGAGATCTCTGTCAAGCAAGAGATAAGGTCGAGGGACTGTATCATTAGGTGTAGAAGACTATCATTCTCCAAGAGCAGATGGAGTAGGTCGAGCGTCTTCGATGTTGCGAGAAAGTCCTGAAGTTCTGGCGTCATGGAAGCCTCAACAACGAAGAACTTGAGGTATTCAACAATCCAGCTACACAGCTCCGGCCATGTCTCTGCGAGAAGGGTGACATTGGATGGGTCACGGAGAACCTTCGAGTTCTCGGAGCCTAAAGCAGTCCAGAGCGACTTGAAACAACCGGTAGCGATATCAAACCGTTTCGAAGACGCGACGGAGGTATATTGTGGTCCTGCGCAGCGGAGTTGGTGGCGAACGGCGGCAACGACATCATGGAATGCGCTTGGATCTAGTGCTGCTAGTGACGAGAGAGCGGCAAGAGCGACGGTAGATCCCTCTTTCGCGGCATGATACAGTTCAAGCTTGGAAAAGAAGCAGCATCAAGAATGACCAAGTTGAAGTTGAGCCTTCACTTACTTTGAAGGAGCTCATCGTATGCGGCAACGACGAGTGGGGGTACGCGCTGTTGTCTTAGTCATGATTTCGTTACGATCACACGACAGGACACGCGGTAGAGGCTGTGCTACCCGATTAAAGGCCCCGGGAAGCTCCCGCCAAGGTGTGTCCGGAAATGAGCATATTTGAGGACCAAAATTTGGGGCCCTTGTCCGCAGTTAGCATAATTTAGGACACTTGGTGCCATGATCCTTGTCGGTAGGGGCAGTGCATACATTTTTAGGCGATCGACTAGCGGAGTCTGGCCAAAACGTCGGCCAGTTGGCATCCAGAAAGCAAAATAGTGCCTAAAACGATGCTAAAGCGAAAATTTGGCGGAAATGGCCGGAAATTTTTGGTCTAGCGGGGTTTCCGGCCCACCCGGACCGTCAAAAGCCTGTCCGAGTTAGCATATTTTAGACCTAAATCTTTGCATATTTGAGGTCCCAAATCGGTAATTTTTCCGGACACACCTTGGTGGGAACTTCCCGGGGCCTCCGATTAAACCACAGAAGCAGGAGGAGATACCCAAGTTCATCGTTGGTCAGTCCTTTGGGCGTGGCGTCTTGGACAGTAGCAGTCATGGTATGTGCATACAACCGTGTTTCCAGTGGAGGATATCTTTCACTTTCACGATGATGTTCCTCCGTGGACCCAGCAGCCTTATCGGTTGATCTCATTTACGAGAGAGAAAAATGTCGCGATTCCTGTTACGTGGAAGTCGGACGCCTCACCTCGACTTAGCTTTAGAGCCCAAGGACCTAGTGATATCGAGAACTGGTTGAAGGACCCAAAAGGGGTTCCGTTTATCTTCAAGGATGATTATCACTGCCTTGTTTTCGTCGAGAATCGAACGACTCTGGAACAGTTGGTGCTGGTGGCCTGGAATGTAACATGCGTGGATTGATTCTTCCTTTAAGACGAAACTGACTCGGGTGCCGGTTCCTAAGTGCGAGATGGAGCAGATAGCAGATATGAAGAATGGCGTGCAACACCGACGCGTCGCCTACAGCGGTATCAATGACTTGCAAGACATAGGCGAGGGTCAAATTGGCTTATTCGTGTTGTCGTAATTCAGTTGACTATTAACATCTTGTCTTGTTCCCCCCAATTATTGCTGTTTGCAGAATAGTTGGCGTAGCAGCCTTTTTGGGCCTGGTTGCTTTTTTTTGGCGCGAAAGACTTTTCAGCTGTAGCTCGGTCAGTACATTAGATATTTGCTTGAAATAAGATATGTTTCGACATTTCCTGAAGCCCTTGAGGTGCCGGTGCAGTCAGAATTTTAATTTAGTCAATTCGAAAATTCTAGCCTGCTGTGAGGGCTCAGATCAACTTTTCAGCTGTATCTTGCCAACAACGGATGCTACGAAGATGCTCCAAGGGAGAAAGTCAATGTACTCATACAAGGCGAGATGCACAACAGCATTTTTGGTGCCAGAAAAATCATCGCGGTGTTAAATCAAGAGTTGCATGTTTCAACCCGGACCCTGACATCCTAAAGAAACAATAGGATGCCACCACAACTCCAATTCCATTGCATGCACCTCAGAAATGATACTCAAAAATTATCTCAGCTTACCATATGCTTACATCTGGTTACCTTCTCTCGCAGTGATGAAAATGTCAGTTATGCATGCCGAAATTTGAGGAACTCAAAACTTGCTCGCGAAACTTCAGAATTGGGGCTCGCATCTCGGAAATAGTGAGGGAATCACACACATACAAAATTCCATGTAATTTGATGGGGAAACGGAGAAGATATAACTGAAAAGTGATATTGCGACTCGACGGACAAAAAAAGCGATCGAGCCCAAAAAGGCAGCTGCGCCAACTATTCTGCAAACAGCAATAAGAGCGGTTAGAGGAGAATGGATACTCGGCGACAATGACGCCTGGCCACTTTCGTTCCGACCAATGCTCGAGCACTGATATAGATATCCTATAGTTTTCTCAAAGAAGGTAGAAGAGGCGTTAATACGTACTTTGATCCCAAAATCGTCCATGATCAACGCCCTTTGTTGCCTACGTTCAGGAATTATATTTCTCATCAGGCGCTTGACCAGTCCTGCTTCGTGTATGGCCCAGCAGCAGTGGGTGCCCGTAAGAACTTGTCATAAAGCCAGAGTCATAGAAACAGGAGCAAAGCTTGGGCATGCAAGTCAAGCGAATAAATGTACAAGTCTAGCCAATTACATGAGTGTTTCTTCCGTATTTTCTAATACTTGTCGTATCTCCTCATCCGTCACCGGCCGGGGGAACGACGTTCGAGGCTCCCTGGATAGCGCTACGGTAAATTTTCAATTTAGAGGTAGATGAATAAACGAACGTTCGCATGGCCCATACATCCTCACTGCTCTTATCCAACCTTCTCTTCGCCCACCATTCTGCCCGCCTATTAATCCACGCATCGTACCGCTGGTCGCTCTCCATCCATTTCATGCTCAGGCAGAACTTGAAGTCATCGTGCTTGTGCGCGCATCGTGAGGATTCGCCGTGCCGGTACCAAGATTTCACCTGGGAACGAATACCTGCTACGACTCAGCTTGACTGGTCAACAGGTGTCGAAGGACCGCACCATGGCAGCCCATTGCGAGCTCCATTAACCTGAAGCATGAGGGAATATCATCTGATGTTGGATGCACGAGACGAAGATAGGCAGCCTCTTGCTTGACAGCGGTCGCAAAGTCAACGCCAGTCTGCGACATAGCGGAGGAAGGGAAGAAAAAGCACAGCCACACGAATATCATCTGTTATTTCTCTTTCCATTCTTTATGTGGCCGTCGGCCGCAAACCTTTCAACAGGATCCAGGACAACTCGTCAACTTGCGATTCAATGGTGCGGCCTCAATGACTCTCCTAAAGAGGATTGGAAAGGAGAAAGACGTCCCACCCACTGGTGCCCTACTAGAGACGGGACGACACGACAAAGCCACCGTGAATGCTAACCAGTGATGCCCTGACAGTAGCCAGTCATTTTGAGGTTGCTGGCCTATTTTGCTCGCCTGTTTATCCGGATTCAATAGAGAAACGTCTTGCTTCAACGCTGCTCCTTCAAGCTTCATTAATCATTGCTCGACAACCACGAGTGCATCTGCCGTCTGAAGGTCAAGAGCGTCGAGGTTCACTCAATCACACGAAGAGGTGGTTGATAAAAAATGGATTGGAAAGCAGCGCTACACGTAAGAATGGTACATCCATAACATCACCCATCCACCATCAAAACGTCGACGATAACTATATGGCCAAAAAGGTCTCAGTAAAACACCCATCTGACGACGAAACAAGAACGCTAAGCTGACGATTTATGACCAATCTCCCCAGCACATTCAAGTACGACGATTGAACGTTCAGTCACTACACGCGCCAAAAGTCAGCCAAATTCACCAGATGAATGAATAATCTACTCACAGGAGCGACAAGGTGATGTCACCGTTGACCTTGGCCTGGATGGCAATCTCAACCTCAAGGTTCAGGTCAAGACGGAGCTTCAGGGCAGCGGGAGGTGCAGCCTCACGCGGCGTGCGACCGACGATTTGTCCACCGAGGACGGAAGAAGATTGAGTAGGTGCGAATTTGGTAGCGGTTTCTGGGGCAGACATTGTTGGGAGACTCGCTGGCTCTTCAAGGTCCTTTTATACGCGACCGGAGATTTTGGGGCGAGGAATTTTTGGCGATCCCGGAGTCCTCGTGGGTGTTCTGGGGTCGAATTGGAAGCTCTGTGTTGTAACACCGGTTTTCGAGTTGTCGTAAGCCTGCACCAATGGACTCGCGCTTGTCCACAAGCACGATGGTTATCATATTTGTCGGGGAAGATTCTTTTCTCCATAACAAAACTACCTCGGTCGGACGCAGAGAGGGAAAAGAAGAGCATTAGAGCGAGAAATGGTGGTAGTGGCGGGTAGCGAAACTCGGGCTAATTTGTTGCAACGAGACGATGAGCTTCGAACAATATCTAGGTGGGCCGACTCACGAAACTGTCATTCCGTCGAAGGCTCTTTTCTCATGATAGCTGATTTTGAGAACAGTAGTTGCCGCGTTTTGATGTAAAAAGATAACGAGATGGGCCCAGGTGGGGTGCGTCGAGATCGAAGGTTGCGGTCATGTTTTCCAGAAATCTACTCCGGGGAATGAAGACATGCCTCGGAGACCGTCGCGCGGAATTGATAGCGTAAGAGTAGCGGAGTCGTGGATGATGGCGAGCAGGTGATGGTGGTTGCAAATCAAGCGGCAAGCCGGACTTTCCCGCGATATAAAGCTTGGAATTGAATTTTGGACCCACAAGCACCCAGACACATAGCTACTCTTCCCGGCCAAGCCAGCAACAAAATGTTGTATTAACACCTCCACTCCATGCGTTCTCCTTCACCGGCCTATGCCCAAAAGGCCCCGAGTCGCAAGCAGGAGAATATCGTCTGCATCGTGTTCATTATGAAATAAGAACCGTTACGTAGCAAGTGCCTTCTGACTGCTCGAAGAGTGATAGAACCGACGCAGCGTCAACTAGGCCTGAGCAAGGCCCATCTCCCACCCAACTTATTTATTTTTCTCCCCCTCAGTAGTTAGAGTACCCATACAACGGAAACAACGAGACCAAAAAAAAAGTTACGTAGAATTTTACCAGATAGTTATACAGTCCATAGAGCCGAAAAGTAGAAGAGCATTCAAACGAGTAGCGGTATAGGCTTACATTACAGTAGCGTACTATACCCCCGCGTCTTCGCCCATTACGAGGCGTGTTGCGGGTAACCAATCCAGATCATCAACAACAACAACAACAACAGCCTTCTGACTGCTTCGAGACGAAAAAAGTTAAGTTGCTTGGACGAGGCACCCGACTTGTCGAGCTGCATTATGGCGCGACAATATCCTCATTTATACCCCGGGTCCGTCGATTGACATATAAAAGTGTAAGCAAAGCGACCTAGTCAGTATCAGCAAAACATGTCTGCCCCAGAAACCTCTACCTCCGTCGCTACCCGCTCGAACCAGGGCACCGTCGCTCCCAAGGAAGCTTTGAAGCTTCGTCTTGACCTCAACCTCGAGGTGGAGATTGCCATCCAGGCCAAGGTTAACGGCGACATCACCCTTTCTCTCCTGTGAGTCGATGATTACCGCTGTTGCAGACGTTCCCCGCTGACTGGACGTTCTTACAGCGAGTAAATGTGTCGTAGGACTGGAGAGTGTGTATCAGACTTTCGATTGTTGTCTTCAAGTGAGATTCGCTTTATTAGGGACCAGCCGGTGTCCAAGATTCTAACGTTTATCTGCTTAGCACGTCGCCATGTCGGAATACCCTCTTTCCATCCTTCACTTTCGCATTTCACGGATGTTGCATTAGTATTCGGGGTTCATACGAGTAGTACATACCAATATCAGTGTTGCTTTTGGGGTTCTATGTTTGAGTCACATTCTCGCGTCCAGTTAGTGGTTGGTACAAGTTCAATCAAACGTTTTGAGAGGTCGAATTTGGCAGAGATTTTACATAAAATTTGAATGCTCCCGAAATTCATCTCTGGCGGGTGGCATAGGTTTTGGATCCTCCAAAACGCGACGTTTGTTGACCCCAAATTATGCTCCTAAAATGTTACATTTAGGCTCAAAATTCAGGTTTGCCAAAAATTGTCATCTTCCCGGTGTGACTTGTCATCTGCTGCGAAGAGATGGGTATCAAAGTCGCCGAAAACACCATCGGAGTGACAGAACGGCCGTGTCTTGCTTGTGATCACACTTTGGCCAGACACATTCCCACGTTTTGCATACCCTCTAGTTCGAAGAAACCATTTCGTACCTGGGTCCTACCGGATCGGTTTCAAACCGCATCAGACATTGGCGATATCGTGGCAGATATCAAGAAAAGTTTACCGGACGAGATTGAAGAAGGGCCGCCAGCACAAACGAACGTACCTGGCAGCACGACACAGAGAGAAAATACATCGGACAGCAGCTATGGCAGTTTGGGCGGTGAAGTATCAAATACGGTGTCGAATAAGGTGGACTGGACGAAGCTCAAGTACATTGGGGACTAGGTCATGCGTAGACGATGTCATTTACATTGTTTGTATCACGAGAACATGTACAGTCGCCACATTTCTGTCGTGGAAGGAGAAAAGTCTATCTCGCCTAAGTAACAATGTAAAAGTATTAGTTAAAAAGCGATGTAACGGACAACAAACGCACTTGTAATGATCTCGCAATTCAGACGTCCCAACTTGTTCATCTCAGGCATACCATCCACCAACATATAGTTTTGAAAATACTCGTCCATATCACCGCTAGTTGGCCACCTGCCGTGAATGACATCGTCATATTCCAGATTGCTAAAATAGATGGTATAATCAGCAGATATCCCCAACCGTACTGTAAAATTCCATGGATGGTTAGCAAGGATATGGTCCAGCTCTTGCCATTCCTTCCTTTTTTGAGGTAACAGAATCGCATCATATGGTCTAAAACAGATTTCGATAAGAATATCTTCCACCGACGACGGAAGTGTCTTAAAAAATCGGTGAGCCCAGGGGAAAGGTTTCAACCGAT
Organism: Desarmillaria tabescens; assembly: GCF_030435595.1. Classification (NCBI taxonomy): domain Eukaryota; kingdom Fungi; phylum Basidiomycota; class Agaricomycetes; order Agaricales; family Physalacriaceae; genus Desarmillaria; species Desarmillaria tabescens. The sequence goes on along the minus strand of NW_026848337.1, from coordinate 158,651 downwards.
CTGGTGGATCCATGGAGTGGCTATTAAACACCAGGCTAGTGCAGATGCTCCGAAGGCGGATATGTCGCCTCAGGTCTATATAGTATTGAGCCGCTATGATCACAAGTGAGCACACGTATCCAAACATTCAGAGCCACAACGTACAGTATGCTGAAGGGAGGAACGTTAAATGCTCCAAGGATGGGCTGCTGAGGGAGATAAGGGAAGAGATGGCGTCGATGTTTCGCTCGTATGCCTGGACGCTAAGCACACGAAGATTGCCTATGGATATCGTGGATTGAGGGGAGAACAAGCATTCCACGAGAGCACCACCCATATTAAGTTCTAGAGTAGAAGGAGCACAACGATGGGATGGAACGGGCATGCGCTCCGCGCCACTGGGGTTATCAATGCTGATCCTGGCTGTAGAGATGACTTCAAGGTTGCTGAAGCTAACGAACAGGGATAGCATCTGAGCGGACGAGTCGAAGACTATCTCTTCTAATATAAGATGGCGGACGCTAGATATTGAATGAGGCAGTGGAGGGAAGCTATCCCCAAATATAGTTGGTCTGTTCATTGCTAGAAATATGTGAACCCGTCGAAGGTTGGGAATGAGCTCTAATAGGGAGGGAAATATACAGCGGTAATTGATATCGTCTGTCGAGTCCCAGTGAATTAAGCTAAGGGTACGAATCGATGATGAGACGTATTTTGAAGCCACCAGAGTTTGTCGGAAATTGAGACAGATGTCTGTACGGCTTATTAGCTTGTTGTGAGGAAGTTTCACATAGGAGAAAAGGAGTCGGCGGGTTGGAGGAAGGAAGAAGGAATGGGACAGTGAGCATGCCTTGAGTGAGGGGAAATCTGAGCTAAGATAATGAAGGATTTCGTCCAATATATCTTCAGGGATGTCCATGACTCAGATGAAGGAGCGAGCTCGACACAGCCACACAAAACCGGACTCGAGCCGGCACTGTTCGGCACCCTTGACAGTTTGCATCCATTACAAGATCGTAGCCACTCACCTATACGGTCACCCGACTTGCCACTTCCGACAAACTATCAGACTTCCACACCACTGCAGTTTCACTCCAATATCTAGGGAAAATGAGCAAGTGAAGCTCGTTACTTGAAGAATGCAACCCATTACCGACCTATGCTTTGGTCATAACGCGTAATGCATTAATGGCTAAAGAACTTTCTTCGTTGCGCTTCCGCCATACCTCAGGCGTACTCGATCTCTTCTTCGAAAATATACCAACCGTGGAATCCTACACAACGGAAATCATACCAATACGAGCGGTCAAAATGCAGATGTCCAATGCGCCGTTGTAGATACAGGAAGGTGTCAAGAGCATTAGAGACGCGAACACAGCCGATATGTTAAATGCACATATCACAAATACGGCAGAGGTTTACGTGGTATTAAGGTGTGGGAAACTGATGGCAACTCAGAACGACAAGGTTAGTCAAAAGGACACTGTACTAGAGGAGTGAATGTCAGGGTTCCCGCCATTGACGGCAACCCTGACCGTCACACCGCATATCTCAAGTCCTCTTGTGCTTCGAACGTCGCTTGACCTTATAAGATGAGAGTCGAGCACTCGGATTTTATGGTGAAAAAAAAAAAGCAAATGCAACACGTGGGTCTCGTCCTAATCGGTCGAATTTGAATTGAGCCGTTCGATGACGAGGTCACATCTGGTGACGTAGTTGGTGCCGGGGTCAGTGGTTGCGTCCGAGTCCGCGATCGTTATGGATTCGTCATTCTCTCCTTCTTACCACCACAGAATATTCAAGTTACAGCTGCAGAAATGACAGAACTAGTCATTCGAGAGGTACGCCCTGCCTTTTCCGTGCGTACACAACGCCAACATCATCTCTTGCAGGTTGCCAAAGATGTCTGGATCTTTTCCAAGTACATATCTCCGCTTTACCTGTAATACCCGGAATATAACCGTTTTCAAGGCCTTTTTCTCGCATAGGCATGCCATTTGGCGGCCGTTCGACTGCTATCAAACTGCAGAACGGCGGCGTTTGGGTCTTAGCTTCCACACCTTTGGACGACGCGACCAAGACTAAGCTGAGTGAACTAGGACCGGTTCAGCGAGTTTCCATGTCACCTCCTAAATTTATATTCGCTCCAACTGATGCTTGTTCTAGGTACATCATCGGTGCGGACGCTGTCCACCACCTATTCTTGAGTTAGTCCGAAGGGCATCGTCAACGACTGTGCTAACGATGTTCAGCTGAATTCAAAACCGCTTATCCGCATGCCAAATTGATCGCGCCTCAAGATGCTATCAAGAGGCACAATAACAAGGAACTCAAATTTGACGGTGGTAAGGCCTTGTAGTATGTGATGTAGTCGTGATCCTGAGCCTCGTGACTAGCTTGGGGACTGGATGCTTCGGACACGAAATACGGATTCGAAGATGAGGTTCGTCTACTTCAACCATTCTCCCTTTCAATGCTCACCGCCTGGCAGATTAAACACTGGTCCGCAAATGTCATCTCGTTGAGTAATTATCTGACGTGTTCTCAGTTATTTCTCAGGATTTATCAATAAAGATGTCGCTTTCCTTCATGAAGCCTCGAAAAGTATGATTCAAGCTGACTTACTCCTCAACCTTCCTGGGACGGAACAGGTCTGTTATTCATGATCATGGATGTTGGCCCTTTCTCAAATCTTCTCATAGTATTCCAAAAGCAGTGCTTCCGGAAAGGTCCCAATCATCGGATCCTTAGGTCCTCAATCCTGGTTGCATCCGAGATTTACTTGGAGTATGGGTATAGATAAGGAGTAAGATACTCCAATTAGTTCAAAAAATGTCGCTCAGATATCTTCAAGGGCCATGAAAACCGCTGCGAAAACTGTTGATGGATGGGACTTTCAGAGGATCATCCCATGTCATGGGGCACGTATTCTATTGCGAATGCACAGACCGCGTCTCATCTTTCTTAGGATGTCATAGAAAAGGACGCTAAGCAAGCGTGGAAAGATGCTTATACATTCTTCCTGGACTAACCGTGGTCGATAAAGTGTTGTACAATAGAGTACCCTAGTCTCATTACCATCCTGTACATCAAGCAAACTGTCGATAAGTATGTAGTCTCGTCTTTCCCATTTTAACTTTCGCAGGCTCTACAGTTTTCGCTCGGAACATTATGATCGAATTTCGTGTGGCATGCACAGAACAGTAGTTCAACGTTCGACGCTATGGTTTTACAGGCAGGTATCAAAAACTTTGTGATAGACGAGAATTGGGCAGGAATGAAGCCGTGGGCAACCAAGTAGATAGAACAAATAATTATTATCTGCATTCTACACTATTTCCAAGGCCTTATAGGCTCTCATATGAGTCCGGAGAGCGTTCAACACTCCTAGAGGGTTCGTACGAGCCACGCAAAACTTCGCTCACACCCTTTTTAGGCGAACTCCCGCTACCCTGGTAGTGGGTCTCTGGAGAACGCTAATGGCATGTCTCGGTAGATCGTGTTTCCCCCTAAACAAAATTAACCAAAATTAAGAGCCCTTTAAATTCGTTTTCGTTCATACATGAAGATACACACAAGGTCATTTAAAATAAATCAATTACCAACCTGCCTTGGTCGCAACAGACCAAAGAACTTTCCTCGCTTTGCCTTCGCTTCAATGCTCTCCCTCACCTCGTGTTCGATCTCTTCTTCGGAAATATACCCACCCGTGGAATACCACACGACAGTAATCATACCAATAAGAGCAGTCAGAACACAGCTGTCCAATTTATCAGCACAAGAAGATTCACAAAGGGAACACAAAGTGTCACTCACCCAGCCATGGCACCAATACCTTTTGAATGCCAGCCAAGTTTTTGTGGGTATGGTCCCAAGGTCAAGCCGCTGAGATCAGTCGTTGAATCATGTCCTGCGGCGTTACCCGAGAACGGCGTGCCCAAGGCTTGGCAGTTGTCGTATATTGCTTGTGGGACCCTGTTGCGCTGCTGGGCGACAAGCGGGGCCTCAATCAGAGTTATGGCAAGACCGACTTGAAGATGCCATTCGATATGACCTTGTTATAATTTATAAGAAGCGACGAATCCGAGGTTCGGGTGAAGCTTACAATGGAGGAACCATGTTCCGGGGTTATCCGCGACGACACGGAGAGTTGCAGAACCCATCGAAGGGATATGAACTGTATCACGACGTATAGGGTTCGCTTGGCCTTCAACAATAGGTGGATTCAAAAGGGGATCGTCAGATGTGTAATCTGTAGCACGTCCAACGATCATGGGTTTGTGCCCGTGCAAATGGCTGGGAAAGATAGCACATTAATGGGCGTGAAAGAGAGGTAACGAAGCCCGGCACTTACAAAGGATGCTTCCCCGCGTCTCCATTCTTGATCACGATGTCGACAATATCCCCATAGTCTACGACGAAACTGAGAGGCGTATACGCACTCTCAACGGTAGCGTTGTTTCCCAAGCTGAGGGCGCTCAAGATAGCAGGTACCTCTGGGGAGTTGTAGGTGATCTGGTTGAACATGGCGTGATTCGTTCCATCATCCATGGTGTCGAAGCTGACTTCTAGATCGATCGTTTTGTTGGATGTGGGAGCTGCGATGACTTCGACAGGGACTAGTGCTGTATCATTGACATCGGCGTAGGCATCAATGGTTCCGAGATCGGTAAGGGAAGCAGACGAAGAATACGTGATGGAGGAAGTCACATCTGGGGGTGCATGAGATCAAGAATTCTGCATCAACCATGAGGGAACGTACTGGGGTTCAACGAGGCTGGAACAATATCGAACATGACAGTGTCCATGTTCGCGTGGATAGCCCAGTTACTGGTGTTGGTGTCATTACGAGCCGTGACAAGAACAGAGTACCGTTGAGCAACAGCGACGCTGAGTAGATCAGCGGGTGATTCTTCGACGTCAGTCTAGAAGAGGCTGGTTTAGGAACGTGCCCATTTAGCTTCAAGTTAAAGCATCTTACCCCATCAACCTCGATCTTAACGGAGTAATATTTATTAATGGAGAATGGGATAACCAAGAGAGGCACTTACAATGCGCATTTCATGTCCGTCAATCCAAAAGTAAAACATCGAGAAAGCGCCCGTGTTCAAGATCCTAAGACGGTAGGTCTTACCAGCTTCGAACGGGAGGGTGGCGTTCTCATTGAACCCGACAGCTGATGTTACTCCAGCAGGAGAAGTTCCCGAAATGGGTCCAAGATAAGAACCATTTTGAGCAGCGAAGTAGATCAAACCAGATTCTAGCACATTGTTACTCAGATGACGTTACAGGGTGCATATGGTCGTGCTTACGGGGTACAGGTTCGGCACCACCAGGGTTGGCGATGTTGATGAATTGTTCCAATAGCTCTGAATGTTGTTCATGGTACCAGTCGGCGAGAATGATGATGAATTCCTCGTCGTACGAGTGAACTTCTTGCGAAGGATGAATAACGACGGGCCCGCGCAAGCCATCAACATAGTGTCCCTGAAAAAAATGGAAATTACGTCTGGATACATTCAAGGCATATCTTCGGACTTGCCTTTGCATGACCGTGCACCCAATATGTTCCCCATTGGCCAGAAGAGTTGATGGGCACGACGTAATCGAATTGTCCGCCAGGTGGAATACCACTGAACACGGGTCAACATTGACGAGAGATGAAGCGACGATAGGTTTACCATTCAGAGACCTGTACGGCGCCGTCCATCCATGATGTTGAGTTGAAGAACATGCCATGGTGATGAAGAGTCGACACTTCATCCAGCGAATTCGTGGCATGAACGATGAGTGAATCGTTAGTTGAAACGTCAATCACCGGTATGCTAAAAGAGTGGAGTTAAACCAAGGCCTGGGTCCGAAGAGAAACTCTACTGACGGCCAAGTATTGTTGATGCCTACAACTCTGCGACTAAACAGACCATCTGGATTGGCATCCTCGACGTATGTTATGTTCCACCAGAGTTCTTGGACACCGGCTAGAACGGGAGAAGCAAAAAGCAATGGGGCCAGTGAAAAAGGCGACCACATCTTGAGTGACGCTACCACCTGGGAGTAGAAAGATAAGCGGATGCAAGGCAGGTCCGAGGTACCATTTAAATCGGGTATTATTTAAAAGGAGGTCAACATAATGGAGCACGGGTCAGTTCGTCGTTGCGCGGACATTGACAGTTGAGTTATTTTTAGGGGGCAAAAATTTTATCTGATAGGGAAAACGATGTATCAGATAAGGATAACGCCGTCCATTGGTTCATCCGGGCCTCCCGGGTCTCGATGCGGTCTCGAGGCCTATCTGATTATCGAACTACTTAGAATACTCACGACGTCAACTCCGTGAGTTTCAAGCCGGAAAGAAAAGAAGAAAAGCGCGGCCATCACGGACGTATCTCGCAAAAATATGGGAAGGAAGCCAGGACAAGTAAGGTTAGAGCAACACTGGAAATGGTCAGGGAAAATCTGCACCCTTCTGTACGGGTACCACCCTTCAAAACAGCCGGACGTTTCAGGGCGCTAAATATGCGGAAGTTGGAATCTAATCTTGGAACCGATTTTCACATCTTATCAGATTTGATATGATGAGGCATTTGCGGGTTTCATGTGACACATAGGCCTTAATCTCGCGCCGAAAATGCTCAAGTCCGAAAGGGTTAATTTAAATGTACTGATGATGCTTCGTGCCTTCTCCCCACCCTTCCCTGCTTCCAGGTAGTGACGGCAATGGCGAAGAACGTATTTTCTGTCCCCATTTTCTTCATCGTTTTTCGTGAAACTTTGGAGGCGGCCATCATCGTATCCGTTCTCCTAGGTCTCGCTGAACAGATAGTTCATGACGATCCAGGACGAATTGGTGCAACGATCACGAATGGTTCACACGACTCTAAGGGTAGCCCTCGTGTAGAGGGCGACGGCGCGCTGTCTGATTCTCTCTCAGGCGAGGATGATTTGGTCCACCGTCGCCGCCTCATCCGCAAGCTGAGAATTCAGGTAAATAACCCTCATGGCCTTCATAATTGTTCTGTCTGACGCCGTAAAGATTTTCCTTGGTGCAGGACTTGGCTTATTCCTCGCCCTCGCTATCGGCGCTGCGTACGTCATCCCTTGAACCATATGCAACGTTTTGAACTCAAACTTAGATAGGTTTATCGCCGTCTGGTTCACTCAAGCATCCGATTTATGGTCCAAATCTGAAGAACTATGGGAAGGTGAAAAGTCATTTTCCCTCTATCTAGTTCATTCATTAATCGGTTTTTCTCCAGGTATTTTCGAACTTATTGCTTGTCTCATGATTTTCGTCATGGGAGTTACCATGCTCAAGATGGATCGAGGTTGGAACCATCCACCTTGAACCCTTACTACTTGTACTGATTTAGCCACCTTTAGCTAAGGCAAAATGGCGCGTCAAGCTTGAGCGCGCTTTTGAAGGAAAGCGTATGTCAAAGCACTTTCCTCCTGCTCGTTTTCATTCTCAACAATTGTTCAGGAGCCGACGGAAAGACCTCGACAGGAAAATGGGCTCTCTTCATCCTTCCTCTCATTACTGTCCTTCGTGAAGGTAATCTGCCGTTTATTTCGTTCTGTCAGTCTAGTTTTCTTACCAGAACTACACAGGTATGGAGGCAGTGGTATTTGTCGGTGGCGTTTCTCTGGGACAACCCGCCACATCCATCCCGCTCGCTGCAATCGTGGGATTGATATGCGGTCTAGTCTGCGGTTTCTTGATCTACTTCTTCGCCAGTCGTACCAGTAAGCATGCTTTTGACCTTTAAAATGTCCCATCGAGACTGACCACATCTTAAACTAGCCCTCACAGTTTTCCTCATCGCCATGACCAATCTCCTCCTTCTCATCGGAGCTGGTCTTTTCTCTCGCGCAGTTGGCGCCTTCGAAACAAACGCCTTTAACCATCTTCTCGGAGCGGATATTGACGACGCAGGTGGAAGTGGCCCAGGATCTTATCGAGTTCAAGGAAATGTATGGCACTTGGATTGCTGCAATCCCGAAGACAACTTGAACAACAATGGTTGGTCGGTGTTTAACGCCTTGTTTGGCTGGACCAATAGCGCAACTAGTATGTTCTCCGAACTTCTAGATTCTCGTCGCCTTCTGATTTGGGTTTATCATTTCAGTTGGTACCGTGTTGTCTTACGTTTTCTATTGGTTGGCCGTTATTGTTACGCTCGTGTTCCTTAAAGTTAAAGAGGTATGCCGCATGGATATTGTCGTTAATTTTCCGACGACAACCTGACGATGCTCCGTAGGGTCGCAGCAAATTCTTTGGATACGAGTCGGCCACAGGTATTCGTCGCCGACTTAGGCGAGAACAGAAAGAGGCTGCAGGAGCAACACATGACAGGGATATGTCTGAAAGCAAGGAAGAAGTCAAGGCTGAGAAAGACGTCCAGGTTCTTCCTAAATAAATTAGCTCTCTCACGTTGAAATAGTCTATGCAGTGTCTCTTTTTTAGTTAAGGTTTCTAGTTAGTAACGATTGTTCATTGAAGAGATGAAAATGTGATGACCCGAGTTTTCGTAAACGCGGACTTGAGTTCTTTATGTGCGTATAGCAACAACCATGCGAACCGACCCTCGAAGTAACGAACCTTCTGAACCCCTGAGCATTTCCATTGTGGACCATGATTTTTGCTTGACTGGTCCAACATTTATTTATAGTTTCTGCCAAGAAGCCAAGGATAGCCAAGGATATGCCCTTAGGCACAATTGAGGCAGGCACCTTTGGGTCTGTTTCGGCTTATCAGATGAGATTGGAATGATATTTCAAAACAGACATATTTAGTATAGCACCAGGACCAAAACGTAACAACTGGGAAGAGGTTAAGGCATCTCCAGGGAGAAATAATTGTAAGCGTGCGAGACCATCCCGCATACAGAGCATTGGCGATATTTTAGGACACGCCAGAGTACAGGAACATGCATATGTCAAGGTGGAGCGTCAAGGAGAATTTCAAGGGTGAATTCGAATGCGCGTACACAGCACACCGCAGGACACTAAAGTGGTAGAAACAGAAACAATTGCCCTAACGGCAAAAGTGCCGACACGATAAGAAAACCTCAGTCATCATACGGACGGAACAACTCAAACGTCGATTTGGAATCGAAGCAGACCTTCGCGAGGTTTGACAGCGTGAGGGTACCTTAGGAAAACTAGTTGACCACCTTGTGTTTCGACCTTCTGAATTGCTCGGTCCCATGCGCTTTCGCGATCTCTATACTCCGCCGCGGAGTTCATTGTGATGGCCATGGGAATCGAGACGTAGTCGAGGGAAATGACCAAGGGGTGTTTCAGCTGATGCTCGTTCTTTTCCCGCAGATCTTTGACTACTTCCAGATGTTCGTATATGTCATTCTCCGCCACAGTGATCAGGAAGAGAGTATCCCTAGCGGAAATCATTGTGGGGCCCCCATCTAAAGCAAAAATGAATGTCAGACAACGTCATACGATAGGTTTTAATGAAAAACTCACCATGCTTCGTACATTTAATCTTCTGGCAGAGAGGTCGATGAGAAACCCAGGCTTGTTTCTGGCATTCTCTAGAACAATAGAAAGAGGCCTGGCACCCTTGACAACACTTTAGTGCCCGCTTTGAATGATTGATTCCATCAGGTGGACACTGTATGGAACAAAGTTGGTTACTTCATTAGGACGGCTGAGGATCCTGAGACGTATGTCCGGGTTTTCACATTTATCGACTTCCTCATTGACCATTACACATCTGATGGCCCATCGCCTGTCCACCGTCTTCTTCAATGCAGACCATGCATCTCGGATAGTTTCGGGGCCCATAGGAATGTTTCCTTCCAGGCCCGAGCACTGTATCCGCTGCATGCTCCTGCGAACTTCTCATAAGACGCCACGATAAATGAGATAAGAGTTAACCAAATCGAGTATCTGCACGATGGTCGAGAAGAGGAGCGATGGTGCTGACAGGTCTTCTGTGGAGAAGAAAGGAATACATTTCAACAGCAAGTCAAGCAAATGACGCTCCAATGCTTGTACAACCCTGAGAGAACCCTCTTCAAAGCAAGTCGCTAAGTATCCTGCACAAGATCTGAGCATTCCCACCATTGGCATGTGAACCTTGTCTTTCTCGAAGGATGAGACGAAATCAGGCTTGCGCGACGTGGTCCTTTCCATCAGCCGGCAGACCCAGTGGATGGAGTGATGCGCAAGGTGATTTCGACAGAATTTCAGGGAGTTGTTGGTCGTGTGCTCGAGAAACGCAAGTGAAATCATGACATGTTCCGTAGATGCTGCAGGCTGTTGTACGAGGTTTATGAGACCCATCAGGGAGGTGGTAACTTTGTCTGGTGCTGTCATATACAAAGCTGTCGTAACGGCGTTGAAGGCTTCATCATTATGCAAGCTGCCAGTTTGGTATAGCAAGCCCATTATTACAAGCATAGTCGCCTCCTGCTGGGAAAACTCCACACCGGATGCCATGAGAGACACCCAAACCTTCATCAAACACGATATGAGGTCGGGAGATTTCATCACAGACGAAATCTGGGGTGTTTGGAATAGTTCTTTCAGCAGTCGTAGGTGTGAGTCGATCATAATCTCAACATACTCATGACGGACGATGGATGGATCGTTAGGAACCTCAACGATGTAAGTTTGAAGAAATGGGATAATCCAGCAAGACAAGTCCGGCCACAAATTTGTTACTAGAGCAACGTTACGAGGATTGTCGAGAGCATGGTGGGCAAAAGTCATCATAAGTGCACTGAGGCTTTCATGCACTCTCTTCAATATCCTCAGATGCTCTGTATCTGAGCCTGGGTCGATAAATGTGGTCGGTAAAGGGACAGACAGTAGATGATGGGGGATGGCGGCGATGATACTGGGAAAAACGGTTGAGTCCTGATTGACTTTCAATGACAGTCTGCAGAGAGCATTCAATGATCCCGTCTCTGCTTCTCTCTGTTTGTGTGATGATACGATCAGTATAGCGATACAGCAGAAATGAGTGATACCTTACTTTAAGCCTGTCCATCATAGAAAGTCTTTCGTCTCGAAGATCGGGAGATGGTGAGCGAAAACAAAGTGAGCAGCGCAAACGAAATCGATATTTAGAGTCAGTTGGGAGGCAGTGATGGGGAGGGGGGAAGAAGAGAAGGCCTGAGGAAGCTGCAAAGGCAACTTCGAAGTCGCACGTGACATGCGCCACAGACGCGCCAGACGCGTCAATTTTTCCTGTTGGATCAGAACACACAAAAATAGAACATTTATTGCTATTTTGAAAAATGATGAGATTCCGAAAAAAAATTAAAAAGTTTTGGGCCCCGCTAAAAGACCTCTGAGCCCGCACTTAGAGGGCTATGACGATCGACGTCATAGGTTATTTCGTCGATAGTCATGGGTTGTCTCAGATGGCGCAGGCTGAGATCGGGCTGGCATTAGGCATGTCAAAACTTTTTTTCTTTCTCGAGAATCTCATCATTTTTGAAAATAGCAATAATTACCCAAAGAACCAAGACATATCAGGATTCAAATAAGATATCAATATATCAATACCGAGGCCATATGATGTTACACGTATTCAATACAGAAGACAAACAATCGAGTTGACGAGAAGGAAATTGATATCCTACAAGTTATCGGCAAGCACGAGAGCCGAAGCCCTTTCAGATCGAGGCTTGATGCAGTACTTGAACGGTTTTGGATGGCTTGAAAACGTTGGATGAATACGTCTTCCGCGCATGTAGGGAAAGCCGACGAACCTGACAATACCTGACATGCTCTCGTAGACAGGCACAACGGGAACACCGTTCTCCACGGCGTTCGTGATATCAAAGACGGCGAGAGACATCGCGATACATATGAAAAGAGAAGCTTCAGCTAGATGAGATCCAGCACAGTACCGTCGTCCATAACCGAAGCACGCATGCCGGGGATCACGCTGCACCTCTTTTCCAGTCGAGGCTATAAATCGAGAGGGATCGAAAGTAAATGGATTAGGATACACCTCAGGGTCGTGCAGTATTTGCCTGAAAGCAATATTCAGGGTCAGAGGAGGCCGTTCGTGCAGAAGAAGACCAACCAAACGTTCGTGATGATAATTGAGCCCTTAGGAACGAAGTAACCGTCTACAACGCCATCCTCCATGGCAGTATGCGGAAAGCCTTATCACCATGTCAGTACACCTAAATAGAGAACAGGACGGGGATAACCACACCGATAGGTGCGACGTTGTTCCATCTCAAAACTTCTGAGACAATGGCATTGATGTATGGCAAAATTTCGCGGTCCGCAAATCCTGGGAGCCTGTCGCTTCCAACTACAGCGTCTATTTCTGCCTGTGCCTTTTTCTGTACATCTTTCCGAGACTTTGATGATAAGCGCCAGGTTTGGGTAAGATGACCACACGTACCAGGATAGAGAATCATGGCCAGGAAGAAAGCATATTGAGCCGAGACTGTAGTGTCGGCCCCAGCTAAATTCATCAATCATAAGTCATATTCTGTGGGAGAAATTTGATTAAAGAGGATTTGAAAGCATACCTCCGTATAGGGAAGCAGCCGTGTGCTTGATATCAAGAAGTTCGCTGGGTGATAAACTTTCTTTGTCCGTGAGAGCAGAGGATAAAAATGAAGGAGGAGCGATGCCAGCATCCTTTTAATACGTGTTTTAGCCCTGACTAACCATTAGCAAGAATAGTTCGTACCATTTGCCCCTTCGTGAAAGCAAAGGGGACCTCAACAACACTATCAAATACTTTAGCCCACTTCTTCGCGAGCCGTTTGAATCCGGCTCCAGGCCAGTTCTCTGGTAGGTGGCGGAGGACAGGGAAGCTGTCGACCAAAAAGGCACCTACGTCAAGTTCAGCAGAGATTTGATGCACCGCACCAGCGACTCACCTGGAACAGTAGCCATACCAAAGTTCGTGTTTGATGATTCGATAAGCTTCACGAAGGGGTCGTTTTCCTCTTGTACGTCGATGCCATATGTTGCCTTCAATATAATTGATCCGGAAGTCCTGCCGACCTTCATGATCACAACCATAGAAAGAAGATTCAAGGAGAACTTACTTGCGCAGACTCTCATTCAGTTTCTCAGGGTTGTCTAGAACGCGCTGTAAATGTCGCCGTGTCTCGTGTTCTTCCATCGGAAAATACTTTTGAATTGAGTTGATCGTGCCCATCATCTTCGAGATGTATCTCCGGCAATTGCGAAAGCGCGTGTTATATCGAAGGAGAACGATTGTGTTTGCATACCCAACGAGTTCACCAGCCATCTCTAGTCGCGGCCTGTCAGAATAGATGGCGCCTTTTCTGTCAAGCTCGGCAAGTATTTTTGCGTTGTTGACAATGATCATGCGCTGCCCCATGAGATTCACAGAACATATGGGGCCTGGTGAGGAGATAAGAGGAAGTTAGAAAAGAACAATAGAGGAGCAGAGTGAACGAACCATACTTCCTTCCCCATTCAGCGTAAGTCAGCCAGTCACTGTGCGTTGGCATGTCAAAGATATTCTGTGGAGCATGAGCCTTCGCGACAATTTCTCAGGCAGCTACGTACCCCAATTACAGGCCAGCCCTTAGGTCCGGGTGGTAACATGGCAGATTTACGACTGCGAAAAAAAGCCAGCGCCGCCAGAAAGGCGCACACGTAGAGTAAAGCAGCTGTGAGCGTCATCTGGAAAGAGTGGGCTAGTTGAGAAGCAATATCAGCTTTTTATTGAGCTGTGCATTTCAAATGATTTGCCAAGGTCCGGATGCAAACCCCGCGGCCAATCAGGTCGCGGAAGAACAATCTATGATGAATGGGCACTTATGTGTGTTTCACATTACTGAATCCGCCCCGAACCCCAGCACACCTTTGCGCTGGCTGTCAATGATTCCGATTACACGGGTGTGATACAGCAGACGTATGGTCATGTTTTCACGTATAAATCTACTGGGCGACAAAAACCTATGTACTGCTCGTCACATGGGGAAACAGCGCTGCACGGCTCGGGAACGTACCTCCTTCACCTGTCAAGCCCAAGTGCTGTGCTAAACTAAAGCCAATGTGAGACAGGAGTAGCCCAAAATCCTCGGGTCGTATTGTCAGGGTCGCTGCTTTGTCTCTCAAACTCTTGTCCAATCTCTTCGCCTTCTTGTATGTATCCCATGATTGAGGTTCGAGGACGAGAGTACCTCCCGGCCGAAGAAGAGAATGTACTCGACGGAAAAATTGCTGGAGTCCTTCATCGCCTTGGTTTAGATGAATCCATTTCGATATCGAGAACCTGGGAGAGGAATGAGATGGGCAGACCGAAGGCGCTAGACAGGACACACGCTATTATGATATCATACGGCTCAGAATCCTCCGGAATCTGATTGTTGACCCAATCCGACGCGCGAAACGAAACATTATGCGGAAAAACATGCTTGCCACGATTCTGGTTGGGTGGTATCGGCAAAGATCCAAACATGTGCTCAAACGATAGAGGAAAGTAATCCGGGTGTACTTCTTGTGCCGAGTCGTCCGTTACAGGTGCTGAAGGGGACTGTGAAGACCAAACGACGGTCCGTCTCTTCCACGCCGCCCGGATCAGAGACTCGTCAATGTCAACGCCAACAACCTTGTGAGCTCCCCAAGATTGAGCTATCTTGGTCACTTCAGCCATAAGCGACACTTTCAGTTATGGCGTAACTCACCAATTTCGCAAGTAACATAACCCTCATTGCATCCCACATCTAACACTCGCTTTCCAACAAAGAAATCTACAGGAAGTAGGGCTAGTCGTGGATCGTTCATGAAGGGCCTTCTAGAGTAGTAGCTAAACGATCTCAAGTGAGTGACGAGCTGCAAGACAACAAAGGTAGACGAACCCATGATAGTTCCCATAAATCGGAGGGTTCGAGTCAATCGCGTGTGACCTTGAGGTTGCATCTCGTTTCTTCATTGAAGGCGATGTTGGTGGTCTATGTAAGTGGAGCGTCGGCAAAGTGAAATGGTGGTGGTGGTAATGGAAAAAGAGGTTCACAGCCACGTGGAGTTGTAGATCACTGTAGGTCCGTGTTCTCGATCTTTTTATTTATTTAATTTGCTACTGACCCATCTTGATTCTTCCAGTGCATAAGCACCAAGAATTATACCTTCCTGATGTCCAACTGGACTATTTTCCTCCGATTTATCTACCAAAGACTCTGATATCACCATCCGAGGAGCATTTTGGTCTCAAGTTGTGATCTTCACTGTTTCTTTCACAACTTCTCTGTTGCTGATTCAGGCTCCGTTGCATGACTTTATGGAACCAAAACACTGTGTATTACTTCGAGAATCAATACTGAACTGTTAAGGCCACTTCTTCCGTTAAATGTAGGACTTTGAGTGTGCCATCCGTTCTTTCTTTTTCAAAAGTACTAGTAGGTCGTAAAGTTACACTGCATTGTGGCTACTATTGTCAAGAAACGTTCACAAGAAATCCCTGAATCTATACCAAAATCTACACAGAAGTCAAGTCGAGTTTGAATAAACAGTATAGCAAAGTAGGGTTATTGCAGACTGGGCAGCTGGATGTCGAAATGACAGCATGTACAATGCAACTGACAACTAGTCAGTATAAATCCAACAGACATAAGATAGTAGAGCTTACTTATTACAAAAAATATGGCCACACATAGTCGCCGTCATATCTCGGCATGGGCTTGTCCCGCACAGACGGCAATGCAGGTGCAAGCTCTCCTTTTCGCCACTAATGGACGACGGCGAGCTACTTGGCAGAGAATACGAGCCACCGGGACCGGCGCAGCTGTTCGAACCTGAACCAGGAGCGGCTGAAGACGGCGACACTGGGGTGCGACCACCATGGGACGAATTTGACTTCGAGCCCAAGCTATGATGGTCAGACACCATTTTAAACGGCGAGAATATCAATGCCTCGGGAGAGTGGTTATTCTTCACGGAGGCCGTTGAAGGTGTTGATGCTACCGGAGATATAGTAGGAATTTGCGCAAGGCCGGCTGGAGATGAGACGTCCGGCGAACTGAAAAGGGCTGTTAAATTCTGAAGATATTGCCTCATAATATTCTTACCTATAGCCATTGCCAACATATGGAGTAAGCCACTCTTCGGATACCGGATTTTCTCCGAACGGATCGTACTTTGGCGTATATGACTGCTTCACGATGTGTCATGAATAAAACAGTAGCATATACAAAGCTAAAGTTACCTACAGAAGCCGAACGGGATAGACCGAACGTCTGAAGGCGGGGAAGATCAGGGACATGGTCGACTTGGATGTGGGGGAGCGACGGTTCAGGTACGTCGTCGACAAGTTTTTGGACCATTAGAGCCGCCGAAGACGATGTGAGAATGTCATCCTCATCTTCTGCTTCGCGGATTGGCTAAGGTGAAGATCAGTGTTGATACTCTCGTCTAATAATATAGTTCATACCGAAACCGTCCCTCGGACGGGACTCCATAGAGGAAGCGTATGTTTGAGGAGATCATTGTTATTGAACTTTAGCGCGGTAAGTTCGGAAGAACATCGTTAGCAATGTAAACTTACGTTGAAGATGGGACTCAAAGGTGATTTTGCGGACAAGAGTGCCGAGCGATAGGGCGTTGCAAGATTTTGGTCGGAACGAGAAAGCGCGGGAGAGTTCGACGTAGAAGTAATCTACATGAAATATTCAGTCGATCATAATGAGGCTGTCGTGAGGGAGCCACACTAACCAATCTCGGCGCCACTGAGCCTGTTAGCGCTGGTGAAAACATGCCATGAGGAGACGGCATGGGCGAGTTCATCGCCGGGGACACGGGGGAGTGTGTGGCGACATGCTAAAGTCCAGATGAATTGGTCTGTCAGTATGAGAGATAGAAAGAGCTTACAGCAGCGTATTCATTCTCATTAGCAAAACCCGTCTTGCACCGCATACATTTCGGGTGTTGAAGAGAGTTGGCGTAATGGTTCTGGAGGGCGTCAACGTCGAAGAATTGCCGGTCGCATTCGACACAGTGCGCGTCTGAATGGACGATGGAGCAATGCTATACCGTTTGAAGTGTATAAGTTTCGGACTCATCATTCATGAATAACAGCATACCGAAGTGTAATCTGCATCATTTGCGAAGCCTTCGTCGCACGAGTGACATTTTGGGTGTCGTGGAGATTCTTTAAAGTGTTTTGCCATTTCATGCTCGTACATGGTCCTTCGGCAGGTATCGCAAGTCGCCCTTGGATGACTTTCGTTGTGGTGCTAAATTATACTGTGATGTCGCAATAGCATTTGGAATTTTGAAGCACTTACGGAGTCGGCCAAAGCTTGGGTCCTGAACCCTCGTCCGCAAACGGGACAGTTGGGATGGTTGGGAGAGCCACGAAAATGTTCGTCAAGTGAGACCTGCGATTTGAAAGGCCTGCCACAGTCCATGCAGTCGAACATTGGTGGATGCTTCGCGACTTGGTGCTAGGGAATGATGAGAATCAGACATGTAGCATTGAGGCAAGGCAAGGCACGCACGGATTTCAGGGATAGTTCGTCGATAAACCGTCTGTCACACAGCTTGCAGTACGGATGAGGCAAGGATGAGGATCGCATATGATCCATAAGAGCTGCAGCCGTTATAAATGGTCGATGGCTACACTGAGGACAAGTCGGCATTGTCAAAGGGCGAACGAAAGAGTCAATCAATGTGCTGTATAATTCACACCATGTGCCTTGTGCCAATCTCATGGCCATTGTAGAAACTCGTGTTGCATTGATGAACTTGACATAGAAATCTGGAAAGTGATCGGGGTGAAATAAATCAGTCTAAGATCAACGCGAGAGGAGTGAGAGAGTTACCTGGTTGGCTCGGGCGAGGATTTCGTTCCCGTGAGCCATTGCACGAACGATACCGTGTTGAGCTTAGTAACAGTGACGAGATCGCGATGGATTTGAGAACGTGCCCACCGCGTGGCGTGAGCGGCAGACTTGAAAATATACCCTGTAACGAGATAGAATCCTTGCAACTAGATCTTTGCAGGCATTTCTTTCATCGGAGCTGCATATAACTGACATACCAGTACATGCTCCATAGGATTTCCAGGTACGAACTCGGAACTTGAAACATCATGAAGCAACTCAGAAGCAGCTAAGTAAAGAAAGTTTAAGAGAATACAAACAAGCTTGTCTTGGTGTTTCCCCTTCCAGACCAGGTCGGGGACCCTCAGTCGGCTTGTCTATGTCCGAGCCCGTACACGAACTAGAAAAGATGAATTGGGTACTTTATTGTCAATCAGGGCGAATCCAGGAGGAATTTGTAAGCATCTTTCCACGCCTGCTTAGCGTCCTTTTCAATGACATCCTAAGAAAGATGAGAAGCGCCTTATGAATTCACAATAGAATACGTACCCCATGACATGGGATGATCCTCTGAAAGTCCCATCCATCAACAGTTTTCACTGCGTTTTTCATGGCCCTTGAAGATATCTGAGCAACATCTTTTGAACTAATTGGAGTATCTTACTCCTTATTTATACCCATACTCCAAGTAAATCTCGGATGCAACCAGGCTTCATGATCTAAAGATCCGATGATGGGAACCTTTCCGGAAGCGCTGCTTTTGGAATACTATGAGCAGACGTAAGAAAGGGCCGACATCCATACACTGCAGTGGCTGGTGCGTTTTTGATGGCGTAAAACGGGATTCTAAAAGGTTTCGATTTCAGCTCCAGTTTTTATGCCCTCGTTTTGAGTATTGTAAAACGAAACGTTGTCTCAATTCCTTTGTTCTATAGGGGGAAAGATTTTTCATACCGTTTCACAGATGGCCTTTTCGGGACTGACAAAGAGATCGCTAAAACAAAACTTTTTAAGGTTTCGTCTTTTACAATCTGAAATGAACCGGCCTCGGATGTGATGATCATGAATAACAGACCTGTTCCGTCCCAGGAAGGTTCAGGAGTAAGTCTGCGTGAATCATGATTTTCGAGGCTTCATGAAGGAAGGCGACATCTTTATTGATAAGTCCTGAGAAATAACTGAAAACATGTCAGATAATTTCTGAGTGAGATGACATTTGCAGACCAGTGTTTAATCTGCCAGGCGGTGAGTATTGAAAGGGAGAACGGTTGAAGTAGACGAACCTCGTCCTCAAATCCGTATTTCGTTCCTGGAGCATCCAGTCCCCAAGCTAGTCCCGAGGCTCAGCATCACGACTACATCACATACTACCAGGCCTTACCACCATCAAATTTGAGGTCCTTGTTATCGTGCCTCTTGATGGCATCTTGAGGCGCGATTAATTTAGCATGAGGATAGGCGGTTTTGAATTCAGCTAGATATCGTTAGCACAGTCGTTGACGATGCCCTTCGGACTAACTCAAGAATAGGTGGTGGACAGCGTCTGCGCCGATGATGTACCTAGAATAAGCAGCAGTTGGCGAGGATATAAATTTAGCAAGTGATATGAAAACTCGCTGAACCGGTCCTAGTTCATTCAGCTTGGTCTTGGTCGCGTCGTCCAAAGGTGTGGAAGCCAAGACCCAAACGCCGCCGTTCTGCAATTTGATAGCAGTCGAACGGCCGCCAAATGGCATGCCCATACGAGAAAAAAGCCTTGAGAACAGTCATATTCCGGGGATTACAGATAAAGCAGAGATATGTACTCGGAAAAGGTTCAGACATCTTTGGCAACCTGCAAAAGATGTTGTTGGAATCGTATAAGTGCGGAAAAGCCAGAGTGTACTTCTCGAATCACTAGTTTTGTCATTTCTGCAACTGTAACTTGAATATTCTGTGGTGGTAAGAAGGAGAGAACTTTGGCGAATCCATAACGATCGAACCACTGCGTCAACTACGTCACCGGATGTGAACTTGTCATCGAATGGCTCAATTCAAATTCGACCGATTAGGACGAGACCCACGTGTTGCCTTTTCTTTTTTTTTTCCACCATAAAATCCGAGTGCTCGACTCTCATCTCATAAGGTCAAGCGACGTTCGAAGCACAAGAGGACTTGAAATATGCGGTGTGACGGTCAGGGTTGCCGTCAATGGCAGGAACCCTGACATTCACTCCCCCAGTAGAGTGCCCCTTCTGACTAACCTTGTCGTTCTGAGTTGCCATCAGTTTCCCACACCTTAATACCACGTAAACTTCTGCCGTATTTGTGATATGTGCATTTAACATATCGGCTGTGTTCGCGTCTCTACACGGGATACAATGTTCTGGGCAGCCTCCTCCTGTACTTATAACGGCGAATTGGACACTTCCATTTGACCGTTCCTATTGGTATGATTTCCGTTGTGTAGGATTCCACGAGTGGGTATATTTTCGAAGAAGAGATCGAGCATGAGGCCCAGAAGCGCAACGAGGAAGGTTCTTTGGCCGTTACGCGTTATGACCAAAGCATAGGTTGGTAATTGGTTGTATATCCTTCAAGTAACGAGCTTTATTTATTCATTTTTCCTAGATATTCGAGTGAAATTTGCCAAGCAGTGCTCATTCACGACGTTGTACGAGACGCCAGGGCCTGTATCTCATCACCCAGTGAATCCATGTTCATTATCACGACATACACAATGTTAACTCGTACGTGTATACACATTCCCAAGCTCTTCTCTACCAGAGTGTTATTATTATGCCTCGTTCTCGTAGACCGTCGACTCTAGACAAAGTATCCCCTTGGAGCTTGCCTCCCATCCTCACACCTATCACAACAGACTCGAACGCCCGATGCTCAACCATATCCATAACAGCGGCCTCATTCACGCTGCCCGACCAGACAAGCTGCAAATGCCGCAACTCTGGCAACATCCTTGGATCATAAAGCCCTTGGATGAAATTGGGCGTAACAAGACGCATTTGCACCTTGTTTTGCTCCACGATGGATAACCTCAAGAGGTTCGGCGCCATGCGAAGGATGGGAAGCGCATCAGTGGAAAGAAAGTCAACGGTGGTGAACGTGAGCTCCGTGAGAGACTGGAAAACGCGTTGTACGAGGTTGCGAAATACCTCTGCCTTGTAAGTGTTACGGTACACTTCATGAACAGTGCTGACGAGTTCTAGGGAAGTAAGGTACGGGATCGTCGTTTGCAAAATGTGATCTCCGATATTGTCTAGTAGCACATCTTGGAGAAGTAGCTTTCGGAAGGGAAGGTCGCTTGTGTTGAGTAAATCCAGATTGCAATGATGAAACGTAGCTGTGGTAACATTGGGAAACCTCTTATGGCACTGCAAAGCGTCGATATTCCGCGATCGATAACCGGAATAGTGGATCGTCGTGATCTGTTCGTCCGGCAAGCGTAAATGTATGATATGGGAGAAACTTCCCAAAGATAGAGTATGCAATTTCGGAACATGCGAAAATAGACCGATGACCACCTCGTCGGGGAAGGCTTCAAAACATCCGGAGAGTTCCAGATGTTCCAGTTCTGGGAATTCAATGCGGCTATCTTCTAGCGCTATGTTATCGAACTTGAAATTCAAATCTAGGGAGATGTTCTTCAGGCGGCACAAACTAATTGCGCTGTCGCCGTAGAACAACGAATCCAAGCAGTGATAGCGGCTTCGCGGAATGTTAAGATATAGGTGCGGGGGTGAGTACCGTGCCGATACATCAAGGGATAATGGGAGCTGGTATGAACGCTCTTCGACCAATTTTGAAAGGTTTTTAAAGCGCGGCAATAGGTCTGAGTTGTCGGCGTTGGCGAATATGGACGTCCAAAGTTGAGGTGAAGATAGACATATGTCCCGCCAATATGCGCAGACAGCGGAGAGGTGGAAGGGTCCTTTGCATGCGGATCGCCTCTCATCGCGACCATCATAGAACGGTAAGGAAATGCAGACACATTCGAAGATGATGGAAAGGATCTCCGGGGGAAGCCTGCGAATGGGCGCAACGAGAGATCGGACTTTTCGGACCGACTTCCTTATCATCTGGCGCCCAGCTTCGAGGTTCTCCACAATGCATTTCAAGCTGGATATTTGCGAATTGTACTCGTATATCTTTTTGCGTAGTTCTGAGAGGGTTTGCGAGTACGCTTCTTCTTCCATTTTGGGAATGATCTGTCTTCCAGATCGTAGGTACGCATCGACATCGAGCGGAAGAGAAGAGACTTGGGTATTAAACGAGTGGCCACAGTTGCTACAAAGTGTGATGGAGGATTTGGTTTGGGCCATGGGCGTTGTAAAGGAGGAAGATATGTTTGAGGGCATTTTGAGGTGAAACCGGAATAAATAACTGTAAAGCAAACGGCAGACTTGCGGCAAACTGAGACTGGAGCGTTTCGGGTCGCATATTATACCGAGTCAAGTATTCGTATCAGTATCCTGTCCATTACACTTGAAAGGGATATCAGCGAGGACGAAGTCGATCTTGATCAATATACCTACGACACGATCATCAGCAACTGTAATGTTATATAACCAAGACACGAGACGTACCATCGTAACATCATGCAAAGCTACTGCAAATGACACCAGTGTCCGTATGGCCACAATCCGCATAAGCCCAGTCCATCGGCATACGGTAAAGGGAGACCATACCAGCAACGCCATAGTCGGCCTGTTCAACTAGAACCAAAGCCGGCGCGACAGCACTAGACCTTGGTGATCTCGTATAGTGTCCTTATTGATAGCAGACATCACGAATATCCGGTCCTTATGCGCCATGGGGACCGATGGTATTGAAAGGAGGCGAATATTTTTTGAAAAAGGAGAATGGCGCGACACTTCTTGATATCTCTCGAGGCCATTTTCTCAAGGCCTTCACGTATATTCTTGGACCGACCGATACTGTATTCGTGACCGTGGTCCTCCAGCACCCTTCATCCCAAGTGCTCAATTTTGATGGCACGCCCACTGGTGATGTTGTCTCCGCTGACGGTTCGTCGCAGGTAGTCGTATCTGGCACGCTAAAGAGCGGTGCTGTGATGAGTTTGCACTGGCGTGCGGGGATGGAGAAACCTGCCAATGTGAAAGCGGCAACTCTGCTTGTATGGGTTATTGACGGGACGAAAAGAAGCATAAGGATTGAGAGCGACAATCTCTTGGCAGCTTTTGTAGTGGTGTACGAACCAACGCAGCTTTGGGTGAATGGTGATGAGGTGAAAGTTGATGATGATGGTAAGACGAATGAGGGTAGGTCCTGGGAGGAATACTTGAAGGGCGAAGGCATTGGAGATTATCCCGACTTGCAGCATGCAGTTCAGATCAAGAGTATTGTCGACGCCATTTGGAGGAGTGCTGAGGGAGGCGTTGGGATTACCCCTGTAGATGCTGGAAGAACATGCAGCACACCAATGTACTATATATGCAGGTCAGGTCGAATGCCGCGCCCTTTTGTTCATTATGCTGAAGATAGACATCGCTTAGCAACGGCTTTGGTACAAGTCAAGGATATACACACTTGAAACGATCGTTTCCTGGCTTCGACTTTCTCTTCCTCCTTCTTACTATGCCAGTTCTTTATTTCACAAGTCTTCTGGATGGTCTTCTCGTCAGTTTGGAGGGAAATCGAGTAATTTCGATGTAGATGTAACGTACAGGAGCAGAACACTTCTATGGCATTCCCTGAAAATCAAGAAAATGTTATAAAAATTGGAGGAAACTCTCTGTAGAAAAAGGCCGATAAGCTTCCATGTTGATTTATGCGTCCAAGGAAGCAAAATACGACGTACCCGAAACCCAACCTGATTCTTTGATTAAAGATGATCCTTCTGGATAAATTCACCATTTCGTAATATCTTCCTACACTAAATTTGTGTCATTCAGGTGAACGAGTACTGATGAAGCGTCTGAAAGGTAGCCCAGGATGATTATGTGGCAACGGCCAATGAAGGAGAGCAAGTTCCGGAAATTGACGCGTCGTAGCCTATCACTGGGGGAAGATGAGGGTAAAAGAGCCGTGAGAGGAAATGCAAGAGAACAATTCGGACTAGACTCGAACCAGTCTCCCCACCAGTTGATGACAATCGATCAACGCAAGCAGGCAGATGAGACTGGAACAGAATGATCGGGGCCTCGCATCGTCAAAAAAATTCCCACGATTAATTCTCCTTCCCTGCCTAGACCCCCAAAGTTCATCTCTTCTTTTCCTCTGCAAATCTAGTCAGTCATAGCGATACAAAATACAAAACACTGGATGTTTTTATTTTTCTCAAATTCGCACCAGCAGTCCTTTAATTCGCAATTTAGTTCCCTCAATAGCTCTGATATGCCCTTCAAGCGTTGTTCGCGCTCTCTGTCCCAAGAACGAAGATTCCAAGACTCCAGTCCTCAAAAGGACTTCTCTCCGAAGAAACTGAGAACACGATAACCTTCAGCAGCCTTTTAGGATAGTTGCTAGCTGGACTTGTACATGGAAGTATACGTTAAAAGGAGAGTTCCTTGGCTGTATTTAGCAGTATATGGAATGGGTGAAGACATAAGAGAGGTATGCTTGTCTTTGATGCTACAGTGAGCAACGATGGCCAAGTAACGCGGTGGCTTCAGGTGAAGACGTGGCCATATTGCTGGCATCGACAATCTACAGGGGCTATTTGAATAATTTCTTCATTTCCCGCAGTACAAGGAAGCTATTGAAAAAATAAAAACATGATGAATTTTGTCTTTTTATTCTTCACAACTCTATGGACTCAAATCCGCAATCGGTGATTCAAAGTTTTCGAAGTTCTGAGAATTTTTTTGACCATGCGAGCGCTCGATGATTGTGCATGGCATCAACCGAGACTGGCTCGAGTCTAAATTCGGACGAACCGTGACACGACAGTTATGGAGGGAGAAAGCGGCTTGAGTCGAGTTTTATGTGGCTGTGTCGAGCTCGCACCTTCATCCGAGTCATGGACATCCCTGAAGATGTATTGGAAGAAATACTTCGTCATCTTAGCTCAGATTTCCCCTCACTCAAGGCATGCTCATTGTCCCATTCCTTCTTCCTTCCTTCAACCCGCCGACTCCTTTTTTCCTATGTGAAACTTCCTCACAACAAGCAAATCAGCCATACAGACATCTGTCTCAATTTCCGACAAACTCTGGTGGCTTCAAAATACGTCTTATCATCGATTCGTACCCTTAGCTTAATTCACTGGGACTCGACAGACGATATCGACTACCGCTGTATATTTCCCTCCCTATTAGAGCTCATTCCCAACCTTCGACGGGTTCACATATTTCTAGCAATGAACAGACCAACTATATTTGGGGATAGCTTCCCTCCGCCACCTCATTCAATATCTAGTGTCCGCCATCTTATATTAGAAGACACAGTCTTCAACTCGTCCTCTCAGATGCTATCCCTATTCGTTACCTTCAGCAACCTTGAGGTCATCTCTATGAACAGAATCAGCATTGATAACCCCAGTGGCGTGGAGCGCACGTACGTTTCATCCCATCGTTGTGCTCCTTCTACTCTAGAACTTCGTACGGGTGGTGCTCCCGTGGAATGCCTGCTCTCCCCTCAATCTACGATATCCATAGGCAATCTTCGTGTGCTTAGCGTCCAGGCATTCGAGCGAAATATAGACGCCATCTCTTCCCTTATCTCCCTCAGCAGCCCATCCTTGGAGCATTTAACGTTCCTCCCTTCAGCATTCTGTACGTTATGGTTCTGAACGTTTTGGATACGTGTGTTCATTTGCGATGATAGCAGCTCGATACGACATAGACCTGAGGGGACATCTCCGCCTTCGGAGCATCTGCACCAGCCTGGTGTTTAATAGCCACTCCATGGATCCACCAGATCGGTCGAAACCTTTCCCCTGGGCTCACCGATTTTTTAAGACACTTCCGTCGTCGGTGGAAGATATTTTTATCGAAATCTGTTTTAGACCATATGACGCAATTCTGTTACCTCGAAAACGGAAGGAATGGCAAGAGCTGGACCATATCCTTGCTAACCATCCATGGAATTTTTCAGTACGGTTGGGGATATCTGCTGATTATACCATCTATTTTAGCAATCTGGAATATGACGATGTCATTCACGGCAGGTGGCCAACTAACGGTGATATGGACGAGTATTTTCGAAACTATATGTTGGTGGATGGTATGCCTAAGATGAATAAATTGGGACGTCTGAATTGCGAGATCACGACAAGTGCGTTTGTTGTCTGTTACACCGCTTTTCAACTAATACTTTTACATTGTTACTTAGGCGAGATAGACTTTTCTCCTTCCACGACAGAAATGTGGTGACTGTACATGTTCTCGTGATACAAACAATGTAAACGACATCGTCTACGCATGACCTAGTCCCCAATGTACTTGAGCTTCGTCCAGTCCACCTTATTCGACACCGTATTTGATACTTCACCGCCCAAACTGCCATAGCTACTGTCGGATATATTTTCTCTCCGTGTCATGCTGCCAGGTACGTTCGTTTGTGCCGGCGGCCCTTCTTCAATCTCATCTAGTAAACTTTTCTTGATATCTGCCACGATATCGCCAATGTCTGATGCGATTGGAAACCGATCCGGTAGCGCCCAGGTACGAAATGGTTTCTTCGAACTAGAGGGTATGCAAAACGTGGGAATGTGTCTGGCCAAAGTGTGATCACAAGCAAGACACGGCCGTTTTGTCACTCCGATAGTGTTTTCGGCGATTTTGATACCCATCTCTTCGCAGCAGATGACAAGTTGTACCTCAGCATGTAATCTGATGTCCCATAACTTTGGCTTCCAGGTCCCTGCTATCAGCGCCTCCGTCCATCCAAAGGTATTGTCGACTAAGGAAGTCCGAGATTCACATAAATCAGAGAAGAGCGCGAAAGGAGGACGAAGCGAAACCGGGTTGATAGGGTCTATCGGAGGTCGTAGTCCCGGCTGAGCCCAAAGAACCTGAAAATATCTGTCGAAATCTTCTTGGGTATCGTCCGAGCCATCCGATTCCAATAGACGCGTGATCAATGGCAGGCCAGCTACAGCCACACTTTGCGCACCACGCGCCGGGCTGACAATTCGTAACCACCGTCTTCTAAACCGGCGAAGCCTTACTCCTACATCCTGCGAGTCCGAAATCGATGATGGTGTCGGGACCTGTCGCAGGTCATTCATATATCGACTGTCGGCAAAAATTTCCATCGCCAGGAGTACGACGAAGGATTTATTGGAAACGTCGCTATCTTGAGCGAGAATCACCGTTCTGTCAGTAGGAGAAGAAACCTGACATCCTAGAATGCAGGTGACAACAGCGCGGAAGAATACTAGGCTAGCCGAAATAGGATTTTCGCGGAAAGGAGGATCGTTACGAGAGACTGACTCTAGGCGGGCTTCTGGAAAATGAGAACAGAGCTGAAGAAATGCCTCTTCGTACACGGAAGCTTGGCCGTCCACTTCCACACCGCCGTTGCTACTCCAATGAGCGAAATGCTCGTCTAAGGAAGCGAGCATCTCAGAGTCGGTATTTGGGTGTGAAACGGTATTCGAGTTGCTACTGATGTAAGCAACGGCATCTATAAGCTTTGTGAATGCTTCATCAATCCACACAGAGGAAGTTTTTCGCCCTAAGAGTATTAGTCGATACTGACGGAGCGTGACATCCTGCAGTCGAATACACTCAGAGAGCGTATTTTTCACGAGGATGGACGTCTCATTGAAATGAGAAGGTATTCTTGGTGCCCAGTTGTCTGCAAGAAGTAAAACGAGGCGGGGGTTTGAGGGGGCTGTAGCCTTAGGAGGTGACGGTGGTGGAGTTGTGTGAATGAATTCGACGTCGTGCTCAGCTTGTGTGTCTGACGTCGAAGAGAAATAGGGAAGCGGAAGATCCATAGGATTCGAGAAAAGAATATCGTCGTCGTCGTCGTCGCCGCCTTCGCCATCGTCATCGGGTCTGTCGTCTGTTGCTGGTTCTTCGTCTGATTCTACTGACGTCCTCGGCTTCCCAAGCACTGCAGCAACGCAACTCCCTTTTGAATCCTGACAAAAGCAGCGAGCGAGATACGCCAACAGCCTCAAAGCCTCCAAACGACTGTCGTTAGCGCGTTCCTGGGCGGCATCTGCGGTGAATTTGTCTTGTTGTTCCATCTGTCGTAGGAAGCTTGTGGGTGAAGCGAATTTCTCCTCTCTAATCCTTTCCAGGAGAGCCAATGAGGCGGCAGCATCGAATCGCAAGTTGGCGAGTTCTTGTGGATTTTGTATAACCTGCTGTTAATGGTCACATGAGGAATGAAAACCAGAAATAACTAGCAAAGTTGTGTTACCATTCTGACAAGAAAATTCAACTGGAAACGAAAGAAATTCAAATGAGCGTGGGGCACGGTTCGGAAAGACGGTGGTGGGATGCGAGGTCACCGAAGCTAGGCCCAGGCCCACCGTGTATCCTGTCCCGTGACCGTGACCAAATCGTGACTGAGGCCACCGAAGAACCGGAGGGCACCGGTGACCTCAGACCTAAGACCCAGGGTCCAGGGGCTCCATTAGCGGTCACAAATTCCACAGGCCTAATACTGAACTTGTACCAACCATTGACTAGACGCGAGAATGTGACTCAAGCATAGAACCCTAAAAGGAAGGCTGATATTGGAATGTAACTACTCGCATGAACCACAAATACTAATGCAACATCCCTGAAAGACCAAAGTGAAGGATGGAAAGAGGGTATTCCGACATGGCGACGTGCTAAGCAGAAAAAACGTTAGAACCTTGGACACCGGCTGGTCCTCAATAAAGTAAATCTCACCCCACCATGGCAATCGAAGTCCAATTTCCTCCCTCCAGTCCTACGGCACATTTACTCGCTGTCAAAACGGCAAGTCAGCTTGAGATATCCAAACGGCGGTAATCACCGACTTACAGGAGAGAGAGGGTGATGTCGCCATTGACCTTGGCCTGGATGGCAATCTCCACCTCGAGGTTGAGGTCAAGACGAAGCTTCAAAGCTTCCTTGGGAGCGACGGTGCCCTGGTTCGAGCGGGTAGCGACGGAGGTAGAGGTTTCTGGAGCAGACATGTTTACTGATACTGACTAGGTCGCTTTGGTTAGGGTTTTATATTACAATCGACGGACCCGGGGTATGAATGAGGATATTGTCGCGCCATAATGCAGCTCGATAAGTCGGGTGCCTCATCCAAGCAACTTAACTTTTTTCGCCTCGAAGCAACAAGAAGGCACTTGCTACGTAACGGTTCTTATTTCATAATGAACACGATGCAGACCATATTCCCCTGCCTGCAACTCGGGGCCTTTTGAGCATAGACCGGTGAAGAACGCATGGAATGGAGGTATAATACGACATTTTGTTGCTGGCATGGCTGGGAAGAGTAGCCATATGTATGGGTGCTTGTGGGTCCAAAATTCCTCCAACGCTTCATATCGCGGAAAAGTCCGGCTTGCGGCTTGATTTGCAACCACCATCACCTGCTCGCCTTCATCCACGACTCTGATACTCTTACGCCATCAATTCCGCGCAACGATCTCCGAGGCATGTCTTCATTCCCCAGAGTAGATTTCTGGAAAACTTAATAACAACCTTCGGTCTCCACGCACCCCACCTGGGCCCATCTCGTTATCTTTTACATCAAAAACGCGGCTCTGAAAATTAGCTACCATGAGAAAAGAGCCTTCGACGGAATGACAGTTTCGTGAGTCGGCCCACCTAGGTATTGTTCGAAGCTCATCATCTCGTTGCAACAAATTAGCCCGAGTTTCGCTACCCGCCACCAACACCATTTCTTGCCCTAATATTCTTCTTTCCCTCCTGCGCCCGACTCAGATAGTTCTGTTATGGAGAAGAGAAGAATCTCCCGCGACAAATATGATAACCATCGTGCTTGTGGACAGCGCGAGTCCATTGCTGCAAGCTTACGATAACTCGAAAACCGGTGTTACAACACAGAGCTTCCAATTTGACACTGGAACACGCCCTACATTCCACGAGGACTCTGGGATCGCAACAAATTCCTCCCCCAGAATCGCCAGTCGCATATAAAAGAACCTTGAAGAGCCAGCAAATCTCCCAACAATGTCTGCCCCGGAAACCGCTACCAAATTTTCCCCCACTCAATCTTCCTCTGTCCTCGGTGGACAAATCGTCGGTCGCACTCCGCGTGAGGCTGCACCACCCGCAGCCCTGAAGCTCCGTCTTGACCTTAACCTCGAGGTTGAGATTGCCATCCAGGCCAAGGTCAACGGTGACATTACCTTGTCGCTCCTGTGAGTAGATTATTCATTCATCTGGCGAGCTGGGCTGACTTTTGGCGTGTGTAGTGACTGAACGTTCAATCGTCGTACTTGAATGTGCTAGGGAGATTGGTCATAAATTGTCAGGTTAGCGTTCTTGTTTCGTCGTTGGATGGGCGTTTTACTGAGAGGTCTTTGACCATAAAGTTATCGTCGACGTTTTTCTGGTGGATGGGGAGATGTTACGGATGTACCATTCTTACGTGTAGCGCTGGTTTCCAATCCATTTTTGACCAACCACTCCCTCGTGTGATTGAGTGAACCTCGGCGCTCTTACCCTTCGAATGGCAGATGTACTCGTCAGGCAACGATTAATGAAGTTTGAAGGATCAACGCTACGCGACACTTAACAATTAAGGTTATCTCGGAGTGAACGTTCGTATCATCATGGCAAAATTTGAGCAAAATCATTCTATTGCAAGCCATTCAGATATTCCAGTGAAACGTTGAATGAAGACAGCATTATACATAAAAGTCAGCTATCACAGAAGCTTGTAACCCCGTACATAAGTCAACGTCATTCCCATTCGTCGGAATCCTATCAACTCTTGGAAACAATAGAAACATTACGAGCTAAAGAGGGAAAAATTTCGAGTATCCCAATGTTTGCTGCAACCCAAAGACCGCCAATCGGAAGTCCTCGAAAGTGAACAGCAAAGAAAAAGGGATCCCCCGACAACACAAGCCGGTACTGCAGTAGCAAGGTCATCACGCCTCCGTGTTGCAAGCAGAGCACAGAGGACAAGGGCGGCAAAAATTAGATAACCAATACGGGAGGCGGTGCCTCCGTAATAGTGGTTAAACTATTAAGAACAGATACTACACTTGATCTAAGCCAAAAGGCCAGAGTGGTAAGGATCCACAATGTTCGAAGCTGCCTTATATATGTCTTCGGGAGTGCGCACGGACCATGTATTTGCGTGTCATATTTGGATCGGAGGCTGCCGCCCTGCCATAAAATTTCATCGCCGATTCAATCCTTTCTTTTCAAATCTCTTCGACGACTTATCCCTTCCATACATGCTCCTTCAGAGCGGAAGATTGTACGGGAGATATTGTTCCGTCGTAGATCTACTTTGACTTCGCTTTCGCTAGCAACACTACGCTTACGGGCTATGATGGATTTCTAGATAGTGGTGAAAGTTACATCCTTTCAGATTTGTACTTGGTTATCTGATTCGAAACGAAGAAATATCTTTACAATGATTCCCGCTGAGCTTGTGGACGTGATCTTGGACTATTTGCGTGACGATCCTGAGACTTTGAGGACATGCAGCCTCGTCTCCCGGTACTGGCTCCAGTCGAGTCGGCGTCATTCTTTCCATGCTATCGTAACGACAGCGAACCAACGTAAATTCATTGAGCTTTGCGCCAATACCAACAGCTTCATTCCACATACCTTACGCGACATCGACCTCGTACTGGAAGCCCAGCCAGACACATTCTCCCGCGTCCTCGAATCCTTTCCCGTCCTACAGAATACAACCTCCCTATGCATCAAGTTCTCAAGGTGGGAGCCAACTAACCTATCCACCCTATCGACCAAATTTCCCAGTATCACGAATCTTCGCCTGGACACAATCGTCTTCGACTCCTTCTCCCAAGCACTCGAGTTCATCGCGTCTTTCCCTCTTCTCCAGTCACTCTCCATCCACGACGCGATTTGGACAGATCCTCGCATGGATACACACCCACTACCTATCAGCCTACATCATCTAACATTGTGCGACTGCTATCAGCGGGACATCTTCGACTGGCTGTGTTTCCTCGAACCCATCCCGCTGATACCGCACATTAACCTCGGTTATTCTGTACGACCCGCTGACACTCAATCCATTGGGACGTACCTCTCCCACCTCGGAGACGCACTACAGACCCTCACGTTCGGGTTCTGGTCATTCGACGCTGGAGGTGACGCAGGTGCAGTCCATACGCCTATTTCGAGATTCCCTTATCTGACTTTTTTTTTGGATACTAGAGGACTTTTACCTCGCGGTGAACTTGGGTTTGAATACCGCCTTGCGCCATCTGAGGGTCGATTATTTCATCAGTAACGTGGAGGTGTCGCAGGTGACGAGTGCTGGGCCATGGGTCGTAAAGATCCTTCACCAATTAAATCCCGCGGCGCTGGAAAGGGTCGATTTGGGGATATCACCCTGGTCAGTAGATGAGTTGGACGCGGAGGCTGATTCTATTGACTGGGTGGACCTGGATCGGCTCTTCTCGGGGCGGCTGGGAGGAGCACGCCTCAGGTTTCTGGTATATGGCCATGTTGATTTTGAGCAGGTTTGCAGAGCATTGAAGGACAGACTAGCGTCGTGCAGTCAGCGAGGTAACCTTCTGATTGAGAGATGCTCTGCTCCGGCCCCATCACGATAGTTATAGCACAAAAATATTACAGTATAGCATTTGGACGATGTTGAATGTCCGCTAGTACGTATGACTACAAATACAATGATCGTTGAATCTTCTACACAAGTCCTAACATTCTCAAAAAAAAAAGCAAACACCACCGGCTACGCTCTCAATCATCATGGATACCCTCAGGCTTCTTGAACGTCGCCGCGTCCACACCCGGGAGAGGCCACTGCTTCGCAAAATTCCTCACCTCATCCCTCAGCTGCTTCACCTTGGCGTAACCCTCCTTGCCTTCCTCCTGTGTCGTCGCAACGCGTACAAAGTCCTTCAGCATCTTTGTTCCGGCCTCCTTCTGCAGGATCAGAGACAGCTGGACAGTGCGGTGCAGGAAGTCTGCAACGACTTTGATATCGGACTCGACCATGTTGCGTGACGTTAAAGCGGAGGTGCCGAGGCGGATACCACCGGGGACTTGGGCGGAAGCGTCACCAGAGACAGCGTTTTCTATATTAGAAAAAAAATGATTAGCATGAGGTTTCTCATGAAGGGGGATGAACACACTGTTAATGGTGATACCCATGAGATCGCAGACCTTCTCGATCTTGCTACCAGTCAAACCGAGAGGACGGAGGTCCCAGAGAACGAGATGGTTGTCTGTTCCACCCGTTTGGAGCTTGTAGCCATGCTCGGAGAGGGATGCAGCTAGCGTACGAGCGTTCAGGATAACCTGTTTCGCGTAATCCTTGAATGCAGGCTGGGCAACTTGGAGGAGCGCAGTGGCGACGGCGGCGATAGTCTACGTGATAGTGAGCACAGGCAAAGCCAGATAAAGCAATGGGACGTACGTTATTGTGGGGACCTCCCTGGCACGCAGGGAAGACAGCCTCATTGACGCGTTTCTCGAGGTCCTTGGCGTTCTCGAGGTCTTTCCGGAAGAAGATAAGACCAGCACGAGGTCCACGGAGGGTCTTGTGCCTATAGAAACGCGTCAACGCATGAAGCAAACGAGGGGAGAGCAACTCACGTCGTAGTCGTGACTACATCACAATAGTCAAATGGGCTGTTAAGTTCTTGTGCAGCGACGAGACCGCTCGTGTGTGCCATATCGCACAGGAGCCATGCCCCTTCCTTCTCGGCGGTCTTTTTGAGTTCGGCGTAGTCCCAGTCACGAGGGTACGCAGAAGCACCACAGACGATCATTCTTGGTTTGAAAATCTTGGCTTGGGCAGCAAGAGCTGGGTAATCGATGAGGTTCGTATCGGGGGTGATGGTGTACGGTAATGATTGGAAGTAGATGGAAGAGGCGGTCATTTTCTTCTTCGCGGTCTAGGGATGTCGGGTCAAATGGCAGTCAATCTCGTTGTTGAGTGATACGCACGTAGTAACCGTGAGTGAGATGACCACCATCGGGGAGGCCAAGACCCATAAGACGATCGTTTGGTTGGATGAGGGCGGTGAAGGCAGCAAAGCTAATTGAGATGTAAGAAAATGTCGTTCGAGTTCAGTAGCCAACCTACTTGGCCGTCTAAACGTTGAACAAATTTTAGATACGATGTGGAAGAGAAATGAACAGACACACGCTTCCAGAGTAAGGCTGCACGTTAACACCCCATTTTGCAGGATCGAGATTAAAGGCTTTGAGCGCACGTTTGCGACAAAGGTTCTCGAGTTCGTCGATGTACTCGTTACCGCCATAATAACGGGCACCTGGGAGACCCTCCGAGTACTTGTTCGTCAGGATGGAGCCATTCGCTTCCATGACAGACTGGCTAGTAAGGTTCTACGCTTCCCTTCAGCTTATATGCGCGACTTCAAATAATCGTAGAACGCACCTCTGAAGCAATGAGCTCAAGACCAGAAAGCTGTCTCCACGTCTCCTTGTCAATGATATTTTGAACCTCTGGGTCGATTTCGGCCAAAGGGGCGTACAACATTTTATTCTGGCAAGAGCAAGTTCATGATCCGTTTCATTGGCGGGAGAGGAGCACATACGAACTCGGGTGTCGACGCAGTAGCCATTTTTCGGATGCTAGGACGAGTTAAGCGCGAAGAAGGGAGAAGGAGGGAAGGTATCCGCGAAAGTGGTGGTGGTCGAGAAAAGAGCAAACGAATCATGGCAAAATTATTGCGAGCACGAAAATTGTAGAGCGCCGGGAATTGCCGAACTGTCCGCGGCTTGTCTCAATTCGAGCAACCAAAAAAGTTATGTCTGAACTGCAGTCGGTCTAACTCTTGGAGAGACGAGCAATTGTGAGGTGGAAAGGGCGCGATAAGCAGTGGTGGTCATTTATCCGCGCGGAACTCCGCGGTTCCTTCACTTTCCCGACCAATGTTACCATATACTGCACGGTTCTCAGACGTAACAACGCCTCCAGGGGAGAAGGGGGGAAGGGTACGTGCTTAAAAAAATAATACAGCGTGATGGGTTCGCTGGGCGCTTACGAACTAGTCAGCTAGTTGGCCTATGGACCCCTTCCTGTCATCCACTAGAGAGGTGTAACTTGCGATCTTCAAAGGTGTGTGCACTAGGAGGAAAGTAAAGCAAAGACACTGTTCTTCCCATCATGCTCATATATGAGAATAGACATCGATTTGCCTGGTGGACGTGCATCACACACGAGTTCTGGGATATATGTCCAAATTTTCGAATTACGGCATATAAAATATTCAAACGAAGGAAAGATTCGTCGACGACCTATTCCCAGACAGTACCAACTTCTGAACAAACCTTCGAAAGAATACCTGCTTCTTCTGCGAACCAGCGCTGCCAGCCAAATCAGCGCTCTGAATAGACTTCTCATCATCCTTGATCAAGGCCACGTCCACCTCTCCAATACCCTCTCCTTTTTCCATGTCCCGCACCTCAACATCGACGTGAACTGGGTGAGTCTCGGGCGTGATGGGTCCACCGCTGTCTTCCGACGAAGCCAGCGATCTGGAGGACATGACGAAACGGATAGCTCTCAGCGACGGCGGCGCGGATGATATGTCACGCTCATCACCTGTAAGTTGAGAGTATACGACTTCCGGAGTCGCTTATGGGCCTTTCGATTCCAAAGAAACCAGCTGAGTCCTAACACGATTGAAGTATTGAAAACAGGTGTCGTGCACATGGCTCTGATGGCTTCAAAAATCGATCCCAGAGCAACTAAGTGGCAGCTTCCTTCCAAAAAGGTCTCTGTCGCCGGCGCCTTGGCGGACCCTTGTTGATGTAGGAACTCTGAAACTTGTATCTCAGACTGTCTTCGAGTCATTACCCCTATTCTGAACACTTGCTTCGAACGTACCACCATTCGTCTTCTGTATTCCTTCGATCTACTGGCTTTTCTGGCTTTGAGTACAGAACTCTTCAAATTGCTGGACCAACCGAATGTCATCAAGTCGCCGTAAACTGCGAACTGTAAACATTGGTGTCAAAATGACGGAACAGCCTGGTACTTATTTAATAACCCCCTCTCTTGCAACCATAACTGAAGTAATGACATCTTTTAGGTGCATCTCCAAAAAACCAGTTCCTCGGGGTTCTTAGTCGTACGTCAATCCTAGACTATCTTTATCACTGAAAGGTATATCAATATCAACAGGAAAGCGGAAGTTAAACTCACTAGACGACAAATTGGGAGAAGACCCGTTACCACTACTTGAAGCTTCCAAAATCGAGTTTGCGTCGGACCTGATCATCAAATATTTACATGACGCTATTAATGACAAGCTGCAGTGTTGCGATGACGATATACAGGCTCAGGCTCGCTATCGAAGTGCTCTCCTCGGATGCCTCTACTCCAATATTATTCACCTCCTATTTACCTCACACAATCGACCAACAGCCCGTGCATTAGACCTCGTGGTGGCATGTTATAGGGAAAAGAATTATCACCCACTTATAAAATATGGTCAGTCGTGCTCTGTTTTCTCGTATAATCTCTCTCAGCTGTCGAGCCAGAATTGTCACGCGGGAGATCTTTCAGAGATGGTATGTAAAGGATTTTCTTACCTAGAAGCATGCTCACTTCGGCATTTTAGATTTGTTTGAGCGAGACCGTGGGTTGTTTGTTTTCTAAAGATGACATGTAGCTCAGTTGCTGTAATGAACTCAGGGACTGTTACTGATGCACAGAGCTCAAAGGAGCTCTTTGCTAAGGTGGAGTCGGTAATCAGCACCTTCTCTCCCGTCCTCAAAGATTATGCCAGGGGTGCACTGGACTACCAGTTTTTCCCGAGGCATGAGGGCAAATCCTTTCACGCTGATGTTCATAACGCTGCTGCAGAGACTGTACACCTGCTTCTATCTGGACTCGGTGACCCGGAGAGAGGATCACTGACAGATTGGCGACGGATTTACAAGAGTGATGAGCCCTCTTGCTCTTTCTTCACGACGTGCGCCAACTTTTCACCCTGATCTTCTTTTCTTTCTGACCAACACATTCTTCGGCTATAGGTACGTTGTTGACCTGCCTGGATACGGCAAGACGCGCCTTTTGTTTGAAGGCGTCCTTGAATTTTTCGCGATATACTTTTCTTGTTCCAAGGAAGAACTAACTTGGGCCACCGGGTCGGGGGATGTCGCATGGGTGCTGAAAACGATATCCGAGATACGCAATCTTGACCTCGAGACTTGGCAGAAGGATGGAATCGAAAAACGGACATTTTACATGCTCCTATACTCACGACTAGCTGTCCTTCGCCATTTCCTGCGTTATCTTCTCGACTTTGACATATCACCTCTTGACGCTCGTCGAAGGCTCCTCCTCCAAGCATGCCCTCCATGCTCGTCCGATAACACTGATATCTTCCTCGAAGTCACCAAAATTGCACACCTGTGTAGTACAGAGGTCTTAGCAAAGCAGACAGAGCTTGCGCTCCAAGATTGCAACGGCTCCGTTGCGCAGCTGCTGAAGAAGCATGCCTCTTCTGATTGTCCTAAGCTTCATGTCCTCATTGATGAGGTTCAAGTGGTGGCTCAGAAGTATAAAGCTCTATCAAATTTATGGAAGAATCCCGTCCTGGTTGCTTTTGTAGAGCTTGTCCAAGAAGTTATACATCCTCGAAGCATCATCGCCGGTGCATCTGGACTTCCTGTCGATGATATCCACTTGGTACCACTTTACTCCTCCGGCATAAAATTCAGAACGGGAGACGCTTCCGTAACGACAACGAGGATATGGCCAGATGGTTCTGACAAGAATGGAGGAGATGGGAAGATGTTTTGCGATTGGATCTTAGATCACTTGCCGGAGCTGGTTGATGTTCCAGGGCTGCTGGATCGCATCCAAAAGTGGTTGCCCTCTCGGTGAGTGGTTTACACATCAAAAAAGTCATACAGTCTGAATCTTCATTTAGACCGCGGCTCATCGCCGAGCTCCTGGAGATGTATATGCAAGCTGAACAACGGTTTGGCGATCGCACCAAGATCCCCTACCACAGGATCCTCTCCCAAGCCTTTTGTGCATCGACGGGATTCCGGCCAATGGATGGTGTCATCTATGAAGGCATGGAGGAGGACCTATCTGAAGCAATGACTGGATTGTCCTTCCAGTGTGGTATCATGACTATGCATGAGCGACTCAAGCGGGACGGTCTTGAACAAGGTAAGGCGATTTGTGTGTGTTATGCGAAATGGTTCCCTTGACAGGTTTCATTATCAGATACCAGACTATTGCAACTGTCGTCGAAAATGTTGTATTCCTGGATCCTCTCAAGCAAAGATAGCTCGAACCTAGAGCTCGACAGTTACTCCGTGGTGAAGCTGATTGATATTGGACTCACGCCCCTTCCCTCCCTCCCTGCTCGGAATCCAACCTCTTTCAGATGTAACGCGGGGAAGACTGTTGCAATGACTGAGCCGTTCAGTTCATTATCGTATATGGCACTCCTCTCCTCAACGAACAGGGATGTCTTTAAAAAATATATGGTAGAAGCCTTGCTATATATCTCGGACAAAGCTTCTTTGTTTGAAAACCTCACGGTGTTTGTTCTGATGGAGAACCTGGGAAAGCCAGATGGGTGCTGTCTGTCAGATGTCATCTGTTTCAAGAATCCTGCTCCTTCCTGGGCCGCATCTCGATACCGGCTCATTGCATTAGTAAAGGACGAGTCGGATGGTACATTTACGAGTGTTCCTGTCATTTGGAACTCTGGCGCCTCGCCCCGACTCGGCTTCAAACCCGCCAAGCCAGAAGAATTTCACCAATGGCTTGTCGACCCTCATGGGATTCCGTTTATATTCCCAGATGTTCACCACGGAGCAGAAGGATTTGCAGTTCTGGAAAATACGGTAACCAAAGAGCGGGTTTTCCTTGCTGTGCAGAATAAAGTTGCACAGAACGAACCTTTTCTTGACACGAATAATGTGCTTCAAAACTCATATGAGCTAGAATGCAAGGTAAGTGCGACCTTGATACTTCGTGCTTGTCTGATGTATGTTCTGCACCATTTTAGCCACCTGCTGACACCCATATGCTTGAAATATGGCCTACGCTTACCTCAGATATTTCTCAAACTGAACAGGTCATAATCGAGAACGAGAAATTTTTAGAGGGCGTGAAGGAAAGAGAGGGCCCAAGGGTGATTCACGTCGTCGCGACTATCCACGATGACGCCGAATATCAGTGGGCACTCGACAGATACAATTCCTCTACTTTGGGTGTTCTCCGCCTGAATGCCATCTCTGCCTATAACAAACACATCATATCGCAACTACGTCGGATGGCAGGTTCGTGGTCCGAATCTAGTCCAACATGTGTATTGTGCTGTAAATTTAATTATCGCCATACGTTAACAGAAAACAACTTTAAAGGTAGTAGTGAACAGGACAAAGACGTTACCAGAAGCCGTCCTGGAGATAGAAGATCTTCCAAAGCCGGCCTGCGATACCGTGGAATTCCATGAGCATCAAACCAACAATAACGACAGACGATTTGGAGACGTTTATATCACACCGCGCGGCCTGTCAATAATAGCGATCAGAATCGCGATTTTCCGGTCGATTTTGGTCCCTGACTTTTGGACGCAGTAAAATCGCGATTTTGGCAAAAATCGACTGATGTGCAAAATACCCCCGGGAGATGTTTCGTGAATTACTGATTTTTGACGTCTTCAAGATGACTTTTACTCAACTGCCATTGACCTTGACGACGTCCAGTTTGCCTCAGAATGATCAAATAGATGTAATTTTGAAAGAGGGTTTTCCATTACTTCTGAAGAGATCAAGGCACAGGTGTCGCATACGAATTTAGATGGATGAGCCCCCGAGTCGAAGCACCGTAGCTTTTAAGTGGATGGAAAACTTCTTTGCTTCAAAATTATCACTACGACAACAGTCAAATATCGAACTGATCTCTTATAAGCCTGCCGCTGCCAACAACGCTGCAAAGTTGGGTGTACCGAGACCGGTGACCTAGAGTACAATAAAATGGATAAATGAGGTGTATCTGCGCGGGGGTGGATGCGACGTACAGGATCCCCTTGAAAAGGTTGAATTTTTAGGTTAGTCTTGCTTCGTGCAATAAATGTGGATACACTTACATCCAGCTCGTGCAGGGAAACCATTAGTACCACCTATTTAATGGTTATCAGCATCTGTATTAAACGTGCGAAAAATAGAAACCCACATCCAGGGTTATCACCGGTAGTGATATCGAAGAACGCAGAGGGATTAGCGTACAAGCTAATTTATTTCAGTTCTCGCTCTCACGACCTTGACTTCCACTCACAAGGGGTTCAAAAAGCCGAGTACCGGTTTCCCCGCTGCAATCAGGCGATCGTTGATAAGGGAAATGATGCTCGCAAATATAGGACTTGAGCATGAGGTTCCACCAACTAGGCCTGCTCGTCCGCCAACCACGATCTCAACATTATTACCTTGCGCTGCGACGTCGGGGAATCCTCGGCCTGCGGCGTTGAACCTTCCGGCATTGGTGTTACCGAGTGCGTCAAGATAGGTGGAGACAGCTGAAGCTTGATAAGACGGGCGAGCGAAAACGTTAGAGAAACCACCGCTGCTGAAGCTAGCGGAAGTCTCCGTTACGCCCTGTGTTGCGCCTACAGCAGTGTGGACTGTTTACGAGTGTCAGTTTCGAGAGCGTTTCAGTCTGAACAGTTCGATACGTACACGGACAACCTCCAGGGAATGCAGGAATGAAGTTTGTGCAAGTTTCGCCTATAGATCATCAGACTAGGACAAGGACAGAAATGTGACACCAGACAAACCTTGCTGGCCACCACCTACACCACCATCGCCTGAATTTACATTGTCTCAATCAGAGGAGAAATTGGCTGAGGTTATTCGAAATCCCACCAGATGCAAAGAGAATTGACACGCCTCGAGCACCGAGAGCCATGTATGCATTGCACAAGCGTCTACCTCATCATGAATTTTTTTTGCGTGAATAGACCTGAAAAGAGCTCACGTTGCGGCACTAGCCGGAAGGTCCGTCTCGTCGAAGCCGTAGCTGGTCGTCAAGACCTATGGGAATGTTACTGAGCTATATGACTCGGAAGTAGTAACAACATACTTGAGGCGGGCTAGTTTCGGCAAGAAGGAAGTTGATGATATCGAGGAAACCATCAAGACCGTCGGTTGTAGAGTCGCCGACAGAGATGAAAAAGGTCGGAACACCGGTAGCAACACCAATCGTGTATTGAATGTCGAGATTC
Source organism: Desarmillaria tabescens (assembly GCF_030435595.1). Classification (NCBI taxonomy): domain Eukaryota; kingdom Fungi; phylum Basidiomycota; class Agaricomycetes; order Agaricales; family Physalacriaceae; genus Desarmillaria; species Desarmillaria tabescens. Next base: position 117,554 of record NW_026848337.1, on the reverse strand, counting down.
TAGGCCAGTATCAGCACGAGCATCAGAAAACATTCGGAGTTAGTCCTTACGGCCTCAATACCTGCCTGACTCGCACTCTGAACGTTCCGACCACCGTCGAGAGTCTGCAGAGTGAATGTCGTCGTTGAGGGTATGTCAGGCCTCAAATTAGTCAGGAATGTTCGAAGATCTGCCGTCTGCAACTCATCAGCTTGGTATGAACGAAAGACCCAGAAATTTTACCTGAGCGAACTGATCGATGAAACCAGACACACCCAAATGATTAGTCGATTGGGTGGCACGAGTTGCCGGAATACCATAGAGAGCTTGTAGACAAGCAGGTGTGACGATACTATTGCACGCCGACGGAGCTGGATTCGCTCGCTCGGTAAGGTTAGACGTTATAGGAATGGACACTACGGGTTTCGTGCCAAAAGTAGGTTTCGCGAAAGACGTCGTAGGATGCACGACTTCGATAAAGTCGGTCAGGTCTGACGGTATCGAAGCAGTCAAAGTACGGATGAGTTGTTCCCCCGTTTGGGTATGTACGAAAGTTTCGTACTGGGCGCTGAGGAGCGTGTTGGCTTTTTCCACAGGAATTGTAAATGTCAGCCAGTCGTCGAAAGCACCGCTGGTTTTAACGTCAGTGATCCCGTTATCGGCAAGCCAGTTAGTGACGGCGGTTACTGCCTCTGAAGTTGGCGCGCTGAATGCTTTGACCTAGGCAATGATGAATAAATGGGCATATAAACATGTAGGAAAACAGACAAACCTCATCGAAGCTAAGATGCTGCCCGTATAGATCGCTGTCTGGTTCGCTGACGGCGAACAAGGCTTTCTCGAGGCCATCGATATCCTTTGGTGTGAGACCGATCCGGAAATTCAGATTAGCCTGAGGATCTGCCGCATCCGTCTTGACGAAGCGGTTGGGGGCAGAAACACGCTGGTCATGAACAGTCATGGCGCGGGGAGTGGGAGTCCCAGTCACTACCGAAGAGACTGCGAACAGAGCAACGCTCAGAGGGATGACTCCAAACATGATTCAGGACAGCGCCGAGAGATGGGCACAGATAATACTGGGAGACGAAACCTAGCACTTTATATACGTGAGAAGCCGGAACATAATCAGAAGACGTGTAGCAAGGTGTGCTGTCTTGATGATTGGGCACAAGGATGACCAGAGATAACCGGAAATAACTTGGATCCTCGATCAAGATTCAGAGCCAGTTATCCGTGACGAGGGAAAGGTGGTCTTAATGAAGACAAGAGTTCCTGGCCATAGTGGGCTGACTTGTTACATGGGTGATAAGCGTGGGGAAGTCACACGGATATGAGAAAGAGATTCTCGCGGTCCTGAAGCTGACATGCTGAACCACTATGATAGACCATGTAAGCCCTAGGAAGAGAGCCTTAATTAGAAACAAAGTAGAGCCGCGGATCCATCGCAAAGGGAGCAGTCCTAGAATCATGAAACGTGACTGGAATCCATACGAGTGCAAGTACCGCGTACAGCCTGAATGAATGTAGACCATATGGCTCAGTAAGAAGAGCACGATACATGCTTTAGTTTTGTCACATTGTAGGGGACTAGTGACCGTGGTCGTGGTTCAGAGCAAGTCGCGTTGTGGCTGTGTATCGGATCAATTTCGAATGCAACGACCATCTCCCTTGACCCTCCGGCTCCAAATGTTACAGTCGCGAGAATTGTCAGCGCTACCTGGCAACAAAAATGTGAGGTACGTCTAGTTTTATCCCGATGGAAAACTAACGATCGTATATACACTGACAGGCTGGTAATACACGACAGCTAGCCCTTGGAAACGTAAGAAGACTCAACTCGTACGAGAATCTCTTAATAGCGGCTGACCCAGTGATTGCGAGGTAGATCATTACCATGTGAATCTCGCAATCCAACGCCAGAATCCCAGTGCTCTTGGCAATAAGGGAACTTGTATTCGTTCAAGCTCTCATGCAGGACTTCTCAGCTACGGCCAATTCTCATCTATGCTCAACGGCTTATCCGCGTGGATCTCTGTCAGGAATTTTGACTACCTAAGGAGTATGAGTTTGGATCTATAATCACCCTTAATCGCGATGCAAGTTTTGTCCCGCTCTATCTGCAAGCTGTGTTGTTACTTTTCCCTTCCTAGTGCGGTAAGTACGCCTACCGATTAGAGAAGAACGAGCTCAACCTAAAGAATACTACAGATACTCCAGGGAGATTTGAAAGAATCTCATCGATACGTCCCATTAGTAGTGGTCAAAGTGCCCGATTTTGTAGCTGATTTGCGAGCCGACTATACATCAAAATCGGACCAAAAATTGCTACCACGTTTGACCGCTTATTTTCCTCGTAGCGATTTTCCCAAGATTTTCCAGTGCGATTTTGGAAGGTGTGGCATCTCAGGATCCAGGCGTTAGCGCATTTTCTGCATGCGTATAGATAGACTTACTGTTGTGAAGTTGCGAAGTCGGCGTGGACAGACTATCTAGGATGTCCGATGAATACTATCTCTTTACCAAATAGACAGATGCAGTGTCTTAAAGGGCACAACTACATTAAATTAAAGAGGAATGGTAGGGGGGAGCCTGAAGGTAAGTAATGCTACGAGTGATAGTCTATATAACAGGAGGAAGGAACAGCTTCCAGGCAGATCAGACCAGTGGAAACAAGAATGGAGGTGATTAATCGCGATTCCAAATCAGCAAAAAATAGCAAAAAATCGACGAAGCTGCTCCGGAGCAGCTTCGCCGATTCACTGATTTTTGGCAAAATCGCGATTTTTCGGTTCAAGAAAATCAACAAAGAATCAAATCAAAATTGGTCACTTTGACCACTACTATTATCCCTTCCTGGCACACTGTGATGCTTCTTTGCCGCGATTTCCGGCTCATAATTGCGAACTTATGCCACATTTACTCCCGACATTGTGATACTTGTACCTCGGTTATTACGAATCATTGTGCGTTCATTTCTGTGTTCTGAAATGCAGCCAATCTAAGGATGACGGGTTTGATGCTAGAAGCGTGCGACGGCTTTGAACGACCCGGAATGGGCGGCAATCAACGATCTGGTCGCGGGCAAGAAACTTGATAGTGTTCTACCCGCTCTCTTTAGTTAGAAGCGTTTGTCGCGTCAATTTTAAGCATTTGGTCACAGGCTTCAAGTAGACAAGTTGTATGAAGCTAAGTGTATCCGCGTCTCCTGATTTTACGAACGGACAGATCTCATTTCACCTAGGAACGCTTACTATGGAGCAGATATCTCTCACCGGGCACCAATGTCCACGGCACCATTCTCGCGTCACGCAATTGAAGGATGATCAAGAAAGGTATCGGGAATTGCAACTATATACAGGTAACAGTGGTATAAAGGGCGCATTCCCCATCCATGTATGTATGGGTCATGTCGTGTCTTTCATCAACCATTAACGTGTATCTAGAAGGGCAGCTTTAACAAACGAAGGCAAACCGGAAACGAGGTGATACGAACCTAATACCCCTCCAACTAGCCGGATTCTCCTGATTGAGTTCAAGAAACATTTACTCACTACAAGCTGCTTCAGAGGGCGAAACCAGAGGAATCGGACAGAATACTCACAGGAGCGAAAGGGTGATGTCACCGTTGACCTTAGCCTGAATGGCAATCTCGACTTCGAGGTTGAGGTCCAAGCGGAGCTTCAGAGCCTCCTTTTGCTTGCCAACACCACCACGGCCCAATCCCCTGTTGGTGGCGGGCGCGACCTGGTTGTCACCAGCGGTGAACCCTTCAGCAGCGGCGAATTTGGTAGCGGTTTCCTGAGAAGACATGATGTAGCTGTGGATGCTGAAGTAAGCGTTGGATTCCTCGCCTTTTTATATGACTATCGAGCTCTGCTTACAGATTGGGAACAACGTAAACAACGGCCTAGTTCATTGCACCCCAGAAATGCTGTTCAGGTAATCGTCTCTTTCGTTCCTAGTAACTGGAGGTAGAAATTTCCAAGTGAAGCTCGGGATTTTGCTTTGTTTGTCGTGTGTCGGAGTCGGACACAACTCCATTTCATAAACGGAGAGAAGAATTCAGTTTGCTGCGTACACGAGCTGTACACGAGTTACAAATCAAATACGGTAACTTCCTGGATTGACATCTGTCTAGTGGAGTGGGGTGAGGGGTAATTCGAGACCGTGCAGCGACGCATCGGATTGGCTTGAACCTGGGGAAGTGGCGGCGGGCGTACTCGGATGAAGAAGTCCGGGAAACAAGGTGTCGTAAGTAGGCGGGCCGAGAAAGAATTCTTTTCAAAGTACCGCGCGACAAGGGTGCATTGCAATATCAACTCGCGAAGCCTCGCTGCCGACGCTCGCTAATTATCTTCTATTCTAGATCCACGCCGCCTTTCTCGGTGAGTCTGATCAAAGCATCGCTGCGCCGCGTCCGGTTCTTGTAAGCTATCACGAGTCATAGCAATGTTCTCCGACTTATTATGCGGTTTGAAAACTTGCGCTTTGCTCGCAAATGACCTGCAATTAGGAACCAATGATGACGGCAATCTTTAATCTAAGCAGACGGAGGTACCTTTTTTCACCTTTTCTGTATTATTGGCGGAGACCCGAGTCTTCCTGAGACCTACGGGCAGCTATGCCCGATGACAGGTACGGTAAACTAATAGATGTCCAGAATTCGGTGAGACCATTGTTCGCCATTATTCTGCGCTTTGTGATCGGTCGCTAGCGATTGGTTGGAATGTCCTGACCGGAATGTCGTCATTGTGGTCGCCGTCCCATCGTGTTATGGAGGAACCGGGAAGCGCCGTGGAGACAGGTAGTAGTAGAGTAACAGACCCAGACTCTCTTGGATCCATTCGAAGCTCGGGTTGACTTTGAACGCTCGGAGTCTGACTTTGAGTTTACTGGAATGACTTGGCTTCTTGGCGCCCGGAACCTCTCGTACCCATTACCATGGCGGTGTGACTTTCCAATGATATTACCCTAGAACTTCCACCATGAAACTGAAGCATGGAACAGCCTGCAGATGACCAACATTCAGGAGAATGATAAACTTGAATTAAGATATTCTCGCTCAAGTTCATTTGAGCCCTGAAGAACAACTCAGAGGGCATGGGCCTTAATCCGACTCCTTGAAATCTCATGGGCTTTCGTCCCCGGTGTAAATTAGCATGGTACTGCAGGTGACCACCCATATCGGGCAAGTTTCCTGCCTTTTACGGTTATAGATTGTCGGACAAATCGAAATTTGAGCTCAAGGACCACTGACTCACGACAGATAAAACAGGAGATGGAGTAGTTATCTGAAATTCTTAGCCACAGCAGGCCCAGGTTCTACCAGCCCAATGAGGCCCGACATATACTCGTGTAAATTTTTGAATTCTTGTAAATGCTGAAAGGTCCCAACTCGACGTACATATCTTTCCGAAAACACGCGATGCAATGAAAAGGTACTGGAGGCGAGCTGTTTCAGCTGGTGCTGATTAAATTAAGCGGGTAAACGGAGAACCGGATATACCAGTCAAGGCCCAGTAGTAATTCATGAAAAGCCACGAACAGAATTTTTCAGAGAGCAAGATTTTGTCCTGTCCCTCATAGAGAGCATTAGTACGCACACACTGATGGTAAATTTCTCGTGATCTCATCTATAAATTAACATCAGGCAAATTCCTTCAGTGATAGAAGTACAAATTAAACCTAATAATTCCCGGAATGATTATGATTATGATCGCCGAGGAACATGGCGTTCCACTCTAATATTTACGCTCCCGAAGGAGGTCGAAGTATCATTTAATAACTACCGCCACATTACCATAGCATGAATCGGGAATCAACGTTGTTTTTCGGGAAATTTCCTCTCACAGTACGCTTCACAAAAGATCTTTGACGGCTGTTAGAATTTTTTTACATGAAGTTGTTAATGGTACAGAGCTGAGAGGAAATCCGAATTGTAAGTAGTCTGGGAGCGCCAAGCACTGAGCTGTTGCCCTAGGACAAGAGAGAAGAGATCGAGAATTCATGATAATGTTTATATACCTTATCTCAAGAAGAGACTATATTTGTCCAGAGTAGATGGAAATATCGTGGTGACGGCTGTTCATAATCAACCGATTGCAAGTGACTGTAAAACTTATGACGCCCGGTGTAAAGCAAAGTGAAGCAAACTTGAAGGACCTTGGTGGCTGTGCGCGGATCAATCAGAGAATGACGAATGTCGGACCGTGCTTCCGACGCTCCCTTCTTCTCCCACCACCACCACCAACACCATCATTACAAGACACTTGAACTTCGAAAACTTAGAGACTTATCGATAACTGGCTTTCCAGTCCAATATCGCTCATACTGAATCTGCTTCCCTGATGAGAGCGACACTTCCGAGGGCCCGTTATCCTTCAACCCAGCTTGTGCATACAGACTTGCTAGACAGATACAAGGCTTTGGTCGACTCCGGTAGCGTAGAATGGGATGAAGGACAGGTCAGAGCAATTATGAAGGTACGCTACTTTGCTAGTCTTTTTGTGTATCCTCATTTTCCCACTAGTAGCTCAGAAGGCTCAGCAGAGACCTCCGCAATTATACACCAGCCCAGAGTTCTTCTCTGCCTTTGGACGACATCCCTTTTAGACATTCCATCGGAAACATTAAAGCTCTCGTCAAGTCGAAGGATCTGGCCTTAGAGATGGAGCATCTGACATCGCCCCAAGGTCTCTTTCTCACCGGTCCGCCAGGTTCAGGAAAGACGTTCCTCGCCGATACCTGGTTCACATCATTGCCGACGCCATACAAGTCTCGCAAGCATTATAATGAGTTCGTACTTGATCTCTACCGCGGTGTATGGGAGGAAACAGCGAAACGAATGCGGGATGTTGAAGTTTCTAATAGCGGCGTCGAAGCGACGACTTCAACTTGGAGCAGGTCCATCCGCGATCAAGTACGCCAGATGCTCAAGGTCGACGCCGAGAGTGTCGATTCATTCTTACATCGCCTGCGACGACCCTCCTCCTCACCCCAGTACTTAGCACCTATCCCATACGTCATCGCCTCCAGGCTACTACGTTCATCGTATGTCCTCCTTATCGACGAGGTTCAGCTCCAAGACGTCTCAAGCGCACTTCTCCTCTCGGATGTCCTGATATGGTACTGGCGCATGGGTGGTGTCGTTGTCGGGACGTCGAACAGAGTTCTAGAGGATCTATACATCAATGGAGTTCAGCGAGAGAGGCTCGGTGCTTTTGGTGGCGCGTTAAGGGCTCGGTGCGAGGTTGTCAGTGTCGGGGAAGACGAGAGCAAAGATTGGAGAATTATGGGAGCAGAAGCGGGACGATGAGTTTGAGCGGTTGGTGGATGCGCAGGTCGACTCTTCGTCATCTCGCGACCTTACCATCTTTGGCCGTCAGCTTCATGTTCCGCGTATATCAGCCCAAGGAGACGCATGCATGTTCTCATTTCAACAACTTTGTGAAGAGGTATAGTCATCCAACTTCTTTCTTCCGACCGAATACTTAAATGTATACAGTCTCTTGGCCCGGCGGACTATCTCACACTCTCCTTCACGTTCCACACCATCTTCATCACTGACATACCCATCATCCGTCTTCCTTCCGGAAAGAACCAGGCTAGGAGGTTTATCAGTTTCGTCGACGCCCTGTATGAAGCTCGCTGCAGGGTAGTGTGTATGTCAGACGTACAATTGGACGATCTCTTCCGGATAGACATTGATCGCGGGACGGACAATTCGGATGTGATGTTGGCAGAGTCTGTTAACCTTGAGAAATACCGCCCGAATGTGGTCTCATATCACCATTCAAATGTTAGTGATCGGGAAGAACCCCGGGTGCCACTGGAAACCTTATCTATCTTCTCTGGTATGTTCACGTTCTTTCCTTCCAGCTGACTGAGGAAATGACGAGTTCTTGCAGGCAAAGACGAGCAGTTTGCGTTCAAGCGTGCGTTCTCTAGGTTGGTGGAGATGACCAGTCCTGCATATCATACACGTTGCCAGTGGGAGCCGGGGGTACAGACATAGGAAGGGGGGAGCGTGGTAGCTGGCAATGGAAGAACGTATCGTTCGAGCGAGCTTCAGGTGCCTGCACCCCGGATCAGTGAAAACCATATATGGGGTGTTCGTGAGGATTGGGGAGGTGAAAGATGGGGCAAGGGCGCGAGCGTTTACGATGAGGGGAAGAAATAGATTTGTTCATTTGACAAGAATGAATTTTCGTTCGCGATGTTCGACATCCTCCTCGAAACTCTCATTCTTTCGTTGGTGTTGAGGACTCGTTTCTGGGGATCAAGTTCTGCCTTGTTGCATCAGGCCAAGTTCGCCAGATGGTCGGACATGAATCATGGCTGCATCACTTTACACCATAGATCACATACAGTGATGGGTTCCAACTGTGCTTCGAACCTCTGCATGGATGATATGCCCAGTTCTCAGGCGAGAAGATTCTTGGAGAAGTGACCAGCTTGACACGAGTCCTCCGACCTTGTACGTGGATAACGGTCTGAACTCGGGGACGCTTTGTGTTTGCTGAGATGTTAGTGGTAAGCGCATTAGTAACATCGTCGACTAGGATTGTCCGTACTCACGCGCATTCAGATACGAAGATAGTTTCCTTTACTCGAGACATTTATTCTACACTTCGTTCTGCCGTCTTCTGACTCCTAATCGACATCCCTTCCCTTTTATCTCACCTCGCTGAATCTCCACACTATTATGGATCGCGACAACGGCATCTAACGAAGAGTGCAGATCACTGTATACACTGGCACCTAGAAGGGGTCTTGCGACTCGATGCTCATGCCTCAGGGCCGTGATAGCAGGACCATCATGACCGCGATGCAAGATAATCCATCTGCAGGTTCAGGCTCGAGTATTGGTCTCCATCCAAGGAGTCGATGCCGACAGACCCGAACCAATATGGGCTGATGGCGAAGCTGGTTATCGCATCTGTCTTACACACAGAAGATCCTCAGTTCGAACCTGGGTGAACTCATTGACGATATTCCGGATCATGCATATCATTTTGACCCTCTTTCTTCCCTCGCGGCTAAATCATAAATGCAGGGCGAATCGACAACGACGAGGGTTACTGTGCCTAATCAGGAAGCTGGACAGTCCAAATAGAATTGAGGGTCCCGCATCCATTCCTGCTCCGTTTTGCATGAAATTTTTTTCCTTTGAGAGCTAAATGTATTCTACACTAGATGCAATAGCATACATGAAAGTAAGAACCTACATTTAAGCTGTAGAAACAATTTCTTACTGTTTAGTCATAAAATACCCAAAACAGGGAAGCTGGACACCGGCTCTGAAATTGTTGAGACAGCGCGGAGAGACCAATGGACAATGTCAAATACAAAGTGAATATATTTCAGATTTTTTAGTACAATCAAAGTGGGAAATCAGCATTAACCATTCCATGTCAAGATGAGCATTAGAAAGAAGGAAAATAACACTCTAGAGACAGTTTTCATGCTTTTTAAATCCAATGGCATCATCTGGACAGTCCATACCTTGTAACATCAATGATACCAGTTCGGAATATATTTACATGTCTTTACTTTGGGCCTGTGAGAGTTACAAAGTGCTATAAACTTGATTTACACTGTATTTTTTTGTCCAGATACGAGATCTCAAGTAACAAACATGGAAATGAAAGAGTAGGAATATAAAAATGAGCTCGTAAATGCATCATAGATAATACTCCTGAGGCATTGGATCATACTGCAACAAGCCGCTTGTGAATCCGGTCAGTGGTTGACGAGAAAATGGTGAGTGTCCAGCTTCCATATATGTCCAGCTTCCTGATTGGGTATAGTATCAGTCTCGCTACGCTTTGTATGAAGCTCGTTGTATAGTGTATGCATGGCAGATGTGCAATTGGGTGATCTCTTCCGAATAGACATTGACCGCGGGATGGATAATACGGACGTGATATTAGCAAAGTCCATAGTCTGGAGAAAACCGCCCAAATGTGATCTCATATCACCACTCAGATGCTAATGAGCGAGAAAAACCCCAGGTGCCACTGGAAATTCTATCCATCTTCTCTGGTATGTTCACCTTCCTTCCAATTGATTAGGGAATTAATGAGTCCTTGCAGGCAAAGACGGGCGGTTTGCGCTCAAGCGCGCGTTCTTTAGAAGGTCGGCGGCGATGTCGAGTATTGCATATCATGCATACTATTTGTGGTAGCTGGCTATTGAGGAACGTTCTGTACCGGTACACGCTAAGCTGGGTTTTCTTCCGGTCGAGCAAAAATGCAGCGTATACGATGAGAGGAAGAAGGAAATTTGTTCAACGGATAAATTTCGTCCACGATGCCTGACGTCTCCCTCGAAACTCTCATCCTTCCGTTGGTGTTTGTTTCCTCTGATTGGCGGCAATTATGGGTGTCAAGCTCACCTAGGTAGTGATGACAATACTTCAATCCGGACCAGACACGATACTGATTTTTTGTAGGTAACTATTTGTTAACTGGTACCAGATAAGGGGAAACATGATTAACGGAAGATCAAGTCCTTACTGCCAGGGGGGTGTAAGGGAAAGGTAGTAAAACTGATTTTTTTTTTTGCCAATGATTAGTATATCTAATAGAATTTTTTGAACAGTTCTATAAGAGGCCGAAGCTTAGCACGGAGAAGCCTTTGAGTAATATGCAAAAGACCAACCCAGCAACCCAACGACTCAGTCCAAGCTCTGCCCCTATCCCCGAACTAAACGTTTACTCGCTGCAATCACAATCAGCTTGAGAATACCAGGATAGCCAAAGCTCACTTACAGGAGAGAGAGCGTAATGTCTCCATTGACTTTGGCCTGGATCTGGATTTCGACCTCGAGGTTGAGGTCCAACCTGAGCTTGAGCGCCTCCCTTTGTCTTCCATGGGGTGCTCTTGCCACGGGGACTTGGGCGACGTGCTTATCACCACCAACGATGGAGTGGTGGTCGGTGGTAGCGGCTTTGGGGGCGGCTTGGGAAGAAGACATGATGCTGTGGTAGCTGTGGTGTCTAAATTGATACCCTAGCAGGAGTGGCTTTTATACGACTCACGAGCGGGGTGGATGGTGGCAAATGCGAACAACGTTGTGGGCGCGTCATCTTGTCAATGAACTAGCCGCTGAGGAGGAGGATCGAATGAAGCTCCGGCTACGTAACTGCCGGTTTACATGATGTCCATCAACCTGAGTACTCTGCGGTGTACACCCGGTTCCAATCTGGCTGCGCCATGCAACGTGTTGCGGAGCGCCCTCCTGTGTTATGCTTAATACATCCGACAGCGACCCTTCCATTTTCCCAGTAGGTGGTACTGTACTATCTTCCAGATTACCCATGGATCAAGGACCATCATTGGCTATCTTTGTTGCATACGACTTCATACGAATCGGTTTGCCATCAGTCCCCGCAGTCGAGGTACGTCGGGGTTTGCTACACGTGGATACGACGATGGTGACCCTCGTTCCGTACCTTACTTCTTACTCACCGCGTCGGTTCTGGAATTCAGCCTACGTACCATCCCTCCTTTTCTGACTTCTACGTACCTACCGCCGGCTGTCATTTTTTGCGACCTGGTGAAAGTTCCCCTGCGGAGAGGCGCAGTAATTATATTTAATTTTGTCGGAAAAGAAGACTTAGAGGTACCAGCGCTGAGATGGTGCACGAATATGGCGAACCTTGTGAAAGACTTAACAGCAGCTTAAAGAGCATCGGCAAAATCCGCCATTGTACAACGGCGTACAGACGACGCCGATATTTTTTAGGAAGATCAGCGGCAGGATATCAGGTATACAGACTCGATATGATGCGAAAATCGATGAACGGAGATGATTGACTACTTCTTTAGAAACATCTTTGAAACTACTTACTAGGAGCAAGATTGAGGACTATTAACATCGGATCTCGCTCTGTGTAATGCTGCGGTGGGGTAGAAAGATATTCCAGACTTGAACTATGTGCCATGCCGTGTTCAAGTACATTCTGGGCTTTCGCACCACATTAACTGATCATTGATAAGTTTCCAATAAGTCGAATTATGGGTGGAGGTCCTTAAATGACTGCGATTCAATAAGGGACCAAAACATAGGATTCCAGTCTTGCTAGCCTACTTGTGAAGCAACTTATGAGCACCATAGGCTACGCGCTTGTGTTTCCTAGTGCTGAAATTGAAATCTCGTGACCGTGTCAGTTTCCTTTTCCGATTGTCGGGCCGACGAAGTACGGTTACAAGCGGATGGTCGATAAATTGATTCCTAATTCCCGCTGTAGTTCTGTTTTCACTGAATGACACGCAGCAAAATGATCCCTTACTAGCTGAGACGAATTAAAAAAAATTTCATGCAGAACGATGGATTGATTAGAAGGAAGAGAGCTAGCACGTCTAACAATAGTACAAATAGGGCGTTCATCGGTTCCATCATCCTTCTTTTGAAAAAGTCCAGCGCCGATCATCAAACAAAACATGCAGCTAGCAGCGCGAATTTCAGCATCGTAAAGAAGGGTCAAAATTGGAAAAAGACGAACCTTCTTATGTGCAGTGACTATGAAATTGATAGTCTATTACCGAGACGATTTATTCGCTGCAGAGCAAGCAAGTCAGAAATGAAACTGTCCCGAGAGATAATAGACTCACAGGAGGGAGAGCGTGATGTCAGCCGTTGACCTTGGCCTTAATGGCGATTTCAACCTCGAGGTTGAGGTCAAGCCTAAGCTTCAACGCTTCCCTGTAGGGCTTAGCGGACAGCATGAGCATAGGTCGGTCTGTGAATAGCGGCAGCTTGGCCATGGGCAGGAGTGCCAGGAGAGGAAGCGCGAGAAGAAGCAGACTCTGGCATGATGATACTGGTTAAATGTTTGTGTTGATACTGAAAACCCAGAACGCACCTCTCCTTTTATATCAGCCAAAGAGTAAGGAAAACTTGCTACCTTAGGCCCTGGAAATTAGGCACCGTCGGCGCATAGATTCGAGCGCTGTTCACGTCGTTTCGTAAAGTGTGCCGGAGTGTGAGCATCATCAACACTGTGCCTCGGGTGACATCTGTCCGTTAGAACTGGACGAGGAGGAGTCGAGACCCTGGAGAGGTACGACGCCAAGGTGCATAAGGATCCCATCGGTCGCGCAAAACATCATGTATCCTGCACCAGCGGCGTATCGGATTTCCTTTTGAGTACACGGAATATTGTGCACCAGGCGTGCTTGAATGTTCATTAAAGGTGAAGCCTGCAACTTCGCCTTCCTGTTATTAGGGATTTATATCTCGTAATTTTAGGACGTGTTAGCGTACTCGCGCGGCCAAATTGCATGCCTAATTGACAACGCCGAATAATGGCGGACAATAAAGTTAAATACCTGCTGGAGATGCGTAAGTGGGCGCTATGCACGCAGGTTCATTAACCTGATTATAAAGTACTCGCAGAGGAGACGCGCCAGCGGCTAGCAGTTGGTGGGGATACACTAACAGGACGTCGCAGGCGTCCAGTTTTGGTCACCGCAAAACAGCTCGAGCGTGACCGTCCATCACCAGTGTCGTGGATCGTTGTCTCCTGAAGAAGCAGTGAGGTTGTAACGGTCAATTTGCGCAGCGGTCTGTATTCTCGTCCGAGAATAAATCTCCAGATGCATACTGGGTAGCCAGACAGGACCAACTTGAAGCAATGACAGAGAGGAGATTCGACGGACCTCCTCACTGGCAAAGCCTTACACAAGCTACTTCAGAAGACCGAGCTGCATGGCTGAAAGCGTGCAACAGGCTGGCATGGTACAGATCGAGCGCAAGATCCAGCAGCGTTGATAATATTGAGTTCGAGTTGTACAAGGACTGGTACAGTGTAGAGGGGTAGTAGAAGAAATTAAAGTATCAGACCTGAAAATGTATCTCACTACCATTGCGGAGCCGTAGGACATAACGAACGCACCATCATTTGACATTCAGCAGTGAGTGTGACAATACTGGCAAGAAATTCCGCTCTTCCACCTTGCCGTACAACAGTTCATAGTCATAAAGTCAGGGAAAACACCATACTCGTAGAAGGTTTGATGAAGAAACAACGAAATGCGCGTCGTCGTGATGGTCGAGGAAGTAATAATTTCAAACTCCGACATCTGCATCCTTCACTTGTCCTTCAGTGGTCGCCGCTCTTCAACGAAGTTCGGTGAGGGCTTTTGCAATTGCCACAACACACTGGGTCACTATCCAGTTCGTTCCTCTGGTATCTTATCTCTGTCCTAGCTAGAGAAGATTACCAGGCAAACAAGCTCCCTCGCCGATTGATAAACCCTCCAGCTGCACCGTACAGGCCACCAGGCATTTCAATGTACTCGTGACGGTCTACCATTTCTAAGTACCTTTCAACATTCACCTGATGCTGGCGTAAATCCAAACTTTGCTACCGTACACTTCCCGCTGCCACTCTCTAAAGCTTACTATGGTGAACGTCCTTGACGATTGTAAGACTTCAAATTCCACAGTAACATTGACATTAACATTTAACAGGCGCTTAACTGCATATAACTCCACTGGCAAGTTCCGGAAACACGACAAAAGAGAAAATAAAAGGGAAGGAAAAATCGGTATCAGGGTATCTATCCAAAGACTTAAAAATGGATTTTTCCGAAACAATCCTGGGGCATCTCAGCACTAGAACCAACTCAAGGATGACGTGAACCAGAGACTAACCTGATATCCCGACGGTTGTCCTTCCGACTGCTATGAGCCAGCAGAACGTTTACTCCCTGGAAGTATAGTTAAGAACGCGGTACTACGAAACGAGCTCGAGCCCACTTACAAGAGGGAGAGGGTGATATCACCGTTGACCTTGGCCTTAATGGCAATCTCGACCTCGAGGTTGAGATCCAAGCGAAGCTTCAAAGCCTCCCTTTGCTTTCCAACACCTCCCGGTCCGAGGGAAGTGCGGCTGACGGCGCCAACGGCGGGAGCTGTGTCGGAGCTGTCGCTACCACGACGAAAAGCGGGAGCAGAGCCGAAGATGGAAGGAGCAGCAGCAGAAGACATTGTAATACTTGAACCGGGGGAAGTTCGATGGAATCACTTGTCAAATTCGAGGACTTTTATAAGCGCATCTACTGCTACGCGTTACAAAAGTGAGTGAACCGATTGCATCATTGTAGCAACTTGACTAATCTTGGAAGAGAAGGACCTTCACGATGAAGCCAAAGTCGTCACAAGCAGTTATGAAATTCACGGTACCCGCACTGCCGGTGGCTCATGCTGCGCTAAATGGATTCTCGTAAGTGGGTCCTATTGTCAACATTTTAACTTCCTCCGCCCAAGGAGCCAATACAGATAGGCCATCACGAAGTAGCTCAGAAGGCCGTGATTGGCGGTTACTCTCACAGGGGATTGTTCGTGGTCTCCCTACGGGTGCACAAAAAAACCGAGTTAAACCACGACTTCTTGGCCTTATAGAATTGAGCCAGGCTTCGGTCGATGCGATTTTACCCGAGCTGTACAAAGGCGATAGCCTTTGTCTATAGACGGGTACGATAATCCGTATCAAAGGTAAGTACGACAAACGGGCCATTCTTCTGCCCTTGTCACTTACAAATGTATTCTTTCTAGATGTCTGACTCACAAAGCTTTCGTGCCTTCGCCGAAGTCCTGGGTTTTCTATTCCGTTCCTCCATTGCTTGGTGTTTCTTCAGCGAATGGCCTTGTGATTTTGTTGTTCGGTTGGGTTTTTTGTTTGCTGATGGTAATAAAAGCCATTTCGGGAGATTCGGAAATCCCGACGTGCCGGGCCTGCGACATCTTATGCAAGGTACGCCGGAGCGAAGCGGCATCTTATATTCAAACCCAAGGTCACCATTACCTTTGCTCCTTCAAGAGGTTTCAAGTATAGAAACTATGTTTCGAATTTTCTATCATATTCGGTGTAGGTCGGGGACACAGCGAACAGCCGTAGATCGTTCAGCGCAGCTCTGATCTTGACAAACAAATTTTGGAAGGTTCTCTCTGGCCAGCTTCCAAACGGAGAATGGTAGCGAAAACAAGGCTTTGCTTACCAACAGAGAGCAGTTTACAAGGCCTGCATGCAGCTGTCTTGGGAAAAAAACGCAATCGAGCATTCATTTGCGATGGAAGCGCCGGGAATCCCGGGATGTCGTGAAAGCGTTGGCCGGAAATGGTTACGAGACGATCTCTCTTCGCACTAGACGCACTCTAGGCTAAGCTTCAAGTTAAAGCTCGTAAGGCGGGCGGAAAACGTGTTAAACGGTAACGAAGGTCGTGAACATCTCAGTCTCAATGAGGTTCATGGTTTCTTTGCTGGCCAATCAGCAACGAGTAACAAACAATCCATTCGCTGGTCTGGACTCTGGAGTCTGTCAAACGTACCAATCAAAACGCTAAACCTCCGGACAGACTTTCCGCCCTCTCCACAGTAGTTCCGATTGGAAGCCAAAAATATAGCCTGAAATTGGGGTGCTCAGCTGGTCTCTTGAGCTACTCACTATCGAGCATGACGGTCCACGGTGAATGCTGGTGAGCGCGGACACTCGCCGCGGTATGTGGGTCGCTTCCGATCAATGTCCTGTTATTCATTAGACTCCATAAATGGCACTCACTAGCGTCTTCATTGATACTTCCACTCAACGAGCACTTGTCACTTTTCTTTTGTGGATTCCTCAGCAATATTGCGACAGAACCGCTTGGTCACTATCACGTGTGCTTCGATCAGTCGCCTGGTGGCTGTTCCTTCCACGTGGTTACCAAACTTTGCAGCTTGATGTCCATCAGCACAGTATTCTCGACTTGGAAACTTAATTCATGGCTGCCGGTATCGACACCGAGCCTCGAGGCTTGCGAAGTCCGTATCGTGCTTTTTTGGCTTTCGGATGTAACCGTTGAAGGTACCTGCAAAACTCGTGTGGTGTTCTTTTCTCAGATAGTTCAGGTTTCTGTTGTTGAGACCCGGGTTTGAGTGAGGGGCCGTCTTTTCGAAACACAAGGCGGGAGGCCGTTGAATTGGCATGCGGAACTAGGTGCTTAGCCTCAAGGTACAGATTACTTTTCTCTGTGCGTTCGCATTCTAACAACTTATTTGAGGCGAAGAAGACCCGTAGAATTCTGAGTTGCTCCAGCCAATCGGGTCGTCTGAACCATGATGCTTTTCGGCGCCATGTTCCACTGCAGTCTTGTGTGAGGCCAGACTCGATAGACCACGAGTTACCTGTTGGACGTGCTTACAGCGGAGATAGCAACTCCGTGGCCAGCTCAACACGAGACTGTAAGTCGGGCATGATGCTTTAAGGGTTTGTACAGCTGCTCCATACACTCAGATTGTAATGGTAGGCTAGGTCGCGTCTGACATCTCCGTAATTACCATCGTCCGCATTTCAGTCAGCTGAGCGCTCCATTGGCTTCCATCATAGCCAGTGATACGGATCCTGGCAGCATTTACGTTCAACTCATGCTCCACTCCAAGTGCCGTAGTCCATTCCATTGTTCTTCCTTGGTTTCTCCTGTACAAGCTATAGTACTGATTTAATATATTTTCTAGCGCGCGTCAAACATCGATAACCCGACTTGCGACGCGTTAATCAAGACGGTCCCGAGTATTCGCGCGTCTCGGACTTAATGGTTCGATGAACAAATGAATCAGACCTACAAGTACGTTAGTTGTTTCCCAAGGCTTTTGGCTTTACCTTCGGCGCTTGTTAGTTTCTTTAGGAGTTCGCGACAAAGAAAGGATTTCGTCACCAGCGCTGTTAGCAACCTGTTTGTATTGAACCCTACTCATGACCTCGCGAAATAACAAGTTACCTGACGCTAAATCTGGTTGTGGGCGTTTATTGTTATATGCGGTGGAACAAGGTAACACCTTATAATTGCATAGCATCTCAGAAACTCAATCACGCCATCAGGACCAATTTCGGAACGTAAAAAAAGTGCAAATTGAGAAAATCGTAAGTATCGTCATAAATTCCAAACGCAAAACTATTCATATAAATCCTTCCAGCACCGATATCATCACCATCGAAAGTAATAGTCGTTGTGACTGCGAAGAATTCTTAAGTACCGAAAAACTACCACAAGCGACAGACTGACCTGACGATCCAACAACCAGCCCTTTCAATCGCTGAAGACTCAAATCATTCACTCACTGTAAATCAGGATCAGAATGAGACAAATACTAACGAACGAGAGTGCCGCTTACAGGAGAGAAAGAGTAATGTCGCCGTTGACCTTGGCTTGGATAGCGATCTCGACCTCGAGGTTGAGGTCCAAGCGGAGCTTCAGAGCCTCCTTCTGCTTTCCAGCACCACCGCGGCCCAACCCTTTGTTGGTGGCGGGGGCGACCTGGTTGTCACCAGTGGCGTTGTCGACGGGAGCAAATTGGGTAGCGGTTTGTGGAGCAGACATGATGTTGTAGCTGTAGATGGCTGCAGAAACCAGTGAATACCTTGCCCTTTTATACGATTTCCTAGCGCTGCCTGCGGATTGGGAACAACGTAATTTCTAGCCCGATAGTTGCATCCCAGAATAGTTGTCAGCGAATCGGCTGCCTTGTCACACTAACATAACCCTTTCTAGAGGACTTCTTCCGGTAATAGGTACGTTACGGTAACGGCCCCGAGCGATTCTTGACTGTTCACAACAAGTGTCGAGCGAATTTCATTTCACAATAACAAAATCAAAAAATAACTGTACATATGATGCGAAGCACGAGCTGTCCATGACCATCAATTGATATATGGGCATGCTTCGATAAAGCCTCGGAACAGCAAGAAAACCAGAAAATCAGATGGCATGGGGCATCCGGACGCATCGAGAAGCAGAATGGGCGGCAGAAGAGGGCAGAAGTTCTTCTGATTTCATACGTGACGAGAACACAAAATCCAAGACGAAGACCTGATAGTAGGTAGGCGGCGCAGGTTCCATTCTTCGCCATTCCTCCGGTGGCTCCGAAGAGGTTCAAAGCATAGTACCTGGAGACGCGTTTTGATGCGTATTGCGCGTATCTCTTGAATGGTGCGTCAACTGGGCCCAATAGTACCAAAGTGTGGTCCAGGCTCAAACTTTGGTTGGCACCGTGTTGGAGTAGCTATTGTGGTGGAGTTTATTACGAAGGAGCTAATTCTCAAAGGGAAGCACGCCATCTGGCCACTAGGCCCTCACGGTTGTGCGGTATGTGCATACAAACGGAAAATCAACTGGGATTTCAGCGGACTCAATCGCTACTAATACAGCACCCGTCTCAAAAACTGTGGTTCCTGTGGTCATTGATTGGTTGGAGCGATTTGCCTTGTTCTACAACCTTCGGGCCTGCATCTCTTCTTTGAGTATACTACTAAGGCTGGGGAATTGAGTACCATTTGAACTCTCCCTACCCGTAACTAATTCCAAACCTTCGCATGTTGAAGATAGAACCAACCCAAACACGTTTAAATGTTCCCGAGCTTGGTGCTAAATATTTGCCTCTTTGCTTCCGTCTCCCGTGTCGTAAAATCTCATGAGTCCTTCCGGCAATAGGGGACAAGTTAAAATGCCACGGTTACAGTTCGCTCCTGCCGGTGCGCTTGTTTAATGCCCGTAAATGAAACAAAATTTCTAGGTTCAACTCCTGATATACCTGCTTCATCACGTTTCAGATGATATCCTACGGCTCACAGCATGTACTTCGTATTACCCTCAGATTCCAGAAACGGTTTAGTGACTCGACGCGATCAAAAATCTTGGGCCATTTCCAGGTAGTCGGAAGTCGGACCGGACCCCTTTCGTCGATTCTGCAACTTTGGTATATTCTTTCAGGAAGATTCAAGGATTTATCGCACCCTCCATTCAATCGCCGAAGCATTTCACTGGGTGCCCTCGCGAAAACATCGCTGTCAGTAAGCCGTCATGAAACAGAAGGACTGATATTCTACTCATTCTCAAGTCAATATATCGATGGGATTCAAGTGTCAAACCGGGTCCTTTGCGTCCAATTCGATTCTGTTTTCCAATTCAACAGGCCCCGAGTCGCCACAGAAGCGTCCCCAGGTATGACTAGAACTTCCCAGCCTGAGCGACCCTTGAGTGTTGTAGATGTGAATGAATACAAAAGTGAAGCGCCAAGTTATTTAGAGCTTAGCCCGACGTCCGCGTGCATCAACGGTGGGTCCTAACTTCCTACATCTCATGTTCCCTGATCTTCTCTGGATGTACGGGTACCTACCTTTCTCCACGGGGTATTCGAGTTCACACTGACAGGGCAAGCCGCTAAATACTGTATAGGCTATCCGAAGATTTCCGTACCACGGCTTTGAAAAAGCCCGGGGTAAAAATGAATACTTTTCCCTCAGACAGGGTTTGTTCCAAGTCTGACACCTTTTCAATACCACAGAGATCTCATCAGAAAAATGTTCGATGCAGCGTGCATCATCACCGGGAGAACCCTGATCTTCCCTTATGATTCACGGGACATGCCATCTAAAGGGACGCAACGTGTACGATCCCGGGTTTCGAGGTGGACCAAATTGAATAGTTAAGTAAAAATGATGCTCCTGTCAAAACGCGTCGTCGTTACAAAGAGACCGGTGCTGTTGAGCCTGAAGATCAATTGCGACCTAGTGTACGCGATGGCTGTCATGCTTCCCAGATACGATCATTTTGTCATCACCATTATCCTTATATTCAAACCATGGTTATTGCTGAACAAGTACCATTAATGAAGATACGAATCCAACAACTTGAATTCTAATTATAATACGCGTCACATTTTACGGCCACTATTAACTATTGAAACCAAAGATAGTAGTGGCTGCAGCACAAATTTTGTTAGAAAGACGCTGTGGGAAAGCCATTGAAAAGCACTCACCTATCGAGCGAAACACACTCGGTGATAGATTACCATCATCACCCCCTTCACTGCCTGAAAGACCAGTCAATCGGCCGTCAACCCCCCTTAGACTTGAATGCACTCACAAAAGCGAAAGCGTGATATCACCATTAACCTTAGCCTGGATAGCGATCTCAACCTCGAGGTTAAGATCCAACCTAAGCTTCAGAGCCTCCTTCTGCTTGCCCGCTCCATGCCTGCCCGATACAGCGACCGGTGGGCGGGAGATTGAATGGGATTTCTTTCCCTCCACCGGGGCGAAAACTGGAGCTTCCTCATCAGAGGAGGAAGAGGACGAGGAAGAAGAGGACGAGGAGCGCGAACGCGTCTTGTTTTTGAGCGAGGCAGCGGGGGCAGACATGTTTCTTGCTTCCAAGGTAGAAAAGTGTCACGCTTTTAAACAGGCGGTGGAGTAATGCTGGAGTAACCGTGCGCGTTAACCTAACCAATTCCGGTGGCCAGCATAGGACGGGGGCAAAATTCGACCGTAGGCTACGGTCGGGATCGAGGATTACCTGTACCTTCCTTGAAATTGTGCCAAAGAGTTTTCGTGAAGTTTGATCCGGGTTTGCACGCGCGCTGGTTTTCGAATTTGTTCCTTGTAAATATGACGGTTAATTAAAGCCAAGAGTTGGAGCAAGCGAGCAGGTACGTTGCGGCCTCCCCAGGAACTACGCGCCTATGCTTGCTTGACGTCCATAATGATAGAGGTAGGCTGACGCGTCACGAGAGGTAGCATCTCCTTTCCGTTGGCCAGTCAGAACTCCGAAGACAACTGGTGCCGCAGTCTAGGCCATCGTATAGCTTTGGACGTTGGTCAGAAAGAATGCTTGATGACATTCCAAATGGGACAATGTCATTGAAGCGAAGATTGCAGGGTTTACGAAATAGGGTCTGGCCCTCGAATGACGAAAGCGGATCCAATCTACAGCTTGACAACGGGGGCCCTGATACGCGTCCTAGCCGTTTTCTTCATTCCCCCTCGAAATGGCAACTTCTTCGGGTCCGGCATCCGGTGCGCAAAAGAGTCGTCCACTGCAAACCGAATCGAAACAGTCATGGTTGTTGGCGTCATCGGTGTTGCAGCAGGCGCCGTAGCCATTCCGCTCGCTGCGGTGGGAGCGGCGACGTCCGTAGCGAGTATAGCCCAGGGCGCAGGGAATCAACAGAGAGCCGCGGAGAACAACAACAACAGCAACAGTGCACCCAAGGAGGCGGATAAGAATGATCCACGTTTAGCCAAGTTCACATTGTATGCGCACTGCAGTGAGGATGCGCCATTGAAGGAGTTTATCGAAGGCCAGCAGGTGGTGCTGAGGGATCACAAGGTGAGCAGATCAGTTGTTCAGGACACTCTGTGGGTTACTGATCCTTGACGATGTAGCTATACCTTGCCGACCCTGACAAGGAGAAGCGCAAGGAAGGAGGACACGGGTTCGCCGGGTTCTTTATCCAGTACCCGTGGAATAGCAAACCTTTGGGACTCGTGAGCACGATCCAACCTGACCCGCCCGAGCTCAACTGGATATACGTGGACAAAGACACGCTTGTCGTCACGTACGGCGGCAAGACACAGAGTCTGCCGCACATCGTCGGCCCATGGGATTGGACGGAGGACCAGGAGAGAATGACGTTTGAAGGCTGGGAAGGGTTCGTTGCGATGGAGGAGAGCGAGGGGGTATGGGTGTTGTGCTATGACCAGGACGAGGATCTGCTAGCCGGTGTGAAGGGTGGCAACCGGGTCCAGGAGTGTACGTTGACAAGGAAGGTTTTGGATCCTGTAAAGGCGTCATAGATAGTATCTGAAAATTGACTGGTCTGTCAAAAGTCAGCCGAAAGGTATAGCAATGTACTAAAGGCTGCACACCATTCCCTGCTGTACGAGTGTTCGACCTTTAGATCCATTACAGGCTTACGGACGCACTCGGCAACGTGAGTCGCAACTTTCAAAGTGAGATGGATATAAGGGAACGAATTCAAGAAATCAAATTCAAGTAGCGTCGGGCCGCAGTAGTGATATATGATCTAAGGATATATGACAAACCTAGGCAATCCACAAGCGCATATATCGAGCAAACTTCATGTGCGACAGCTGGCTGAATAAAGATAATCACGTTTTTTCAATATGTTACAACAAGTCAACACGACAGTTGGGATACACTTCGTCGACTTCTTGGAACTTACACTTAATTTCACTTTCAATAAATACCAGGAATCATGCGGGACGCGACACGACGCTGGTAATCCGTCCATTGATCTCCATATTTCCTGCTCATATGTGCCGCCAGGTCTGGGATGGAAAATGCGAACTGGGTAAACTGGAAAATCCCATAAGTGATCGTAGCAGGGATAGAGCCGGTAGCAAGGGTCATCCCGCAACGCCATAGAAGGTAGCCCAGATAGTTAGGATGTCTCCTGTTTGAGATATCAACTAACGAACGCATTCGAAACAAAAAAAGGCGCATACACGAAGCCAAAAAGACCTGTATCATCGACTTTGCCTTTGTTCTCCGGTTTTGCCTTGAACGCCTTTCGTGATTCCTCAGAGACGATTTCCATGGCGATTCCTGCTGCAAACATCCCGAGTCCGACCCATCTTCATTAGGGGATTAACCGCAGGCTAGAACGAGAAAGTCTGGGAACGTACTGATGCCATCCCAATGCCGATACCCATCCTTCAAAGCTATCAACGGGAGCGCTCAATAGATAGGATGCCTTGGAGAGCATATATGCCGCGACAAACGTGTTGAAAGTCGACGCGGCAATATTGAAGCCGCCAACAAACAGACCGGCAGAAGGCGGGAAATACGTCGAGTCATTGGTGCAGGTTACCCAGTAGCACTGTAATACCGGTCAAAAGTTGAAAGGATTTTGAAGATGTAAACATACATGGCGAAGGGCAGCAACCGAGTACATCCTAACAAGCAGAGTCGGTACTGGGCCAATACCGTTCCCCAACGCTAATGTTCTGGCTGGGTGAAGGAGTCCGACGCGTACAAGCGCGTCGGCAGCGTATCCTTTTTGGAAGAGCGTGTACTGGAGTAAGGGGCTGCGGTACAGTATCATTACCAGCGCGTCTCGTTGGGCTGCTAGGACTCACTCGGCGGCGCGTAGCGCAATCAAAGTAAGCGTTCCCGTGAAGGAACGCTGGGAGCTTCCTCGAACCATTGGAAGAGAACTCGAGTTGGACATGGTGGTAGTGGTATAAGAAAAGGATGTCTGACATGGACGAGTGCTTATAAAGGTCCTCGGCAGATTCGATGACGTCGCCTGTGATCGACTCACAAATTGAAATCCCGTGCTCTAGCGAAGGGTAAAGGACGGAGGACCTCTCTGGGAGGCGGCCCGACGGATTCTGGTGCCAATTCGGAGGACATCGAATAAGGCAGTTCAACGTTCAACCTCTCCGATTTCGTCCGGGTAGCGACACAAATCCTCAACCTTTGGGGGGATCCTCGCACGTTGAACCAAACAAGAAAATCGCGTCAGAATGATGATAGGCTCGCGATTCTTCAGCAGAAGCGATTCGTAGCAATTGTTTTTGTGTTCTCTGGATTTACCAGAATTTTATAAGACGTGCAGGATGAGTCTCATGAAACTTTCTGAGAAAGATGAAAAGCGGAAATTGCCGAATCTAAAATCTTATTGCACTTACGTCACCAGAAAGGTCCCTGCCAAACAATTGCATTACTTAAAATTCTACATCCAGCATCGCAATGCTCGTTGAACTATTCTTTATCTTTCTGACCCCCGACATCCCTCATAATGGCTTCCCCGCCCGGATTATTTCCCTCCCAAGGCGTCCCAGAACGTACGACGCGTCGCCTGACAAGCGTCCTTTCGTTTTGACCCGTTCATTTTATGTAGGCCCTCAGCGTTTTGATGCCATGCGATAATACCAGTAGTTGGGACCATGCGGCCTTTGGTGTACCAATGGTTCTCGCGAATGGGATCGCTTTTGCTGGATGTGAGTCTCGTCCTTTTTCGATAAAACGCGTTCTTAATCAGCTGTAAAGCTAATGCCGGCTCGATTCTTGAAAAGCAAGTCGAGCGCTTGTTAACTTTACGCAACATCTGCTCGAATGATGACACTGTCGCGCTCCTTCCTCTCCAACGTGCGTAGTATCTCGAATGTTATGAAAGTTATTAACAAACATATAGCATGAATTCATTAAACCATGAGGCGAGTACAAAAATATCTTAACGAGAAGCTTTGCAAATTTGGAACAGTGACGGTACGTGTTGATGTCCTTACATGAACCTATGTTCCTCAGTTCCTCACTCATCAGTCCCGTTTTCCGCCGTACCTAGACCCATGTCGTGTACTTATCGTGAAGAGAGGACGTCATTCGATATATCAGGATACGGGGATCATCAACTGAATATTTCCGATGTGTTATGTTCTCTAAAGAGTGAACCCCCCATTAATCTCCGTGCTCAACGATGACTGAATCGCACTTCATATTGCAGGATGTACCCATCGTCTGCTGACATCTCCGTTAATTTCTGGGCGGCAAGGTCACCGGAAGATTGACTCCATATAACCCGGGGTATCAATCTCGTCCGCAGTTTTCCGTGTTTACGGTTATGCAATTACATACCTCTCATCTCGAGAACGGCGGAAGGGGAAATGTCCGTTCGCCGAACTAACTGCAGCGAGATAACGACGATGAGCAAACAACAGTTGATCTTCCAAATCCTACCCTTTGCCTTGGGCGGTCACAGCCGCATTTCGAAAAGTACTCAAGTATGTAGACGTCTCACTATGTATTGCCCACACTCTCATAAAGCAATGACAGAGTTTTAATTGAACCCACGCCCGCTCTGCACTGACTCCAAATCTATGCACCACGTTGGAGGGCGATGAACCGGGCGAAATTATCCCATATGCGTGAAAATGTTTTAATCTTCAAAGGCGAGGGAGTATATGGACTCGTCAGAAGTGCGCGAACCGTCGGCCCGTACCGACGAATTCAACCAAGCCCACCTTGGCTCTACAAGATCCTACACGCATACTATGTCAGCTTCAATATCTTGCCCCGAACAGACACTTCCTCTTGCACCCCGATTCCTCCCATACGACCGAAGCTCAAGCTCATAAAGATATCGCGCGCACGATTGTCAAGTTTACAGGGACGTTGCAAGCCGCCGACTCGGGCAGTGTACCCACATTTACCATGAGCAACGTACAGTTCTCCAATGGTATCTCCTTTCCGAGTAGCCCCACCGAGACTACCATCTCTCGCGTCGCCCAAACTCGCTGACGAGAAACAGATGAATCCATTGGATGGCTATGAAAACGAGGATGTGCCAGAAAGAGTTTAGTCGCGTCTTTTACGCAACTTGCGATTGTAGACCTTCTCTATTTATCGGCGTCTTTTTCTCGGTGACGTTCATCACCAGCATGGGCATCTTCATATCCTACGCGGTTCGAGGGTGCAATTCGCAAAAAGCCGCGCTTCTGGCCGTTTCGAATCTCTTCATCGCAATCCTTATGCGCAAGAGCTGGTTATCAATACGTTGTTCACTGTTGCTTGTACGGTTTCTCGGTCGTGAGTCCTTTCTTATTTAGAGATAGGTCTGACGTTGACGCTTTCGATAGATGGCCTTTTGGATGTAAACTCGTTGCAAGGGTATATAATCATGGAGGAATTTACTCTGATGCAACGGCATCTGGACCGGTCTGGCTGATTCTCCTCGCAATACAAGTTACTAGGGAGCTAGCCAACAACGAGAGAGTGAGTCTCCTTTCACTAACTGTCTGATTCATGCACTGATTCTCTGCCATTCAGAAATCAGTGGCAACAGTTGTCCTCACGCACCACATTCTGGGTTTCTTGACAAGCATCATCATCTTTGTATACCCGATATATCGTGTGAGGCGTCACGACACATTTGAACGCGTAAATAGGTTCATGGGGTGGACTGTAACTGTATTAGTTTGGGCGCAGGTAAGAAAGGCGTGATTTCCCTTGAACTTGGTCTAACGTGATCCTACAGAGGCCGTCGTCAAGAATGATCACAGGGACCAGACATTTCTGGGAAATGCTCGTGTTCATCCGGCTCTCTTTTGGCTGATGATCATCCTCAGCTGTTCGATCGTCCTGCCTTGGGTCAAACTTCAAAAGGTTCCCATGCGCAGCGTCGTTATCTCTGACCACGCTGTCCAAATGTTCGTTGACTACGGTATATAGCGTCCTTCTTCTCTTCTCTTCGTCTATCTTATTTTTATCAGGCTCTCACCCCGTTCCCGGATCATTCCAGCGGTTCTCTGTTGACCCACTATACAAGTGACATAGCTTTGCTACCATTTCTATCCCTGCCATCATCATCTCCCAAGCTGGCGACTGGTCAACAACAATGATTAACACCCTCCCAAAGAGGTATGGGTTCACGGGATCCCGACGTGTGACTTGTTGCGGATCGTGCCACTGTTCAGGCGGGTATTGTTCGTTGCTACGGGGAGTGGTATTGCTCTATTCATGCCTCACATTATGAGTGGGAAATCGACCACAAGTTGTTCTGGATGGCGCCGAATACGAGGATGACGTTTGGCAACCCTTTGGTTGATATGGTGTCGTTGTTTATGGTGTGGAACATCTATTTTTTGCATTGATACTGCTTGATCGTATTCTAGATACTCGCAAGCACGGTAAGCCGGATCAAGCACACACATCATCTTGTGGATTGAGTTCAAACCCGAGTGTGTTTATGTCATCTCAAACCAGAAGATGACCGAGAAGGTTATTTATGGCTTGAGGAGCAGAGGAACGTTGGCTTTTGAGGCTATATTCGACTCTTTGAGGTAATCTGCGAACACATCCTCAACTGATCAGACGTCTGTATTTTAGGTCTTACTGTATTGAATCCCAAGTGATTGCGAACAATCCGTGCTGCGGTATCTGTTAAAGCTTTGCACTGTCCGACTTTTCGCAAGTTGACTTATAAGATCAGAATTTCGCAGGGATCTATCTAATAGTGCCGTGGGAGTCTGGTGATACTCGGGAACGTTGCAATTTACATTTACATGGGCGCCACAGCACGCGTTTCTAAATAGGCCCGTGAGTATCAAGCTTCTCTACTTCAAATGTCTGGTCAGTTTTGGACATTCCTGGACCTTACAGATTTCCCAGGTATGTACACGATGGAGTGACCCTATGTCATGCTTTTTTCTGCACATCCATTGCCATTGCACGGGTGAAGGAACTTGATACCTTTCCTAAGTTATGCGGGTATGTAAATCACCGCTGGCAGATGCACACTGCATCATCAACAGGTTCCAGTTCCATTGATGAATCTTCCCTAGCAACAGCGAGGCGAGGCCTGCCTGATTCCTACAATTTAATCGCTCACTAATTTAGTAGGTCTCGAACGTTCATTGAACATCATCTGCATTTGCTAATATGTCTATCGCTCCTACGGTACCGGATGAATCCGGTCAGCACTGAGCATACCCGTTATTAAATTCATTAACGGGGTGGCGTACAGCGGCATGCAGAGTTGAAAAAAATTGAAGATGACAACAGTGTCACGCTCTGTTTTTTCAAAAAAAACAAAAGAGCAAAAGTTCGAGTACCGGGAGACGCGGACGCCAAGCCAATTCAACAATTTGGTGTATGGACCCACATCGCCAACTCAACGGAGTTCCAAAGATCCATCAATAGCGTCCGTGGAAAATCAGAACACACTTCAAGGTCTAGCTCAAGTGGGTCCTGAAGGCAACCCGCAGGACACCCTGACTTGATATGTCCGTTAGGTACCTAGAACTTTGCCCGCCCATAATTTGCTCAGTTGGTAATGGACCAGGCAGCCGGCTCTCTTCTTAGCTAAGATCATGTCGCGCAGGTCGCGCAGGCTGCCCAACCGTTCTCCTGCTTCCTGGCGATCAGCTCTTCTTTCTCTCCTTTACAGAACACAAAGCTTCTTCTGTCTGAGATGGACTTGCCCAACAAGGATGCCTAGTCGTTCTTATCCGGCCCGTACCGCTGCATACATGCGTTTTGACCCAACCATCAGCACCTCAGCGGGCGGGGTTCCCGCTCGTGCAGGAAGCAGGGTTATCTCCGTGCCTCCCAAGGAGACCTTGATGCTAAGGTTGGACCTCAATCTCGAGGTCGACATCACCATTAAGGCAAAGGTTAACGGTGACATCACGCTCTCCCTCCTGTGAGTCCTTTATCATATCTGAAGCTCCCAAGACCTTTGCTTATTTCACGTTTCAGCGAGTGAACTGGCCTCTGTGAGGCATAGCTTTAAACGACCGTTGTTGCCGATGAGATATAGTATCAAATGGCTGATAAAAGGGACAACGGATACGTATATGATGGATGGTGCTGGGATCAATAGGACCATTATTTGGCTGCGTACCTGGGTCGCTTTGTGAAGATGACCGCGTTTCTCGGGTATTGGGTCTATTTGACGCAAAAACTATGTACTCATAGATAGGTTGGCGGCCGTAGGGAAGAGGAACATAAAGACAGCGGGCAAATGATGGCCTGATCACATTCCAAAGCTTCAGCAGCGAAATTAAGATACGCGATCTTTTTAGCAGATGGAGAACACGAAGTTTCGAAGCCGATGTAGGGAATGGCATAAACTTAGCAAAGAAAAGTTGAATAGAAAACCGTTTTCGTCGACTACAGTAGCCTATAATCAATGTTGAAGTGCTAGATGGAAACGAAGGATATGTTTAGTGTGAGGTAGAGAGGAGAATGTCAAAAGGACGTCGTTGGAACATATCAAAATTGAAATTGTCATGTACAATGCTTAGTCTTGTAATCTTGTGGTAATCAGACAAGCCCCAATTGGAAGTGAATGCTTTGATCGGCCTACAACTGGCACAATCGAACGCGACTGGAATGAGTTCGACGGTCTGTTAGCTTTGGACCAAATTTTCTTGTGCTAGCGACGCTAGCCAGCGATTTTCCCGTTTATTTGGGTTCCTTGGCCGTCAGATAGCCTTCAAGTTGGGGGATGAAGACAGGATGTAGAGGAGACTTGAATTTGGCTCAGCTGAAACCATCATGATCATTGTAAATTTAAATTTCTGAATCTCAGATCCGTTAAGCTTTTCCAAAAATTCAAACTGTCCGCCAATGAGACAAAAAGGAAGCTAGAGGACCTTGCAGTCGATTGGTAACTGTTTGACTCGTTAACCGTGCCTTTTTTATATAAAACACTTGAAGGCCAGACCACCAATATTGGCATTCTTTTGACTACTCTGACGAGGCTCTCACTTTTTAGAAATTGGAAGTTTATTTCAGTTGTTTCGCGTCGCCTATGACTCTAATAGGCGACTCCGGAACGAAATTCGAGTTGGAAAACAAACAATCATTGTGGCACTGTTGACGTCGTCACTTCCGTGTCGTTAATTCTGAAACATCGCTGACCATCTCATCAGTCAGCACGGTGGGGAATCACTGTCGTCGCATATTCTTAGCACTTGACATGACTACTCGTAGCCAATAGTTGCTGAGATCAGTGACGCGAAGAACGGCGATTGAATGCAGGAAGTGTCCAGATACCTTTGTAGCGTGTCGCACTTACCTCTCTTTGACTAACGGTATACTCCGAGCATCCGAATCTCGTGTCCGAACGAAGTGCCCTTGAGCTGCCAGCTCGGGTGCTCTGCCAATTTCCCGGCATGCTGAGGCCGTTATAGATCTCGAACATCTGATCCTATTCAAAGCGACAGATGTCATTCAGTTAGCATTTGAATTCAACCCACAACCGCGTGTAGTACAGCAAGTTCAACATAACTTGCGCTAGGTCACGATGCAAGATGCATCGGGCGACTGTCCTAGGACGAAGAACCTCGCCCCTCCGTAATTGGTTATACTATTGAGGATGCGTCAGGGAGCTGGTTTGAACTGCACCAGGATAATGTCACACACACACCTGATTTTTGTGTAGATGTCGTCTCATCGTGCCCCTCTAACAAGAGTCCAGACATCTCGTGCTGTTCAATGGTCGTTTAAAAGGCATTCACTTCTTATCGACCACTTCATCGAACCTTCCCAGTTCTGATATCATGTCTTCCGCTGCTGCTGCTCCCTCCATCTTCGGCTCTGCACCCGCTCCTCGTCGTGGTAGCGACAGCTCTGATGCTGCACCCACCGCTGGCGCCGTCAGCCGCACTTCCCTCGGACCGGGAGGTGTTGGAAAGCAAAAGGAGGCCTTGAAGCTTCGCTTGGACCTCAACCTCGAGGTCGAGATCGCCATTAAGGCGAAGGTCAACGGTGATATTACCCTCTCCCTCTTGTAAGTTGTCCCGGGGTTTGTTTGGCATCCGAGTTATCGTTTCCTGAATTTTGCTTTTAGGCAGTAAATGTGCCGCAGGTTCATAGCACTAAGCAGTCGAAGAGGCAACTGTCGGAACATCAGGTTAGTCTCGGCTTCGCGTCCTTGAGTTAATTCCAGCGTTGAGATACCACAGGACTGCCGTCGGGAAAATCCATTTTCAAGTCTTAAGATAGATACTACCCTTATACCGTGCCTTTCCATTTCTCTGCATTTTGGCGTGCTTCTTGAAGTCACCATTGGAATTATATGCAATTAAATAGGTACCTATTAAATGCTATTATCAGTGTTGCTGTGGAATTTGAAGTCTTACAGTTGCCTGTGAGGTTTGTGACAGTAAACTTTAGGGACCGGTGTGGAACTTCAAAGCGTACAGTAGCAGAGTTTTGCTCGGTCCACGACAGGTACATTGTGTGATGCGAACGTACGCAGTAACGCAGTCGGACTGTTTTTACCTTGTTCGCCTAGTGATAGTCTTCTACAGCTAGCGCAGCGTCGAGAGACCTGAAGAATAAATCGGATAGTGACCAAATGCGTTGCAGTCACCTCAGCCGAAGTTCATGATCGCTGCGAAGGATGCAGATGTCGGAGTTTGAAATGATCTCTTCCTCGACCGTGACGATGCCGATCAAATGCTGACGACGATGCTGCATTTCGTTGTTTTTTCATCAAATCTTCTGCAAATACTCTGCCTGACATTATGACTATGTATTGCTGTACGACACGATGGAAGAAGGAAATTTTCTTGTGGTGCTGAATAGAGGTGTGTTTATTATCTTCGACGGACGATGCACTGGCAGTGACATATCTTTTTTCAGGTCTGATACCTTAATTTCTTTTACTACCCCTCTGCTCTGTACCAGTCCATATACAATTCGAACTCGATATTATCAACGCTACTGGATCTTGCGCTCGATCTGTTTCATGACGGCCTGTTGTACCCTTTTAGCAACGCACCTCGGTTCTACCAGCTGCGTGCATAGCGTCCACTTATGCATCTCCAGTAGGTTATTTTATTCCATTTCATTGCTCATCATCGATTCGGTTTCGTCAATTAGGCATCCCATCGGCCACGAGAGGACACCAACACATCCTGAAATTACGAGATATAAATCCCTAATAACACGAAGGCAAACTTGCAGGCTTCATCTTTAAGGAACATTCAAGCAAGCCTGGTACCTATGGCGCCGGAATCTCTCAAAATATCTCGTGCACTCGGAAGGAAATCCGATATGCCGCTGGTGCATGGTACCAGGTGTTCTGTGCTACCGATGTGATCCTTATGCACCTTCGCCCCGTACCTCTTTAGGGTCTCGACGAGTCCGAGTCCAGTTCTAGCGGACAGATGTCACCCGAGGCACAGTGTTGATGATGGTCACGCTCCGCACACTTTACGAAACGACGTGAACAGCGCTCGAATTTATCCGCCGACGGTACCTAATTTCCAGGCGTAAGGCAGCAAGACGTCCTTACTCTCTGGCCGGTATAAAAGGAGAGGTGCGTTCTGGATTTTCAGTATCAATAAACACTAGTATCATCATGCCAGAGTCTGCTTCTCGCGCTTCCTCCCCTGGCACTCTTGCCCATGGTCACGCTGCCATTCACAAACCAACTTATGCTCACGCTGTCGCCAAGCCGTACAGGGAAGCGTTGAAGCTTAGGCTTGACCTCAACCTTGAGGTCGAGATTTCTATCAAGGCCAAGGTCAATGGCGACATCACGCTCTCTCTCCTGTGAGTCTATTATCTCTGAGGACGGTTTAAGTTCTGACGACTTGCTTGTTCTTCAGCGAATAAATCATCACAGTGATTTATCATCATTTTCAAAGTTGCTGCGCATAAACAAGTCGGTGTTTTCCAATTGCAGGTCTTCTCTGTGATGGCTAAATTTATGCTTCTACTTAGCTGCATTAGTCGAATTCGGTGCTATGCCTTTTCAAAAGAGGGATAATAGAATTGATTAACGCGAAATCTTCTACTTGTACTATTTTAGACGCGTTCGCTTCTTCCGCTTAATTAATCCATCATTCTGCAAGAAAGAACTCGTCCCCATTGTAAAAAAAGAGTGCAGCCGCAATGTCAACGAAGACGGTACCAAAATAGGTTTCAAACACAGTCTCGTTGCCAGAATGCTTTACTAGTAAGTCTGTCACTCCATCGACTCGAATTCCGTCCATCAAGGGTTGTACTACACTAAGTATTCATTACGTCGCACGATTTCGCCGTCGCATTTAGGTTGAGAAGGATACGATGTCACTATGTACTGCTACTCCTGCAGTTACGCCTGTAGTCAAGACTTCTGAGTTGCGAATGTCAAGCCGCCGGCCCGAAAACCGGAAAAGGAAATAATCACGGTCACGAGATATCAAGCTCGGCATTTGAAAACGCGATCCCGCGCCTGTGATGTATGCAAGGTACTTAAGAAAGTCACTTAGTGATAAAATTAGCATCCTCTGCTGGACTATCTATTGTATCTGATTTCCATGGTCTTTTGTCTTACTTTCATCCATAAATCGACTCATCGGAGACTTAGCACAATGATCAGTTGATACACTGCGGGATGAAGCTCGAAACATACATGAACGCAGCTTCGCGTATATTTCACGAAGCCTGAAGCAATTTACCCTCGCGCGCAGAATCATCAATCGAGCTCCAAAGCTAGTAGTCTTCATTCATGCTCCTGGTAAGTGTTTCCAGAGATATTTCTAATACCTATCCTCATTCATCAATTTTCGCATCATATCGAGTCCAGATATCTAGAATTCTATGAAACGCCAACAGAATGTCGGAGTAGTCTGTTTACCGCTCTTCAAGGGGAGCTTTACTGATGCTTATTCAAGTTGCCAAACAGCCCTCACCGTATTTGAGCGCTGATACGTCTGAGTCTTCTTTCGAACAAGATCAAGTTTAATTACTACCACACTGGTTTTGCACCACTGCGCCCCTGCCCAAGCTGACTTATACCAGGTCGCAAAGGCAAGAAAAATGACAGCCAGCGGCAGGCACGTACCAGTCAGAAACGCAGGGATGATGCATAGGCTGAATTTCAGCGCCGACACAGTGAGTAAGAGCTGATGTACGGGACGAGGGACGCTGTCGTCGTATCCACATGTAACAAACCCCAATGTACCTCGACTGCGGTGAATATCAATTCGTATGTTCGCATGGCACAAAAAAAGCCAAGAATTATCCTTGACCCGTGGATGACTGTGAAAATAGTACAGTACCGCTTGCTGGGGAAAGAGAATGATCGTCGTCAGATGTACTGAGCGTAACACAGGAGGACGCTCTGCTACAAGGACAACAAAGTTCTTGGGGAAGCTGTAATCTAGACTTCATTTCCCCAGTTTCACGTCGGAGATACTAACTCCATTACGAGCTTTTCATGGTACAGTTGGGCAGGAATTCGGTGTACACCGCAGAGTACTCAGGTTGACAGACATCATCATGTAAACCGGCCGTTACGTAGTCGGAGCTTTAGTCGATCCCCCTCCTCAGCGGCTAGTTCACTGACAGAACGACGCGCCCACAACGTTGTTCGTATTTCCCACCCTCCACTCTACGCATATAAAAGCCGCTCCTGTCAGGATATTACTCCAGACACCACAACTACCACAGTATCATGTCTTCTCCCCAAACCGCTCCCAAAGTCGCCACCGCCGACCATCACTCCATCGTTGGAGGTGATAAACACGTCGCCCACGTCCCCGTGGCAAGAGTACTCCATGGAAGACAAAGGGAGGCGCTCAAGCTCAGGTTGGATCTCAACCTCGAGGTCGATATCAAGATCCAGGCCAGGGTCAACGGCGACATCACGCTCTCGCTCCTGTGAGTGAATTCGGCTGCCCCGGTATTCTTAAGCTGATTGTGATTGTAGCGAGTAAATGTTGGTTCGTGATAACGGCAGAACTTGGATCGAGTGGACGCGTTGTTGGGCTGGTAATTTTTTTGCTCTCTAAAGACTTCTCTGTGCTAAGCTTCTGTCTCCTATAGGACTGTTCAAAAAGTCCCATTAGATATAATCATTGGCAAAATTAGTTCTAATACCTTTTGTTGTCTCCCTTACATTCCCCAGCGAAGACTTGATCCTCCGTTAATCATGTTTCCCTTTACCTGGTACCAGTTAACAAGTAGTTACCTACAGAAAATCAACATCATGTCGTGCCAGGTCCAAATTGAAGTATCGTCACATACTATCCAAGAAACCTGACACCTATAATCGGCGGCAGCAGTGGAAGCAAACCTCAACGAAAGAATAATGAGTCTCGAGGTAGATGTCGAGCATCGCGGATGAAATTTGTCAATTGAACAAGTTTCCTTCTTCCCCTCATTGTAACACCGGCGCCATTGCTTTTCCTTCCATCCCCTCCCCAATCCTCACGAACACCTCACACATGATTCTCGCTCGACCGCGGGAAAATCCAGCTTGACGTTGGCCGGCAGTCTATCTGGAAGAGACGGCCCAATTGTACATCTGCCATGCACATTGTATACATTATGCAGAGAGCTTCAAAGTTCATGCAAAACATGGACGAGACTGATAAACCTCGCCGTTGATCCTTGAGCCCCCTGCCCCGGGGTCACGGGTGTGTCATTTAACCGCAAAGAAGAAAGAGGGTCAAAATGATATGCATGATCTAGAATATCGTCTATGAGTTGACCCAGGTTCGAACTGAGGATCTTCTGTGTGTAAGACAGATGCGATAACCAGCTTCGCCATCAACCCATAACGTTTCGAACCCGTTGGCATCAACTCCTTGGGTGGAAACTAATACCCGAGCCTGAACTTGCGGATGGATTATCTCGCATCGTGGTCATGATGGTCCTGCTACCACGGCCCTGAGGCATGAGCATCGAGTCGCAAGACCACGTCTGGGTGCCAGTGTACACGGTGATCTGCACTCTTCGTTAGATGCCGTTGTCGTGATCCATAATAGTGTGGAGATTCAGCGAGGTGAGATAAAAGGGAAGGGATGTCGATTGGAAGTCAGAAGACGGGAGAACAGAGTATAGAATAAATGTCTGAGTAGAGGAGATTATCTTTGCATCTGAGTGCGCGTGAGTACGAACAGTCCTAGTCGGCCATGATACTAATGTGCTTAGCACCAACATCTCAGCAAACACAAAGCGTCCCCGAGTTCAGGTGTTATCCACGTACGAGGTCGGAGGGCTCGTGTCAAGCTAGCCCCAGCTGGCCACTTCTCCAAGGATCTTCCCGCTTGAGAACCGGGCATATTGTCCGTGAAGAAGTTCGAAAAGAGGCGCCGACCCAAGTAGGAGCATCCCACCAAATGCCATTGGCAGCACGGCTGTGCAATCTTGTTGTGACTAGACGCTACATTGAATGTTATGGTTACTAAATTAGCAACGATAACAATATGGTGACGCGACTGACTGGAGGTAGGTAGGTAGGTAGCAATACACAGCAGTGTCCATGCGAGCCAGAGAGAAACTCACGGCCAAATTTTGCCAGCTTAGTATGTCGCAATCCGGTGAGTCGTCCTTATGCCGTGGCGCGGTCTTGTCTTTCTCTCCAGCTTTAGGTTCAGAAAACGACGTCTCAAAGCGAGAAAGTAAAGTGAAATGTACATGGAAGGAATAAAGAAGGCAGACAAACAAACGGGCCGGACGAGACCACGTGCGAATCTTGCCTCCTGCCAACCATCTCGTCGACCTCATTCTTCTCGAGTCGGAGATACAAGCGCTAAAGTCATGCTCGGATCCGGCAGTCTTGTTCCACACATACTACGCGAGTCACAGAAGATCTGGTCGAAGAATCACGCCGATTACGGTTTGAAGGATGCTTACTATGTTCAAAACTTGACATTCGACTCGTCTACTGAGAAAAGAGCACGTCGGAGGAATCGAACTCCATGCTAATTAACATGGACCCTCTTCGTCGGCACGTGCGATGCTGGCTGTCGACGACCATGACCACGGCAAGAGATAGGCTTCGGGCTTCTCAATTTGTGTAGAAATACGAGTCCATCTCACAATGGCTACTGGAAGGAGAAATGAGATATTGAGGCTGGATCATACGCACCAAGTTTGCCTCGGTCGATGTTGGGACCGGTGTCCTCAAGGCTTCCGCAGGGTCACTTGATGCACAAACGTGCCCCACGCCTCAACCCCAGATCTTAGCACTTTGAACGCGTCTTCACTATGGTACGATATTTTACACCTTCCTACGCTGAATTTCAATAATCGAAGGCGAACAAGGTGGCGGTGTTACGAGAAAACGAATGTGGCGACTAGACGAAACGGTCAGGCGGGGCAATTCACACAAGTAAACCCCCAAACTGAAGTATGAAAGGTGCCTTCCTGTCGTTTCTTGATATTTTGCGCGCAACGTTTCTGTTTCGCATGGTAACGAGTCAGGTACAAGAACGCGTCCTCTGTGAAATTTTCTTGGTAACCAAAGGGAAAAAATTTGGTGTTACCCCATGAAGATTCTCGGCCATGGTACGTAACTTCAGTGTATCTTATACCTCTTATACTAATGACTTAGTGGATGACAGCCTTGCCCACAGTTTCATCTTCGTCCAAACTGTAACCTGGGACCCACAGACACCCACTGTTACCGAAACTCGGAACATAGCGAAGGACTCAAGTACAACTATAAATAGCTTCGTTCTCCCGTCGCCCTGCAATCTCTCGCTTATCTCGCCCACTCCCATCGCCAGAGGCCTGGAATCCTCATTTGAGCATTACGCTTTTTTGAAATAGGAACTGTTACGTGTGCAAGACCTTTCTTCTTCGTCTTCAAGGTCGAGGCCTCCGGTTCACGGGCCCCAGCGCCATGGCACAAAAATAACGTCGTCTGTACGCATATATAAGGACTACCTCGTCGAGAGTCTTTCTCCATTCACAACATGTCTGCCCCAGAAACCTCTACCTCAGTTGCTACTCGCTCCAACCAGGGCACCGTCGCTCCCAAGGAAGCTTTGAAGCTCCGTCTTGACCTCAACCTTGAGGTGGAGATCGCCATCCAGGCCAAGGTCAACGGCGATATCACCCTCTCCCTCCTGTGAGTTGACGGCCATGATGACCGCCTTGAGCGCACCATACTAACGGTTTGGTTTTACAGTGAGTAAACGTGCAGTAGGATTGGAAGGAGGGTATTGGATTACAGTTGTCGTGTTCCGGTGAGATCCGCTTTGCGAAGGACCACCGTTATTGATCCTGACGCCTATCTGTTTAGCGCATAACCGTTTCTATTGCCTTCTTCCTATTCTGTATTTCCCCCTTTTACCGACGTTGTATTAGTATTCAGAGTTCATGCACGCAGACATACCAATATCAATGTTGCTTTTGAGGTTTTCCGCACATTAGACTGCCGCGTTCCTCAGTTGGTGAAGTGAGCAGTGACCGTAGCGTTTCTTCAAAGAACAAGACACCGACATCGGTCCCATGTGCTTTTACGATATCATATTACGTAGATCTTGAAGTTCCGGTCGATATAGCAGCTTGATAAAGCCGGTATCGTATCCGAAATCTCTTCCTAGACACGAATCCGACGCGTCTCGGCGGTGGTCTATGGGAAGAGTGATCCTGATTTTCGTGATGTGAAATTAGGCGACTTGGAGTGGCATAAATAGTATTTTGAAGGCGGGCATGGGCACTTGTGGACTATTCTTCCTTGATAGTAATAGTGAACCTCGAAAAAAAAAATTATAACCAAGATCTTTGCACCAGGCCTCTATTCTACGCCTTGGACCATTTTATGAGTGAGAATGGTTTCTTGATGACGTATCGGCGTCGGCATTACATAGCTGACTTTTGTGCTGCCTGAGCTTCGCGAGCTTCTGCTTGTGTTCTCCACTTCTTCCCCTTTACTCTTACCAGTAACACCAACAGTCCGCTGATCACCTGTATAATACCAAATATAGTGTACATCCAACCTATAGTTAACCGATGAGTGTCATAAACGGTCAATGGCACGTAGAAAACGGCTAATAAACATACCATCACCAAGCGCATCCTAGGACAGGCTGTAAGTCCTGAGAACGGTATACTAGAAGTAAACGCGACAGACCTGAACAGGAACCGCAATCTCTATCGCAATAAAAGACGCAATTCCACGGAATAAACTGTTAAAAGCGACAGCACTGGATGAACGACCTACGTTGGCATCTACAAGGTATGCCAATTCGCTCGAAAAAACATAACTAAGTTATTAGAGGACTGTCAGAAGAACGTATTCTTCTCGACTAGGACTTACATTGCAAAACATCCAGATAAAAACAGCATTGCACATACCCCCGAAATATGCACATGTCGTTCCAACACCCACCCAAATCCTACAACGGAAACGGGGAAAAGCCAAAGTCCATGCAGTGTGCTGTTGAGGCGCATCTACAGGAAGGCGATGCGCATTCGGATTTTAACTGTCAGAGAAAGACTGGCGTACTTCCGGGCTGCTTCTACCACCATTCTCTCTTGTAAGCCTTGCTAGCTCGTGATCAGAGTAGCGGCCTCCTAGTATACTCCCTGCCATAGAACCTTGTACGACGTCCGTATTAGTTCTGAAAAATACGCGGCAAATGGGACAAAAATGTTGGCAAACCTAGTCCGTAAGAGAGCAACACGAGGCCTGTGTATAGCGCATCGTATCCATAAGCATTCCCCAGGGTGCGAGAGGTCGTGTATACCACGGTAAAGGAGTACGAGAATAGTATACCTAAGTACGAAGTCAGTAGATGCAGTCTTTACTACTAGGATGGTTACTTTACCGGAAGCCAGCAATAGTATGAAGTTGTTCCACCGCCGGATGACCAGCCATGATGTGCCAATGGGAGCGACATCCTTCAAGGTGAGCGTTATGACAGGAAGAGCCAATGTATCGGTTTGCAATGTTGGCTCCTGCTTCTCTACGTCAACAGTCGCGACAGGGCTCTCGTTTTCTGCTATTTCATTCTTGTCATTCTGTTCTACCAGCTTAGTCTGCGAAATTTTCTCCCTCCTCAGATTCTCAGCCCGTTCTTTCAAAAGACGCTTCAGCACGGCCTGGTACGCAAAGCTTCGTTCCTTCCGGAACGTATCTTTAAAGAAGAACAAGAAGCACAAGAAAACGGTGCCGGCTAAGATGGTCAGGAACCAAAACGGAGCACGCCAGCTGAATCCCGTCGTAAGGATTCCGCCAAAGACGGGTCCTAGGGATGGCCCAAGCAGAGGGGAAATGTAGTATATGCCCATCTGAAACAACAAATATTCAGCGTACTACAATTGTGTTAGAAGCAAACTCACCTTCGTGCCCCTCTCCACTGGGTCAAATATATCTGCGAGACTAGCCGCACCGATAGTTATAACGGCACTTGACCTGAGTAGAGTGAGGAGAAGATACAGCCAAGGACATAGCAAGACTTACCCCAGTGCTTGCACACCGCGCATTCCTATCACCCTAAGGCAGGCGTAAATGAATGCAAGAAGCGGGCAGCGAAGAAGAGAAGACTCACAAGCCAATGGTCTTGCTCGTGGCGACGACAATCGAGCCAACAGTAAATATGAGAAGTGAAATGAGATAAACAAACTAACGCCATTAAGCTAATAAGTAGACAAATGAAATTGGATCGTAACATACCCTGCGGCCCTTCACTTCACTGATAGAGCTCCAAAGAAGAGGAGTAATCCCTTGCATGAGGATGAACAGCGATAGACTCCAACTTATCTCCCCGCTCGTTGCAGGCAGGTCTCTCTCCATCTCTTCGTTCGCAGCTATATATCATGTCAATGCAAATTAGAAAGAACAATCTTTAGAGGAGCTCACGATTTTGTATACTGGCGCCAAACCCGGCGATCATTGAGCCCGAGCATATCACAGCCAGTATGAAGTTCTGGACCGCAGAGTCATAAACAGTGGTGATTGGACGACCTAGAAAAGGATTCACCTTGCGAAGTCTTGACCACTCTCGTGGATCGTCATGAACGGGCATATGCTCGATATCTATGATCGCGTCTTCAATCATCTGCGAGACGATGGATTTGTCGTCATTGTCTGGAGGGCCGGGTCGTCGCACATCCGTGGAGGATAAGTTGCGAATGTCTGGGGCGGTGGGGGTCATAACAGAGGACGGTGTCATTGCGAGGAAAGATTGTCGGGCTCTCGTAAGTGGACCGAGGCAGAAAAGTTGAAAGGCGCTGGACTCATAGAGATACCACGGGCTATATAAAGTACTCGAAAATATATCTATCGTCCGATGTGAACCGACTGTCGAAACTTGGGGCTCAGTATTAACGCCACGTGGAAAGAGCCTGTGGAAAGACCTCAATAATATTCCGGCCCCAGAAAGGTTTTAGGAACGCCATTGGCACATACTGGACGCTTCGTTTGTGATGTGATGAGCTCAACGCCGAGAGAAAGGAAAAATAAAGCCACCTTGAATTGTGTAATGTGAAAGGCGGAGGTCGAATTTCCGCTGAGTCAACTTAGGGAAGGCACACAGGCATATGGGCCATATACCTGTGTGCCTTCTCTAAGTTGGGAATCGCCATATGATATGGCGATTCCATAAAGTGAATAGAATAACACAAAAAAAAGATATGGGGTGAAGATGAGTCTGTTATTTACGCGGCAGACACGACATACCTCTTCTGATACACTTCGTTATCTTCCGCACCGGGAAAATGTCCATATGTCCAAGTTATG
Organism: Desarmillaria tabescens; assembly: GCF_030435595.1. Taxonomy (NCBI): domain Eukaryota; kingdom Fungi; phylum Basidiomycota; class Agaricomycetes; order Agaricales; family Physalacriaceae; genus Desarmillaria; species Desarmillaria tabescens. The sequence continues at coordinate 75,807 of NW_026848337.1, read as the reverse complement.
TGAGCCGTTAACGTTTATACCTTCTAGCCTGGTTAACGGCCAGAGTCGTTGATCTCCTTGACAGAGTCTCTGGCCTTACTTTCCTATCCGGAGGTTAATTCACTCGCCGAAAGCTGTCTGTTGAGCTTCAAATGAAACACACTATGTAGGTAAAGAATAAAACGGACGTCTTCAAGGTCGTAGCGGGTAGACTCACTTTCTCAGGCTTCTGCGCATGATTAAGGACGTAAGAGTCCGGGTAACAAGTCCCTATCGAAGCTGAAGAGTATGCCTGTGAAGACTGAGCCGAACGGTTGGTGATCGAAAAAGGAACGGTCTTATCGAAAACGCTTTCCAAAGCTCGCAGACGCTTTCTGGAAACGAAATGGAGTCTTGACGAAGGGTATATCATTTAGTAGAGCGGATGCTCCACTCCGAGTCGGGAGGGGCACGGTCGAGCAATCAGGTTTCCAACACCAACACCTACCACCTGTTGAAGCAAGGACGTCCATAGATGTCACCCCACTTTTGGAATGGTTGAAATTTGGGGGGAATGACCATGTTACTGAGCCGTGCATAGCGTAGACGGGTCCTCTCCTCCGGACTATCAGGGTCGTGATCGATTGATTAATATTGTACCACGTTGGATAATCAGTTTTCCGACACAGAAGCCCACAGAAGGTCGGGCTCGGAGCCGCTCGTTTGGTCCGCCGCCGTAAGTTGTATGTTCCGTGGCATTTACGCTTAGAGTTGGCTGCTATTGTTGAACACAGAGCCTCAGAGGCGCATCGAGTCATCTGGGTGTATGTTACGAGATCCAAATGGCCAAAATAGCATATAAGACGTCCGATGCGAGGTGAGTGTACAAGTTGAAGATGTGCAAAAGTCCTACTACGAGGCCCAATGTAGTTGTCGGAGTTTGAAACTATCTTTTCCTCGACCCTCGATGCCGACGACGACAACTGGACTTTTTGCCACTTTACACGGATGTAGACCTCTTCAATATAGCCGGAAACGCTGTACGACAAAATGGAGGAGAGGATTTCTTGCCGCATATTGAATGATGACTATTCAATATCTTTTACCGTGATACGCTACTACACTGACATGTGTTCAGACCTCTTACGTTGATGTCCTGTACTGTCACTCAAGTACTCAACACTGTACCAGTCCATGTTCGATTTCGAATTCAGCATCATTAACGATGTCGGACATTGCACTCCAATTCTCGCAGTGATCGTTGGTACATGATGACTTCACCCACAATCTCAGTGACGCATCTCGGTCTTCAGAAATAATCTGAAGGGGGCTTTGTTCCGGTGGAGTAGTCCTCAATTTTGTGTTGTCAGCGGTACCTTTGGCTGCCCAGTATGCGTCTGTTCAATTTCACGTACACGAATATAGGCACTTTGCGCAAATTGATCCTGAGAGCCCCACCGTTTTGTGAGCGACAGCTATCCAAGACGATGGTGTTGAATAGCGCGTTCCTTTCGACGCCTAGGCCATTTGGTGAAGCTGAACTGATGCGATATCCTGTCAACACCAACCCTGCGTCTCGTCTGTAGGTACTTTGCCAGCAGGTTTACGGATCTCACTCACATCTCCAGCAGGACATTTTTATTCCAAGGTTGTGCGTCATTTATTCAGTATCGTCAATTAGACAAGTTATCGGTCGCGACTCAACCTTGAATCACGAGATATATCCCTAAGAACATGAAGGCGAGGTTGCAGGCTTCACTTGTCAAGAAAATTCAAGAACATCGGTCAGTACGTATTGGCATCGAAATGTGTCATGAACTTGAAAGAAAATCCCATCCGCGGCTGGGAGGGGCGGTACGCGATGACGGAAGTTTACGCGACCGTACGGGATCCCTTGGGTCTTGACGCCCGGGTACCTTCGAAGACTCCTCGTCCAGTTCTAGTTGACAGACGCTAGTCGAAGGCGCAGTATTGATTATGCTCACACACTGCACACTTTACGAAACGACGTGAACAGCACTCGAATTGAGATGCAGGTCAAGAAGTGGAACCCGTTACATCTGGACCACCTGTTGCTATTTCGGGAGTCCTAACTGATATAACTTGAAGATATACTAGGCTCTTTCGGCTTTGAGTAGATAAACAACGCAGAACGACACTCCTCGTCGAAAAAGGCAACTATCACGGTCACGAGACATGTAGTCCAGTCTTCGGAAACGCGATGGCGCGACATAAATACAGGCTACTCAGTAATTCAGGTATCTTCGCCCATAATTCAACGTATTTAATAGTGAAATGGATTGATGTACTGCAAAAACCGAAGCCCAGTACGTAGACATTCCAGTGATTGTCTGGAAGACACACTCGCGATCCCAATATTGAAGCTTAGTATGTTTCCGGCATCCGCCCGGTGAAGTGTACATAGCCTCATTTTGTGGTTTCAGACTTTGCTCACTTTCGTTTTAAACTCTGGCTGTGGACCAACCGCTGTACAGAACTGCTACGGGATAAGATACGCGTACTTGACGGTGCTTACCACCTGGCTGATCGAGATGATCCGCTTCAAGATCATTGTTCTCTTGGCCGCCAAGAGTGGGATATCCCGGAACGATACATCAACGATACCGGATGCATTCACCACGTAATTGGGGAACCTCATTTTGCTATGACTTGCTATTGGGTGTTCCCCACCTATTCCGACGATACCCTTGCTCAAAGAGAAGACCACGTGCCTCCAACCACGCGTTCAATACTATCACTTATTCATTGAACATTCATCAGACAAAGGGAAACCAGGCTCAAACGGAAATGCATGTCCCAAAAACAACACTGATATTAATATCCCGCAGTTACGAAAAGACTAATACGGTGTAGGTAAGGGAACGTGAGAGGACGGGCAAGAAGAAAGTAATCGACGCGAATGAATCCTAACGCAACAAAGCCTCAGCACACAAGTCCAAAGCGCGGAGTAACAAAACCCTCACCTCAACGCGCCGAAACGCACTCCACTTCCAACTCTCTCTACGCGCAGAGCATTTACTGCCTATAAACCCAATATTTAGCTCAGCCTCGACACATCAACCGATGAAATCGACTTACAAGAGCGACAAGGTGATATCACCGTTGACCTTGGCCTGGATGGCGATCTCAACCTCGAGGTTAAGGTCAAGACGGAGCTTGAGGGCAGCGGGGGGTGCAACAGCCTGGCGCTCAGAGCGGCCGACGATTTGTCCACCAAGGACGGAGGAGGATTGAGTAGGTGCGAATTTGGTTTCTGGGGCAGACATTGTGATGCTGGAGAACGAGACTCAACTTGCTGGGCCTTTTATACGAGTATCGACTCAGAGACCGGATTAGGACCAGGGCTACATAGGATTCTGATTGCGCCATGGTGCATTTAGCAAATCGGGTGCCTCGACTTGATTCGGTCTCGAAAGTACAATTAGAAGATGAACCATGTTTCAGATAGGAAATAAAGGTTTTATTGTTATTACATACTGGTACAAATTTCGAGGGGATTTGCGTTCGCCAACACGGATGGGTGGACTTTGTCGTTGTCATCCTCTGCTTCTGCATCGATCCGGGGAAAAGCAGACAAATAGACTGCGATGGTGCTTATTTTAGGTAGAGCGACAGGCGGTCGTGGCGTTTTAATGAGTTTCCAACCCGACCCGACTCGTCGAACAGCGTTTTCGTAATCTTCTGCAACGTGTTTGTTTTGTGCCCAGAGGGGGGAAGCAGTCTAAATTCTAGAAGTAGCAGGAGAAACTTGAAGCCCGTTGGGTTGGGCAGTCCGGCAGTTCTGGTTGGGTTGACGTTACAAGTCATTCCCCGGTTCCGCGGCCAAGGGTTATGTTTGATTGTTAATAAGGACAGATTGAAATGCGCTACCCCGGACCGGACTGGCATCTCCCGCGATTGTCGACTTGGTGAAGGAAATTGCAACGGACTGAGGAAGGTCACCGGCAACCGTTCTCACGGGCCAAAAACACCGCACGTCAAAGCGAGGGTTCCAAACAATCTTGAAAGCGGGTAAATAGTGGAACCCGTGGTATAGCAATCCGTTATTTAATTTGCGCGTCCGGTCGAAGGACCCGAACCCGAGAGTTCCGTTGTATGTATCAGAATGGGGGTACGCTTTCGATTATGAAATCTGTTAGTAGAAAACGTTTTACGTACATGAAGCGTGCGTGTCGCAGGGGGTCTCTTCATCAGCAATCAAAGTCTGCCGGTTAGTTACAACGGTCGAGGCACCCGATTTGCGTGGGTTACAATTATAACGTTGGCTCTAGCCCTGTTCCTAATCCGGGTGTCGATGCTCGTATAAAAGGACTACCTGGAGGGATGGGTTTTCCTCAGTATCACAATGTCTGCCCCAGAAACCGCTACCAAATTCGCACCTACCCAATCCTCCTCCGTCCTCGGTGGACAGATCGTCGGCCGCTCTGAGCGCAAGCCTGCTCCCCCCGCGGCTGTGAAGCTGCGCCTTGACCTTAATCTCGAGGTTGAGATTGCCATCCAGGCCAAGGTCAACGGTGACATCACCTTGTCGCTCCTGTAAGTGCATTCCTCGTGTTTGGCTCGTCGTCGGGCTGATTGTTGGCATTTACAGCGAGTAAATGTGCTACATGCATCCTAGGGAAGGGTCGGCGTGCAGTCGTCGGTTCAAGGTGAGATTTTTCCGACATATTTCATCGGTCTCCGTCTGATATTTGGTAGACCTAGTCCTTGGTTGACAGTGTATTAGTGTCTGTATACCTATTAGATACCAATGGCAGTGTTATTCTGGGGATAAACATTAAGCATTTAAGGTTTTGCGATCAACACATCTAGATAAATAAGAACCTTCACTACTGAATTGCGTCTTGTGTTTCAAGTGTTGTTGTGAAGAGAAGACAAGTCCACCAACTAGCGCTGTTGAGGTTACCGATGCCAATACAGTTGGTAAGATTAGCGTTTTCGATTGCATGGTGTCGGTCGTCAGAAGAAGAGGAGTAGCCGGCGGCATGTTCCGATTGGTCCTCTTTTGCACCGACATCCCAATTCGCTTAACGAGACTCAACTACGCAAAAACAGCTTATAATAGTATCCTTTTCCCTTCTCCCTTCTTGACATTTCAAGCCAAGCTTTAAGTTCAGCTCAACAAAACCTCCGCTACCATCCTGTTACGACCGTTGCCCCGCGTCGTCGCGAGGCTTGGCCGTGAAGTTTTGGAGCGGCACAGCTAAAAGTACATCAAAATTGGTCTTGTTGTCGAGCAAAGTCGGTGCGTTCTGTCCTCTGCTTTACCTAGCTTACTTACAAACTTCGTGCGGCTGCCTGAAATAGCACCATCGACGCCTTCATCACACCGTTACCACGTCCACAGTTACCCAGACAAGGCCATCCAGCTACCTCGTCCCATCGTATGTCGAAATAATCCATGCCGAATCCGATTCCCTACATTCCTAGCCTGATCTATTCCTTCAAGGGATCCGATGGGCCAAAGCACGAGTCGTTAGCTCTTCTTGAAGAGGCTTTCCTCATAGGCTCCCGAAAATGTTTGCTAGTCGTCACCATAGCTTTCCGTGACTCGCCCAGCCCAGTCACGGCTGACGCCCCTCAATGTCTTCACTCGATATTTGCCCCCAAGTCCAGGCCAGCCTGTACCTCCGCACCCCAGCGTAATCCTCAATTCCCTGACCCAGTCTCCTCTCGGCATTAAAAGCGTTGGTAGCTTTCCTCGCCATGATAGAATGATGGCGAATCTACCGTCACCCAACTTGTTTCCGACCCCATATTCCCTGGCACTGTTATCGCTCCCCGGACCTGTATTACTCCTCCACCGTCACCACCACCCCTGTATCCTTATCCATTTCGTGGGTTTCTGGTCTCATAGGCTTTGACCCTGCTACAGGATCGCCGTTTCTTGTCGAAACGGTGTCCTTGGCTCCTCGCGGTTTCCAGACGCTTGCGTTGTGTCGCTGTCATAGGTCGGGCATTGCTACAGGCACACCGTTTATCATCCAAACGGCGGGCTTGATCATTTGCGGTTTCCTGATACCTGCGTTTCGTGGTTTTCATAGGCTAGGGCGCTTTTATGGTCAGAATGGTGTGCTTATTTCCTTACCGTTGCCTGACACCCACGCTTGTTGGTTTCCATAGGCTGAGGCTTGAGCGCTGCCTTACAGGTGCACTGCTCTCGACGCCTCCCATAACTGGGGACCTTCAGACGCCATGATAACGTCAAGAAGTCTTGTTTGAAAGACATCGACAACTTCATGTCCTCTTCTCCAAGGCTATGTCATTGCATCACTGCTCCCCTCGTGCACTTCTTTCTCATAGCGACCACGCAGCCGAATTAACAGTTGGACCAGCTTTCGTTCGCACCTTTTGGTTCCAGTTCCAGTGCATCGAACGGCGTCTAACCCTAACCCTATTTGCCACTTGCTGGAATTACGCTTCATGGGACCTTGTGCTCGTACCAACACCAACACCACGGACTCGCGACGGGCATCTGTCATTTAGGTCTACTCAGGAGGAAGGTCTGGATTACAACGAGGGCTCCACACTCGCGGACAAAAGGGTCCGATGCTTATTGGCATGGAGTTCGACTCTCTCGAGATGTAATCGTCAATCCAGGACAATGATTCGGCAGTACAGTTAGTACATCGCCTTCTCTTCTTGTCCTCGCATCAACAAGCTCATAGTCTCCATCCTTTGACCACAGATTGCCGTCAGCTCGTGTCGTGTTGGACTTCTTCGTCCTTATCTATCCCCACTAGTGGCTTCTCATCGTCTCCTCGAATTAATTTTGATGGGGTACATATGCCTCGGCGTGAGTGATGCTTTGCGCTTTATTGCTTCCCAAATCTAATCTGCGATCCAGCAGGTACAACCACGTATCCTTTACGGACAGTATTCCCTTGGCAATCGTCAACTCACATCATACCGCCTTGAAAGCATCTCGCGCAATCTCTCGAATCTAGAAGAGTCTTTACAACCCCACTCAGTTGTCATCTCCCCACTCAAGCTTCAACAGGTATCTCACTGCACAGGTTTATTTATATGCATACCAACTGACTCCCGATTTCCACGATGCCGGGCGACACCCTTCGTATACCAAATAAGAAGGCCAACACGCCTCCACCGCACATTCAGTATTCCGTACATCTCAATGCCGCTCGCTCGCTAGGTATTCACAGTGCCGAAGCATCTCGATAGAAGCTAACTCAGTGAGCAAACTTAAAACTGAAAGGCATGATCCCAAAACAACACTGATATTAAAACCCCAAAGACATGACAAGGCTCGTAAAGACTAATACAGTGTATATAAGGGAACAAGGGAGTAGTCCGGGACAGTGCGCTCTAGTACAACACCTCTCAGCACGAAAATCACGAGTACACGAAATGACAAATATCTGACCTTATGTAGTCGAATGCTCTCCGCTCCCGACTCTCCACGCTCGCGGAACATTTACTCACTACAAACCAGACGTTCAGCCCAACCCGGATGCGCCAACATAACGAATCTACTTACAGGAGTGACAAGGTGATGTCACCGTTGACCTTGGCCTGGATGGCGATGTCGACCTCGAGGTTAAGGTCAAGGCGCAGCTTCAAAGCTGCGGGAGGGGCAACAGCCTGGCGCTCAGAGCGGCCGACGATTTGTCCACCGAGGACGGAGGAGGATTGAGTAGGTGCGAATTTGGTTTCTGGGGCAGACATGGTGAAGCTGAAGAGCCAAAGTCAACTTGCTAGGCCTTTTATACGCGTATCGACACCCTCCCGGATTAGGACCAGGGCTAGAGCAGGCAATAATTGTGCCACCAAACTCGGGTGCCTCTGTCTCGTGTTGATTGAACGAAGTGCTCCAGAAGAGAAGACTTTGGAGGGATACGTAAATGCCTCCGCAAAGTCGGCCCGAGGATACGAGCGCTTGTTCGGACGCACTATGGGTGATTGTAGGTCCAAAGTCTAGACTCGCTTGTTCGTTGCCCCTTCCTACACCCATCACATATTCTATACCCGAACTTCTGACCACAAAACTATTCCAGAAGACAAATGTATGTTATCCGTTTTGGGGAGTAATAGGCCTTGCCTCGAATTTCCGGCCCTTGGTTACTGACAGATCATCAACACAGAGAGATTCCACACTGCGCAGGGAAGAAAGCTGATGAGGATACTTACTCAGCGTTGACCGTTGACAGACAGCCAGATGCGGAGAAGAGCTTGCACCGATGCCACAACGAACGGCGATCAGATGCTGGGTTCTTATTGTGGGTTTCCTTGGTCTCTGTCGTTGTACTTGCTTGCATCCTTCTGATTCAGATACGCGTCTCTAAGTATTCTCCACCATCATTCCGATTCGGTATGCAAATGTGCCAGAATCTCTGAATGTATTGGCACGGTCAGCTGTCTATACTTACCGGCAACTACGAGTACTTATTTGGGCTAACGGCACGAACGACCTGCTCTGGATTTCGAAGGCCAGAGAATCAGATGCTCTCTCCACTTTGCTTGTTCCTGTATAGCAAAACAGTGGCTACAGGGGTTTTTTTTTATTTCCCTGATTGACGTCCCACCATGCTCGTATTGTTATTTCGATTATCCCCACATGCCTCTTCAATTCAATGGCTGGTACACCGTCGTTTATTGAACGCGAACCCGAATCGGACGTCGAGTTCTGATGAGTCTATTGATTCTTGGGTCTCGATGCCTCGTCCATGTTGCCTGTTACCTTGCCTCTCTTGTTCCCCCTTTTTTCTAGCAACTATGTGTTGAGCAGTTGATACCGTGTCTTCATGTTATTTTCTTGTATCAATGTGTCGTAAGTATCCTTCTGTTAATCAAGTGATATAAGGAATGTATTGGTCTCTATCGGGTTTGAGCGTTTGAGCAAAGAATTCGCCTGGCAGGCCGCTTGATCAGATATACTCGCGGAATTTCTATAACAATGAGTTTCGGGTCTGACCGTGTAGATGATTGGCTGTTGGTATGTACGCGCAGGAGTATCCGGTGCGGACGCAGATGAACTCGGGCTCGCAAAGATGAATCCAGAAGTCCATACACAGATACTATCACAACAAAAAGCATACAAGAAAAGGATCGTAGCAACCAGAATAGCGACATGATCGACAGAAACAAAAGCAACAATATGCGGTGAAATAACGAAGCGATAGGTGGAAACTTGAAGAGAACGGATGTCATTAAATCGCGCTAGGGCGCGAAGAGGACGACCGTTCCCTACACAATGCCAGCTCCCGTTCAGAGTCCTCAATTTCCTTCCGCAACCTTCTGGTTTCCTCCTTCTCCCTTGCGATCATCAGTTGTAACTCTAAACTTTCTTGTCTCAGCCTTTCGGTCTCTCGCCTATCTGCTTCTGCCTCTCGTCGGGGTGCTTCCGCCATTGGTATACTAGGCTCCTCCTTCACCTACGGTTCAGGTGTCAGTATACACCCGAGCCTGAGAAACGAGGCGCCGAAAGCGCACCTTTTTCCTATCATCAATGTCCCCCAAATACTCGCGCCATCTCTTAAGGTAGGCTTGGGTCAACTGTTTCGAAGCATCAGAAGAGGGTATGAGGATATTCGACGCTGCATCGTCGACTATTTTGTGCTTTCCCATATGTTTATCAGGCGGCGCCTTGGTGTAGTTCCCCGCCTGCGTCTCCAGGATAATGCTATAAATCATCCGAGCATACCAGGAAGACTGGTGGCCAAGGAGACTCTGTTCATCGGCGGCGGCACTAGCGACCGAAGCAATCGCTGCAACCTCCTCTATCGAGAAAGTAGAATTACCGTTGAAAGTCAAGGTGGAGAGGATGTTGCAGTCCTTGGTAGAGATGACTGGCATGCAGGTGATAGTAAAGAGGTCAAGTGCCGGACGAAGGGTAGGAGGAGAGGAGGAGCTGTGAGAAACCGCATGTGGGGTGGATTCTGAGGGAAAGGGACGTCCATCTCCCTGTGCAGGCTGGAGTGAGGGCGTCGTGGTATCAGACTCTGGCTGAGGGGGACTACTATCGTTAAGAATCTCTACACGAATAACAGCCTCCCTGCCATAGATATTCCGGCGGTCCTTAACGTAGAAGAGGAGAAACTCGTGGTTTGGAATCCACGAGGACTTCATGAGCTCCATCTTCTTGACGACCGCCTCTCCAGCCCCGTGGGGACAGTGCTGGGCAACAGAGCTGAGATAATAGCGAGCAGTCTGAGATTTTCTATCTTTCCTAGTGATAGCGTTGGGCTCAAAAATGAGAGTGTTCTTGGGAGGGATAGTATGGAAGTCGAACGGAGCCACAGAAGTCAGAGCAGAGTAGAAGACGAATTGCAGGCTTTTGACGGCTTTTGAGAACATGGTGGTAAACTGCAGTTCAGATAGCTGATAACAGCAAGAGTGAGCGCCCTCAACTTCACGCTCATATTGCGGATTGCTCTTCGGAGTACAAACAAGAGTGCCACAATCTCAGACACGTGGCCGCCGCCTGCTCTGATCGATCCTTAGCACGGTCACCACGCCGTCACAAGATTTTCCCTATCCTCAACAGCTGCTAGAGCCAAGCTGTAGCTTGCCTTGATTCTATCGGAAATATCTACCAAGCCCGTCTGGTCTAGTCAATATCGCATCGCGGTCGTGGCCAACGACACAGAGTCTTAAATCGAGCCATCGGCAGCGGTGCTGCTTAATAGGCTGGTTAGACTGAGCTCCATAACCTAATAAAAGAGGAGACAATTTGATGTTGGACGAATTGTCCATTCCAAGTACCTGTGGGTTCATAATAGTTACTCTCCAATCGTTGATCAGATCAACGACAGGTTTACTAGAGAAAACCTGACTGTATTACTGTCGCCCATCTGGACATTTTCCAGTCCATCGATTAACGCCCGGTGTGCTCTATGACCTATGCCTGGAAATGAGTAAAGACCTAACCTATCCTCCAGCGTGTTGTTCAATTCAATTGATGTGACTTGATTCAATATTAATGGAAGCTCGTAGCCACGGAGCTACACTGAAGAACTCGTTCACACAGATGTGCAAGGAACCAGCTCGGTATTCGTGAGACGACGGTACAGATGGTGGTGGTAAACTAAAGAGACATGACATGGCAATCCCTCGTATCTATGTCACATCGGGAATAGCCGATGTAACCGGCATCCGGGTTACAATTAAATACATTCAGCGGCGTTTAACTTTAAAAGTTCCGCGCGCGCTGAATCAACTGAGCTGAACGAGTTTAACATGCGTAAAACGCGTTACAACCTGTCAGGCTTGAGAGCGAGGCTAAGACATGCCAAACCTTTACTGATAATCAATTTTCCCTAGCCGCCGGTTCTTGATATTGCGAACCTTCACGAGGTCAGTGGTAAGTAATGATATGTGCTCGATTCCATGCGGTTGGTCAGTACCCCATCCGATTCATTGGTGCTTATACTCTAATGTCAGGAACAAGTGAAAGCGCTTCCGAGTCGCACGCATAAAGTCTCGCGAATAATAAGGCAAAGCGTCATGAGATGGAGTTTCCTCACGCAGATGATAATCCAGATACGCCGTGCCTTCCCTCGCCGACCCAAGTTGTTCATATAGGACTATTTTTCAGGCATTTACATGTCCTGATGCTCACAGTTCCACCCAGATTCTTGAAATTTTACATTTCCGCGCTTTCTTGTACCCTCAAAAGGAAGACCGCCCTTCATCACCTTTTGTAGGCAAAACCGTGGCTGGGACTCGTCTCCCGACTTCCTAGCATCCATTCGAATTCTGTTGTGATTTCTTATCATACTGCAAACGCGGATTGATAGTCCTTTCATATTAGCTCAGAACGGCCGTGCGCCATCATCGCATCTCCCAACACAGAAAGAATATACACCGCGGGACTACCGCCGACCACTTACAGAACAGATATCGATAATTCAATCCCTAAATTACTTATCACCTCAGGGAAACCGTCGGTGAGCTCACTCAAAACGGACAATCATGACCCCAAAAAACACTGATATTGATATCCCACAAGTATAAAACACTCGCAAGTACTAATACGGTGTATCTAAAGGAGCAGGAGAGGATAGGAGGTTACAGCTGACAGGAGCGTGAACGATTTCTAGTATCGCAAGCTTCAGCATGAAACGAAGGTAAGGAGCAGTAAATTTCTTACCTCGAACCAACTAATGCAATGCATTTCCAAATCTCCGAGCATGCCACACATTTATTGGCTAAAAATCAAACCATCAGCTTTAGCGCGCCTAGCAAGACGGTAGAAATCCACTTACAGGAGCGACAAGGTGATGTCACCGTTGACCTTGGCCTGGATGGCAATCTCAACCTCGAGGTTAAGATCAAGGCGCAGCTTCAAAGCTGCGGGAGGGGCAACAGTCTGGCGCTCAGAGCGGCCGACGATTTGTCCACCGAGGACGGAGGAAGATTGGGTAGGTGCGAATCGGGTTTCTGGGGCAGACATTGTGATACTGAAGAAAAGAACGCGTCCAGGTTCTCCTTTTATACGCGCATCGACACCCTCCCGGATTAGGCCCTAGGCTAGAACAACGTTCTAATTGTACCACGATGCATTCAGCAAATCGGGTGCCTCGGCGTCGTAACTAACTACCTTGATTATTGATGAATAGTCTCGAAGAGAAGGTTGCGACTGAAACTTCAGGTACGTAAACGCTTTCTACTATGTATTCCGTATTGATAGCGTACCCCCATTCAGATACATACAACGGTATCCTTCCGTTGAAGCGGGTTCGGGTCCTTCTAACAGACGCGCAATTTATCGGACTGCTATACCACGGGTTCCGCCTCCGTTTACCCGCTCTGAAGATTTTTTGGAGCCCTCGCTTTGACGTTCCGAAATGTGGAATGAAATTTGGACCGTGAGAAAGGTTGCCGGTGGCCTTTTTATCGCCCACCTCACATCATTGTCAGCCCGTGTAATTTCCTTCACCAAATCGAAGATCGCGGGAGATGCCAGTCCGGTCCGGGGTAGCGCATCTCGTCACTAAGCACTCTGTCCTTATTAACAATCAATGCAGCCCTTGCCGCGGTACCGGGCAATGACATGGAAAAGGCTTTAATTTGGAACGTCGCTCCTGAGGGAGGCTCAATGTATTGATCAATAGAATGCAGAACGCGAACTCAGTCATCATGGGCCTCTTTGTGTAGCATCCAGAGTAGCAAGCACTACGAGAGAACGCCGCCGTCGTTTGGTTTTTTCTCCTGTTCTTCTCTTAACAAATTTCATTGATGAAAAGCAAGAGCAGGCAACACGAGCACAATGCCGTGATCATATGAATTTGCGATCCACGTAGACGAAAGGCGAATTCTTGAGCCAATTGAGACTGCGTGTAGTCTTTCTTCCTCTGTTAAATCATTAAACACGTCTTGATGATAATCGTAAGTGGGACGCAAGGGATGACAAGACGCCAACCGACCCTTGCTCGGAGCTCCATGGAGAAGTCGATCGGACATCCAATTGTCTCCTGTTGCCAGCCGTATTCAGCCGCATTCAGGTATGAGGAATTTGTCTCGCCATAGAAATTTCACTAGTCATAGTATGCATCGCTATGCTGTTATTATATTTTGAGCGGTTGTTGGCCATGGTCTTCGGTCAATTACTGCGTTTATGGGGGATATATCGAGTATCCTTTCACAATTCTCAAGCAACAGTCGTCGCGTGTTTGACCTCACATCTTGCGCGAAGAAGGGTCCTGTCCCTCAGGTTGTTCTCAGCGTTTCTAACAATCGCCATGCAGCCTGATCGAGAGGTACGATCACTTTCATGGGAAAGGCTTTGCTTAAAACTCAATACGTTGACCCAAAGAACCACTGAAATTAATATGTAGGAACGACCCCAAACACTAGTATGTACAATGTTGACAGCAACAAGTTGACGATGTAGGTATGTTTTCCAAATGACCAAATGGATCTCTCCATATGAAAGCCCTAGCCGCAGAATCAGTCTTAGTACCGACTGTAAATTGAACTTAACGATAAAACTTACCCAGGGCGTTGTCAGTTGGGTCCGGCTTCGTCCCTACAGACCGAGAGCACATTTACTCACTGAGATTGAACGTCAGTTTGAGAATATATCAGGAGGCGGGAAGCAACTTACAGGAGGGAAAGGGTGATGTCACCATTGACCTTGGCTTGAATGGCGATCTCGACCTCGAGGTTGAGGTCCAAGCGAAGCTTCAAGGCTTCCTTGGGTGCGACGGCGCCTTTGTTGGAGCGGCCGACGAGCTGGCCTCCAGCGACAGAGGAGGTCTCAGCGGTGGAGTATTGAATAGCAGTTTCAGGGGCAGACATGTTGATGCTGAAGAGTAGGACTGGGAGAGGTTCGCCCTTTTATACTAGGATCGACTCGCCTCGGACTGGAACCAGGGTGTGAGGATGTCGTCCACATTACATTGCGCCGTGGAACGGTTTGTGAACCGAGTGCCTTGCCTGAGTATCTTTGACCAATTTTGTGCGTGAGGGTGTGAGTGCCTGCTCCCTCGAGTAGCTAATTGTGGACCTGTGATTCTGTGTCGTAAACTGCGAGAACATCGTAAATTCTTCTACCACGAGTGAAAAATCAAATATTGGATGACATCTGTCTCTGCTCCTTGAAGGGACAGTGGGTCTTCCGACACGATCGAGGGGAGTAAGACCCGTGGATCTCTAACAAAAGACCGTCCCGAATATCCCTGGTGTTTACTTTTTGCATGATATTGATTCTGTCATTTTTTGATGTTATGGGTGCTTGTGGGTCCAATGTTGAGTCCTAGGAACTTGCACTCAGGCAGTCTCTTCCTTCCGTGACCCATTGACCCAGAAGGGTTTTATCATCGATCTAGTAAGCTGATAAAAGATACTTTCTTTACTTAGCGTCGAATTGGAAGCAGCCGCTAGCGAACTTCGCACCTTCTTAACGAAGGTCAGAATCCCCACCGCAACTATAGTCACTTGGGGTCGAATGTCAAGGATGCCGTTCGTAGACCCCAGCTTTCAAGTTTCCAATGGCGGAAATGGTCCATCTAATCACACCATCCCCTTTAACGTGGCTATTTGCGAGAAGAAACCTTGAAAATTGACATCGTGGCGCATGAGTTCAATTTGGATGTACCCTCGGCCGTATATCAATCACTCACCAGCGAGCGTCTACCGAAGCGCCTGTCTTATTGGCATCAGATCTTTGTTAATATTTCTGTGGCGTCTAGGCTGGCTTGTACTCGACGGATTCTCGAGATCGTGATGAGATGTATAGTTATCTCCATGCGCAGTGGACATGCTTCTGCGAGCCTGTAACTGTGTTAGACTTCTTCCTCTCGACCATTCACGCTGATGGCCCTTAGCCGGAAGTCTTCGATGTCTGCGAGATCTAGAACAGTATCATAAGATGACGCCTGCATCTTCATCATGTAGATCTCCTACCTTTCTCCACTAAGAGAAGTGGAGGAACGTGTCGACGAACTATGAGGTCCCCCACGTATCCGGGGAGCTTCTGTTGCGTTACACAAGGTGCTTCTATACGTCCTATGGATTGGACGATAACATTTGAGTAGCGTGCAGGCAAGTAATGGTGATGCATTGCGTACGGATGTATCAGAGCAGCCACCAGAAAGAAGAGATTAATAGCGCATTACAGTAGCAGTACAGCCCCGACAACTTGAATAGACACTCCAGGACAACGTGGGTAGGCAGAGAACCGCTTGACATTTCCTGTTAAAATCATCGTGGCGCCTGTCAGCGATTGGCAGAAACAGTTTGAACATCTATCGAGTCACAGTTGATACATGGGAATGCTTCTTTTGTTGTAGTACCATCAATCTGAGAATCCGACTACCAAACAGAAAAGCGAACAGACATGATCACAAAAGTGATGTGGGAAAGAACGAGATGTAAGGCGCCTTTTGGCAGAGTGTCGGAATCAGGAAGGTATAGTTTTCAGCTCCTGAAGTGATGCAGACTCCAGGTATCTAGAGTGAAAGTTACGCATCAAGCGTGACGCTTGCTAAGTTCGTGAACGTTTGAAAGGAAGGGTCGGTCCGGTATCCGCTCTGTTCCGATGCTTCCATAAGCGGTTCGAGATTTTTGATCGCACACAGCCACTGAACTTGCTTGTCTCTTTCGCAGTCGCAGGAGAGCTTTCAATGAACGGCCCAGACAATTCATCTATTCATCTTTCTCAAGATTTCTGCTTCGTTATATCTTCTTCAACTTGAATTCGACTGCATTTCAAGGTCACCCGGGCCGTCGTTGGCTTAACGGTCTTGTCCGGTTTTCGATGCTGCTCTGTGCGCCTCGTTGTTTCCCAAGTTACATCCTGAGATCGGTATAACATTACCCACGATCCATTTCAAAGCCGTAGACACAAACTTCGGACAGTCAGTTATATCAGGAAACATTATCTACTCGGGGACTTCATCGGTTCGTGGGTAGTGGGCGGGTGCTGAGCTCGGTAATTCGAAGCTTTGTTCTATTTTTCCCCTTCATCTCCATCGAACTGACTTTCACGTCTAGTCCTTTAGCTCAGCTCCCGTCGTAGCGGGAAGCCATTCCTTGGTATCCCGTCTTCCGGACCGTAAGAGGCGACGGACGCCACATTCAAGAATTTTGATCTGTCAGTTTTTCCGAGTCCACTGTACCGCCAATCCTCCATTGTAGTTACTAATTTCTAGTACATCGATTGAGGATCAAAATTGACGTGGATTCTGTGGCACTCTGCAAGCTCGATGCTGGGTCTAGAACTGTTTTACGGAAGATGCCCTTGTTCTTTTTATAGATACTTATCCCGGTCTTGCCAAGGTCCTCGATCCTTCAGTACGGTTTCATTCTCTGATTTTTGGGGTTTATTACTTTGTCCCTGGCGGGGAACCCGGCCAAGAATTCGGTACACATGTCGCACCTTTTTTTTTCTATCTTTCTTTCAGCAATATTCTGATTTATGGGAAAAGTTCTACAGGAATTTTTCAAGTCGAGAACGACGTTGTTCATCAGATATGCCGTTGCGTGATGGGAAGACTAGCCTAGGTCTATGACGGTCCCCATTGACATTTGCACGTCTTGTATTGTGGGGACGGCGTATCGCATAATTATGGCTTCCGTGTAGGCTGCTCGGACCGATGTTGGCAAGCCAATACTATTCTTCGCAAGTAGGAACAAAGCGTTCCATCCCGAGTTGGAGTTCAAAGAAATCAACTAGAAGTTGTACCGCAGCCCAAATTCCAGTGGGGTAGAATTCGGCAGCGATGGCGTGTTTGTTTCACCATCTCCCAATAACACCCGTCTCCTCAGCTTTCGGATACTCACTCACTGTCGTACCTGCATTTTCCAGCAATGGGTTAAGGCAAGAATATACGCAAGGTCAAAAAGCATGGATGTATCATGTGCCGCATAGGACTTCTATTTGATGCCAGGGGTCAGGAGAAAAAGAACAATGAAAAATGTATATTGCGCGAGCCTCGGTCAACTTTGCACCCTCAACCAGTCATGTCAACGATCTCGTGTTCCGATTGTCTCCCCCGCAGGGTAGTCCTCAACCCGAATTTCCCCCAGCTCGGACAGACGCCGCGGTACTGATTTGCTTTAATAATTGCTCATGTGCGCAGCGCGTGCCAATTTTTTGAAATAAAGGATTAGCCCGGGGCCGCTGTTTACGTACAGCGCTTTCAGCTTCAACCTTCTCGGTGTTCTACACCTCTGGAATGAATCAAGTTGCGACGACGAGGCACCCGGGTTACAAGTGACCGCTGAGGTGCAAGTAATATAACTCTTTTCGATTCAGACCCTCCGTCTTCGTATATAAGGACCACCTCGTCGAGAGTTTTTCTCCATCTTCAACATGTCTGCCCCACAAACCTCTACCTCCGTTGCTACCCGCTCCAACCAGGGCACCGTCGCTCCCAAGGAAGCTTTGAAGCTTCGCTTGGACCTCAACCTCGAGGTTGAGATTGCCATCCAGGCCAAGGTCAACGGCGACATCACTCTTTCTCTCCTGTAAGTTATTATTGTTTGATTCTCGCATTCGCGAGTTGACCATCTGCCTTTCTACAGTGAGTAAATGTCTGCTGCGGACCTGGAGAGATAGGGTCGGAGTGCCGCTGTCGGGTTCAGGTGAGGATTATGCCTTCACGTATCGTTTGGACTGACGCTAACTTTGTTATCCTCTTAGGATGTCCAAGTCATGATGCCGCCAAAATCATCTCGATTCCGTTCTTTCCTTCCATTCCTTCATCAGCATTGCATACTAGTTTTTACTGGCGTTTATACACCTACGTAGATACCAATATCAGTGTTGTTTTGGGATTTCACGCACTCAACTTAAGAGTACTTCAAGTTCCTGAGAGTTGTATGTATGTCCTCGGCGTTGGTGCATGCCATGATCTTATCCTTGTCCCGACGAATGTTTCGCACATAGGGCTACTGCTTGCGCTTATTAGGTAGGTAATAATGCCGTTGAATTGAGAGACTATTGCGTTTCTTTAAAGAATTGAGGCCTTTGCATCGGTAAGTACGAGGACGGTACTATTGCCGAGGACTAAATATAAGAAAACGACCGTAACCCCCGGGGACCAGACTGACAGACGGCCTTCGAAAGCACAAATCCAGACAAGAGAGTAGCCTCCATTAAGGGATTTTCACTGTCAGCGCCGAGCATTGAATCAGTTTCGTTTCATCAGATGTACAAGGTACCCACAGACCATAACACGTCGGTTTTGTTATCTGAAGGATCAAGTCCTCGGCGAGAACGAGGAAAGGTGCCGCGCTAGAGGTGGACAGTGAGATGTTGCCAGCGTCTTTTGCAGCGAAAAAATTGTTCCTGCCAGGTCGCGTATTCTCAATTATACGTGAGCGAGGAACGAAGAGAATAAGTACGGTATAGGGACTCTCATATTGTTGAATTCGAAACGGGTAGCCTGCCTGTGACGTAGATGATGGCGGTAGACAGGAAGGCCTCAAACGGAATGCGGGGAGCCTGAAAGGTGGGGAAATACGCTCAGGTCTCCTACATAAGTTCTTGTTGGGTGTTCAATGATATGCAAAGATGCAAAAGCATAGCAAGGTCGAGTAAATTCCTACATCATGAGGACGTGTATAGAAGTGACCTAGCTAACAATCAGATTTGAATGGTTCTCCAGAATGTTCTTGAGAGCGATAGAAGTGAGAACTCACCTATCGATGTAGCTGCAGAAATGGCATCGGGACATCCAAGCCCTAGGACGGAGTAAATGGCAGCTCTACTAGTACGAGCAGAGGAAATACTGACAGCTATCATAGCCCGGGATGACGGATCCAAGTGAGGATAACCTAGAATGTCTCATCTTCTTGTCGTATTTGTTGTCAGATTGATTTAGTGGTAGCCTGGGCAAAGCAACGTCGCGCTAAGAGGGAAGAGTACGCGTTGTTTACTGCGCCAAACAAACGGCCCTCTTCCTCGGACCCCAACTTTCAGACGCGTGCTGCTCCCTGCATCCCACCAGGAAAACGTCTCGTCAACTCCAACCAATGTCCAATAACACAAACGGAAGAGCGGCTATCATTGTTTCGCTGCTCGCTACCCCAAAGCGCTTGACGAGGCCTCGACTCGGCGCAAACAGAACCAAGAGCGTATCCTTGCTCCGGTACGGCGTTATTAGTCCATAGCATTGGACTGGTCTGGGAGCTGTGGGTACTGAGAGGAGACTCGTCGTCAGAGCACACGATGGAGTACAGTGCCGGAAGTAGATTCACGTGAAGCGACTCCACCATCAACCCCATGTTTGTGCTGTATACGACTCAAGTTCTTCTGTTCTTCCATGACTATCAACACGGGGCCCTCCGCACCAGATCAGCCTGTGAACTTGCTCTCTCTCGGTGAGCACTCCTCCACGCTGCCATTTCTCAACTACTCAATTGACCTTTGCACTAGATGGCGGCGGTATCCGCGGCGTATCCGAGCTATTCATCCTCGACGAGATCATGAAACGTATCCAGATCCACCAAAACCTCCCTCAGCCCCCCAAACCCTGCGAATACTTCGACCTTATCGGCGGAACCAGCACCGGAGGGTGAGCACAGATAATCAAGTCACGGTAATAATAATTAATTGGCACCGTTCTCTAGACTAATCGCAATCATGCTAGGCAGACTAAAAATGTCTACCGAAGACGCTCTCCAAAGCTACAACCGAATCTCCAGCGCGGTGTTCAGCGCCGAGAACAGGAAACCTTTCTACAGTGACGGAAAGTTCAAAGCGACTACACTGGAGAAGGAGATAAAGAATGTCGTCCGCCGGGCTGGGTACAGCGACGATCAGAAGCTGTTAGATCCCAACGCGGGGAGAAACTCGAAAGGAAACGCGTACGTTCCTGTTCTCTTCTCACAAGATATCGCCCTCACCAGTTCCGACAGTTTCGTATGCTCCATGACCGGAATCAACCTCCGGTCTCCTCAACGCTTCCGCACCTACCAAGGACTCCCCAACCAAGGACCCGACTGCAAAATATGGGAAGCCGCACGCGCCACCACAGCAGCGCCAACTTTCTTCAAAGCCATCAGGATTGCCGGACCAGGAGGCTTCGGGCCCGATTACGTCGACGCAGGACTGGGGTTCAACAACCCCACAAAGGAGGTCCGTGATGAAGCCAAGGAGTTATTTGGCAGCAACCAACGTATCGGCGTGTTCCTCAGCATTGGGACAGGCCATCCAGGCCCTAGTGGGTTCCAGCAGCCCAAAGGGATAGAGAAGGTCCTCCCGTTGGAGCTCGTTAGGGTGTTGCAGCGTATCACGACGGACTGTGAGAGCGTAGCGGACGAGCTGGCCAAGGAATACAGTGGTAATGATGTCTACTTCCGGTTTAATGTTCTCCACGGCGCCGAGGGAGTGTATTTGGACGAGTGGAAGAAGATGAGCGAGGTGATGGCGCATACGGCTTCGTACTTGAGAGGGCCGGAGGCTTCAACGCAGATTGATAGGGTCGTAGCTTGTCTCTGTCGCGTTGGAGTTGCACAAGGGAAGACGTTGGATTCGTTGTAGTCGTTTGAAGCATGCAGGAATGTAGAAATTGTATCCGAAAGTTCAAGATCGGATTGTGGTAGACATTGACCGACCTACCGGTAGTTAGTCGACTATACACCTTTGAACATACCTTGATACAAGTATTTGACCTTTGGGCACTGCTCCAGCTGCAGGAATGGCGTCGAGGTATCCAGACCCTAGAACAGAGTAAATGACAGTTCTACCAACAGAAGAAGTACTGACGATCACTGGCTCGACGTGTCCAAGTTCTCGGCCAACATAGGATATATCTTCTTCGTATTTGCCGTCTGACCCTGGTGATAACCTGAGCAAAGTGACATCGCGGTAAGAGGGAGAGTCGCATTGTTCACTACGCCAAACAAAAGGTCTCTTCCTGGCCATTATATGACTACGCATAATCTCGCTTGATAAACATTATTGGTGAACTGTTCAACTGATGCATGACGCGTGGAAGAGGATTGACGTATCCCACGACCATACTCAAGCAACCATGGTGCGTACTACTCCCTGCGTTTATATCATTCATAGACATCCCGCCAGGAAAATACCTTGGCCAACCTCATCAACTCCAACCAATGTCCATCGGATACTTCTTGAGAGCTGTATGTCCTTAATGTCGGTGCATGCCATGTTCTTATCCTCGTCCCGACGAGTATTTCGCATATGAGACTACTGCTTACGCTTATTATGTAGGTAATAATGTAGAAATTCGAGCACGGGAGGGAACGAAAATGAGCAACTCGTTTATACCTAGTATGTCGACATGGTGGTAAACGGTAAAGAAAAGAAAACTGCGGGTACGGTACGTAACGGGTTCGGAGCCGGTTGATTCCGACGGCTCGTACAGCCACAGTAATTCCAACAAATAACGCCCGGCCGTTGAAATGTCCTTCAAAGAATCCGAGGCCTTTGTCTTTCATAGGCCAACATTCAGTAGAGCTGTATTACTATCTGGCCATTCAAGACATTCGAGGAGTCACGACAAACACTTCGAAGTTGTAATTCTGTATGTTTACTATAGGAAGCGATGAAACATCGGTAGGTACGAGGGCGGCGAAGGACGCTACCATTGTTGGGGCGTAAATATAAGAAAAAGACCGTACCCACCCCCGAGTTCCGAGGACCAGACCGACAGAGACGGCCTTTGAAAACAAGAGTGGCCTCCATATTAAAGGACTTTCATTGTCAGCGCGCCGAGCATTGAATCGGTTTGGTTTCCAGATAGGTGCATATGAACATCAGCGCCCTCTTGATTCATTCGGCCTTGTCAAAGTAGTCCGTCTTCGTCCAAGATACATATTCCAAGCCATATTGGCTTGCCTGGGAACGTAAGCGTCCAACTAGACCTTGATATGGAAGCGGGATGGCTTATCTAAGTAGCTTTACTGGGAGCTACCGCCGAATGCACGCCAGGTACCCAAAGACTATAACACGTCGGATCCTGTTATCTGCGAAGGTTCAAGTCCTCAGCGAGAACGAGGAAAGGTACCCGCGAAGGAGGTGGACAATGAGATGCGGCCAGCGTCTTTTGCACTTCTTGCCAGTCGTGTATTCCCAATGATACACTTCGAGGGACGAAGAAGATGTGTTCGTATTGTCGGACGAGAAACGGGCGGCCTGCCTCTGATGTATCCAGCGGACGAATGTAGCGCCGATCGTCCTGATGGAACGATGGTGATCTGGACAAGGTCGGAGGTCGACGCCTTTATGCCGTGGGGTGTTGTCATGCGCGCAGAAAGCTCAACGACGAGAGTTTCTGTAGGAGTAAATATCAACAAAAGACACAAGATGAAAATACGCGTGACATACCACACTCTATCCAGGATACTGTGCAATCTTGTGGGGGTGGCAGGCGGACAGAGAGGATTGCATCTCGGAAGAGTCGAACTCCATGCTCGTCATGATGATGAGCATCGGACCCTCTTGTCCGCGAGAGCGATACGTGCAACTAGTGGTCGCGACAAGGCAAAAGGGTGGCTGAGGTAAGGCGCGAGAGAAGCTGTGGTACACATCTGGGCACGAAAGAGCGGGATGACGCAGACTTGGGAGGCGCCGCGCGGTCGCTCCAGGTAACACGTCCTCTCCTGTATCCCCTTCCACGAGCTTGGTCTTCCAAAAGGGTGGACGGTGTTTTGAATGTGCCTCAACATCAACGCTCTAGAAGACTGTCGTAAGTAGTAAAACCGACATGGACTGCAAACAAGTCTGTCTTCAGAGCCTAGGCGGGAGCAACCTTTTCGGATTCTGTGCCAGATGACGAGACCTAAGCTACGCTGACATCTACCAAGTGTGGTGGTGACGACACAAGAACGCGGTAGCAACAGATCGTTTGAATCATTGGAGCCCCGTTCCAATAAGCGTCAGACCCTTCTATCTATGGGCGTCGTATACTCGGTGCCAACGAAAGGAGCCCTATTGTCCAGTTCAGCACACGCAAACAACGCATCATATTGCTTACAAGATGGAGCTCTGAAGCGTCAACGATCCTCGCTGCTCAAGCCAGAGATGTACGAACTCGAACCGTCCCTGCGCTTCTTTTCGGTCCGCTGGGCGGAGGAGGGGGGGCAAACTGTTTCACGTCGCAAGTGAATGAGGAAAAGTCCAGTGGCGTCAGCGATTTCGGGTATCTGCGTGATGATGGGTACGTTGGGAGGAGATATCAATGGGCCGCTCACGACATCAATTGAGAGTAAAACGAGGTCGGGTTCCGGGAGAACCAGAGCTTGTCGCCTTCAGGCCTCAGGGTCGCGCCGATGAATTTTGTTTGAGTCGAAGCAAAACGCGGTGGCGCAATTCGGGCTGTGGTAACTAGGATGATAGGCTTCCTCCCCCGCAATTTTCTGGTTCTGCAATAGGTGCTGATCGTTGTGGGCTAGCCCGTTCGGTATGATGCGATGCGAAAATTTTTGAGTATGTAGTCAGGGGACTGGCTGACAATAGGTTCGTGGCGCACAAGAATTGCGTGGTTTCCATGGAGGAATGACGAGCTCAGAAGATTTCGTGGTGGGTAAGAGGTAAGCCGGGGGTCATTCCCACGGTCTAAACTCTGCTTCATATTTGGACCTACAAACACCTATATGCTTCATTTTCGTTCAGGCGCGACTTTCATCGCAAGGCCAACGCGTCAAATACCTCTGCGTAAATGCAGACCTTCCCAGAAGGCCTCGAATCGCGTTTAAACGACAGATGTCACTCTGAGCAAGTGCAGCATGTTCGATACGAAATATGGACCATTTACGTTTCCAATCCCCTTCTTGCAGTTTTCTAGTACTACGAAACTAGGAAAAGCTAAATTGCCAAGGCAAGACACTCGGTCCGCAATGGCACGTTGCCCGTACCCTGGTGTATAAAAGGATCAGCGGGTCTTGTGCTTTTCTCCAGCATCATCATGTCTGCCCCAGAAACCGCTACCAAATTCGCACCCACTCAATCCTCCTCTGTCCTCGGTGGACAAATCGTCGGCCGTACTCCGCGCGAGGCTGCTCCCCCCGCGGCTGTGAAGCTGCGTCTTGACCTTAACCTCGAGGTTGAGATTGCCATCCAGGCAAAGGTCAATGGTGACATTACCTTGTCGCTCCTGTGAGTGCAATTGCTCGTGTTTGGCGTGTCGTCGGGCTGACTGTTGGCTTTTAATAGCGAGTAAATGTGCTACGCGCATACTAGGGAGAGGTCGGCGTGCAAGTCGTCGGTTCAAGGTGAGATTTTATCGACATTCGTCGGTTTCGGTCTAATATTTGGTAGACCTAGTCTTTAGTTGACAGTGTATTAGTGTCTGTAGATACCAATGTCAGTGTTATTCTGGGGATAAACATTGAGCAATGAAGGTTTCGCGATCAACGCAATATGGAAACCTTTACCGACTGAGAAATTACGACGCATGTTCCAAATGTCGTTGTGAAAAGAACACAAGTCCGTCGGCCAGCGCTGTTGAGGATGGAGTTGACGCGAATACAGTTGGCGATTTTGATTGCATGATGAGGAGAAGAGAAGAGTAGCCGGCGGCATGTTCCGATCGGTTCTCTCTCTCGCACTAACGCTCAACATGCAAGGCCAGCTCGTATCCTTCTCCCTCCTGCCTCATTCTACGTCCAGCTCAACGAAACCTCCGTTATTACGTCCGTCTACTCTGAACGAACATCAAAATTGGTCTTATTGTTGAGCGATTTTGAATTAGTGCGTTTTGTCCTCTCAGGACAGATGCGTAATACCTTGGTCGACTCTGGCAGGGATGGGAGTTGTCATGAAAAAGGTGCGTGACTTTGTCGATCTTTTTGAAGCTCAGCGCTCAGCATTCAACATAGACCACCACCAGCCCAAAGCACTTCCCTACCTTTGACCGACGTCCCTCTTAGACATTTCAACGCTCATCAAGTCCGAGGACCTGGCACACGAGTCTATGGAACTCCCTTTCTCAACGGTCTACCAGGGAAAGACCTCATTCCGACATCTCGCAGAGTTCACGATGACGACGATACCATCCATATCCTCACAGTTGACATCGAGAGGGCCATCTCGTTCTGATTCACACCGCTATGTTCTCAAAATCCAGTATGGGTGCTGTCGTCGAGCGTTCAGGGCGTTCTCGCAGTGATACACCTTCCTCAAAGTCTCGCAAACGGACCTCAGTCGCAGCCCCGATCCTCCCTCTTGTCTTACACCATGGCCGCCTGTCCCACCAACATCAACGAGTTCCTCACTTTCCTTCCCCAACAACCCAAGCTACGTCCAAACTCGACTGCAGACTCAAATTCCTACACCCCTCTCGAACTCGTCCCCCCAGAGCGCCGCTTCATCTTCTCCCAGCTATACCCCGACCTCCTCCTAAACCTGAAAGACTTCATCAGCGGAGTGGTCAATGACCTCGGCATTGGCGACATGCCTTGCCAGTCGATGCAGAGTGCCCTGAAGGATATGGCAAGGGTATCTTTCCAGAACGAGCGCCAGGTGAGCGAGTATGGCGGCTATGTCACTCAGGCAGTGGAACCTGTCGTCGAGGCTATCGCTGGTCCCACTGTCGGTGTGCGCCATGAGCCTGATGGGTCCGACTTTAACCTTGTTATTGGACGGGACGAGATCGAGGACTGTCGCCTTGATTGGGTGCCCCTAAGAGTCTGTTCCGACAGGGATGTGGATTATTCGGTGCTGCTTTCAGAGGCGGAGGCGTTGAGTATGCCAGTCAGCCTTGATGCTACCCGGAAGCAAACCGGTGCAAAGGCCATGGCCATGAAAGTGGGTGTTCAAGTTGTCCGGTATCATATCAGGCCGTTTACTTATTCCACGCAATTCAGCTCGCACTGCAGATGGTAGCTGCAAACGCCGAGTTTGGGTTTTTCTTTGGTGGGTATATAGCCATTGCTGCACGCCTCAGTGAGCCCGGTCGCCTAGTGTTTTTATCCCTATTCTTACCCACCATTTTGTAGTAAAGTCCACAGACCCCTCTCGTCCCGGACTCATTCTCCTTATTTCGCCTGCGTTCAGACTTTCCAATGAGGCCCCTCCAATCTCGGAAATGCTCACGCCGTTTCAGGCAAACATACAACCCGAGCCGTTCCTTGCCATACTCGTCGCTATGTTATGCGCCGATCTGGTTCCTGGTCATGAGGTCAAGAGCCCGCCTGCTGCTTTTTACTAGCCTCTGCAGTTAATTCCAGATGAAGGGGATGAACGCGACTCGGGTGATAGTGGCGAGGACCGAGACGGGATCCCTGCGTGTTCTGTTCAAGTCGGAACTAATGCTGTACGTGTTTTCCTTTATTCAGACGGTGGAGGATTGCTGATACACTTCATTAGATGATATTGCAGCATCCGTGGTTGAACTGTAGCGACATACATCGCATTTCTATCACTGGAAACCCACATCAACGTCTTTCAGATTTAGATGTTCAGAACATCCTAGCAGTGAAGGGGCTTCATCTCTCTCGACGAAACCACTCTAACCCTCTTCCCTGCAGCCACGGAACCTACTTCACGCTCCCCACATTCCGTCAATAGACGTTAACACGGTGACTCTTCTCGAACAGATTCGAGCGAGTAGGTGGAGTAGCATATACACCTGTCATCTCGAAGGTGCCGACAAGCTGTGCATCATGAAGCTTGTGTCGGAACGTCACTCGGAGATGGTCCTGCGTGAGCTGTACCTGTACGATGTGGTGCTCAAGGGGTGTTCCCTCGTCCCCAGGTGTTATGGGACGTTCCAGAGGCCTGCTAGTGGGTGGTTTGGGTTCTTGCTTGAGAATGCCGGGGATAGCCTTGAGGAGGTGTGTGGCTCGGATTGGGGTGATTTGAAGGTGGGGTTGGGTGTGGTGGAGTGGTGAGTTGTATCATGAATTGTCAGACTTCGTTAACCTGAACGTTTTAAGGAAAAAGCTTATCGATTCGGTGAAGAAACTACATTCGTTGGGTGTCATGCATGGGGATCTGGAACCGCGGAACGTGTCGAGGACTGGGGAGGGGATGTTCAAGTTTTTTGATTTTGGATGGTCGGACGTGCATTGTTGTCGAAGGGGTGGGTGTGAGGAGGTGAGAGAGTTATTGGATGTGTAGTGGAACTTGAAAGAGTGATTAGAGGACGATGGAATCTCGGAAAGTATGTGCGAAAGGCATTATTTCAGTACGTCTGCATCCCGCAGTGTTTTCAAGTAGTGACCGGAATAGCGAGATAATCAACAGGAAGAGCAAAGACCAAGGGAAGGAGCACGCAGTGAAATAACAGAGCGACACGAGGTGGAAACTTGGAGAGAATCGGTAACACTAATTCTCGCTAGTCCCCGATGAGGACGACTGATCAACGACTGATCTGTAGTAAGCTCTCGTTTGGAGTCGCCAGTCTCCTCCTGCATCCTTGCAGTTTCCTCCTTCTGCCTGAAAATCATCAGTTGTATCTCTATGTTCTCTCGTCTCAGCCTTTCAGTCTCTCGCTCGTCCGCCGCCGTTTCTTTCTCAACCGTTCAGTCTCTCGTTGGAGTTCTTCCCTTTCTTGTCTAACCGTTTCTTTCTCTCGTTCATATTCTGCATCCTCCGCCTTCTTTCTGTGTTCCAAGTGTCAGTATACGCCCGATCTTGAATAGAAACGAGGCGAATGCTCCTCGATAACTCATTATTCCGGATGTATCACTGGCCCAGAAGATTTCCAGCTCCTCTCCGAGTCCCACCTACCCAAGCTCAGAACATGTAGCCTTCGGCCCTTCTGGAAGTCGTCGGTCAAACTCCGAGTCGAAGCGCCGGTGATTATGGCGGAACTTCGTCATCTCTCTGTGGATCGCGCAGATTTTGTCAACTTCCTAATGCGCCTCTCCTCCAACGTCGTGTCCCGGTCACCAGGGCAACAACCAGCCTGTATCACTTCCTTCCTCCATCGATCGGGATGCCATCTCGAGAGCTTCAGTTGTGCTGAGCGTACATTGGCCAAGCCTCTCTCTTCGGAGTCGCCAGCCTTGATCGGCAATATGCTCTCATCGGAGGCTTGTTCTACCATCTCTCGCCTTAAAGTTCAACTTGATCCACAATTCGACCAAGTTGCCGAGACCCTCAGTCTTCCCTCAGTCCTATCCAACCTACGCCATCTCATCCTTTGCATAATGGCACCTGCAGAGAAAGATGAGTGGTATCCCATCCTCGATATGATACGCTCCTGCCGTGACGCAAGGTTGATAAAAACTGTTGAACTGCAGTTGCGGGTGATGAGTGTACATCAACGGACGGCTATGATATCGCAGCAGAAATCAGAGCACTCACTGGGGACAGGTTGGAGATGCGGGTTGAGGTGTGGAACCCGCGGGCTATGGAAGACTGGCTGGGTTTCATGGGTCGACCATCATCGGATGAAACAGAGTTTAAGTACATCCTGACTGGCGCGTAGATGCTGCAGGCAGTTCATACGTGATGCGGGCATCCGTCCAAATTTATATATCATCAAACCCCCATTGGTGTGATGCGGGAGGATTCTGTCCAAAGTCTTCAATTTGAACCTTGTTCAGGCATTGAGACTTCGCTATTCCAAATAGAACCGGCGAATTTTTTAGTGGCTTGTTCTCTATTTTCCATCGTGCGCGGCCTAATTCAATCATCCAACTGATACAAAAACACGCGGAAGCATAAGCATCGATTCTCTTCATACGAACACGTCACTACTGTAATCTCGAAACACTTGGTACAAATGGAAACAACTGTTGAAGTTATGCACTGGTCCGCTCTTCTTAGTTAACCTTGTTGAGGACCCACGCGTTGTTCCCCTCTTGGGTCTCTGATCCCTTCCTGACTTGGACCTGTATACGTTCAATCCTCAAACTCGCATTCTCAGCAAGGATGTAGCAGACAGCAGACTTACGATTGGGCCGATGCTGACGTCCGTAAACCAATACAAGTCCTGACCCGAAGCGGGAATGATCCTGACAGACCAGACGGTACATTTAACGGAAAATCTGGCACAGTTAGCCACCGACTTACTCATACTGCCCGGCGGTCGAAGTGGCATCAACCTGCCAGTTCACAGGCTCGCTAGACCAGATGAGCTTACTACCGGATGCAGCGTTCTGTTTGTATCTGAGATTGGAAAGTGTCGACGATCGAAGGGTTGAAGGAAAATACCTGAGGCAAAGCGGCATACAATCCATTGATGCCCTTGATGGTGACATTGGTGGTGATAGTGGGTTGAAGGGCCTTATTGAAGGTCAAAGTCTGCGACGAGGTCGGTCAGCATTAGATGCTACTCCTGAACGTCAACCACAACTCACAGCGCCCTCAGGGATGCCGCCGTTACCATCGGCTGTTGCGACGATCTGGCCGGGTACATCACACTTGGTGCTGGTGATATAGTAATCGGTTTGAACACTTTGAGCGGTATAGTTCTGAGACATGGTTGTTAGTTGTCGATATTGTTGGTGAATTGAGGAGGGGAAGTGTGAGGATATCAAGAGGCGAAAGATTGCAGTTTTATACTGCCAGCTGAAGATTCGGAATAAACGAACATGACGATTCTCTGTGTTGACATATTTTTCTAAGGACTGCTCAAGGCTCCGTCGACCCACAGTGTATGTATTACTTACAGCATGCTTTGGAGAAATCTCATGATCGTACGGCGATATTCCAGTCCGACAAATGTCATTGGTGACTTATTGTACATCGCGACAGAACCCTAGAATTCGGGCCGAGAGTCATACACCAATGTAATAATTCTAATGGTTCTCACCTCACCGTCACGGTCTGTTCTCGTGGTAGTTTATTTGGTTGCAGTGCGTTCATATGACGTTCCCTTCGTACAGAGACGCCCAACCTCGATGCGACTTTGGACCTTACCTAAACTCGGAACTCTGTTCTTGCGGCACCGTGATTCTTTCTCCTTGAACAAACAGCAGAGGTCACCTGTAGACGCTGCTCCACCGTGGTACCGTCCGGGCACATTCAAATTCTGAACGTTAAGCAACCTCTCATCAATTCGTGATACCTTCGTGACAAATAGACTACCTTTGACAGATCTCAGCGCACGCTCCATTGAAGTTCCGAGTATCGAGAAACTCGGTTTGAAACATATGCAAGACCGGGACCTACATGTATGTGCCTTCACTGCTGGGGCCGGTTCATTTTCCTGAGAACGGAACAAGGCATTCTAAAAATGTCGTGACTCTTCATCCCCTTTGTACGCAGACGGGACACGGAAAACGCAATGGAAAAACACGTCCTCTTTAGTGCTCCGGTTTCCTTTGTTCTGAGTGCGGGGACACCTTTTTCATCCCGTTTCTTCGGTTCTTTTCCTTCACCTAAAACAGTAAGGAAGTTATCTCATCTTTCAACTCATTTGTGCGAACTCATCTTTACGACTTGAAGTCAATGTGAGATATTGCGACATTTCGAGGTCTTGTTTCTCCGCAAAGAAAATGTACCGGCTCCAGAAGTACTTTTTCGTGCCTTCCGTTGTGTACCACCACAACGTGACCTCTTGGAACGCTCTACCCCCCAGTCCCTTTGTCAAAAGAGAATCAATAGCGTGCATGACCGTCCGACTCTTCTTTCACTCCACAAGGCATAGGTACGACAACTTAGTGTCGCGTAACCGCCCTTCTAGATACAGGGCCTTCAAGCATCCTGTCAAAATGCGTCATCCAGCTGCGGCCCTATCACAAGTTTCAATAAACGGAGTTGTTGTGGGTTATTTTACCACGGCGGCACCCACTTTGCGTGAAGGGATGAATGTTCACTTCGTTTTGGCACTCCGCCCAGTAACATTTCTCATAAATGAATATGGTCCAGATATTAGCAGCCGGAATGAGATGTGAATCAACACTGCGCTTGATTCAGTGCGAAAGGAGCGTGGTCAGGGTGGATTGGAGGTGCTCTAGTCTATTGGACTTACCTTATTTCAGGGAATTGCACCAACACTTCTTGTAGTAACAAACGTTGGCCGCGTTTTCCATTCACCGCCGCGATGTTGACGTACGAGCCTCAAAAGGTCGGGGCCACGTACGTATGCTCTTGAAATCGTCCCACCATGAGCACAGAGTCGAACAGCACCAACGAAGAAAGGTATAAGTCGTCCCAAACCTACAAATTCTGTAACGCTTTGAGGGCAGTCGTCAGACCAATCACGCCTAAGAGACAGGTTAACGTCAATCATAACTGAAGATGCCTGCTCACCTGCACCGACCGAGGTGAACGCTCATACCTTCGAGTCGGAAATAGCCAATCATATCTTCCGGTACAGCAAGGATTAGCTTAATACATACACCCGCGGGACTCTTATAGAACGGATAATTTGACCACAGAAACCAAACTGGTAAGCTCGCTAAAAACTGACTCCAAAACTGCGGGATGGCATGCCTTTCCGAGCTTCAATCGTCCTCTAATCATTCCCCCAGCCCACACCCACTACACATCCAACAACTCTCTCAACTCCTCACACCCATCCCTTCGACAACGATGCATCTCCGACCGTCCAAAATCAAAAAACTTGAACGTCCCTTCCCCAGCCCTTGCCACATTCCGCGGTTCCAGATCCCAGTGCATGACACCCAACGAATGCAGTTTCTTCACCGAATCGACAAGATTTTTCCTTAGAACAATCGGTTAAAAATCAAGTCGGAGAGATAACGAGGACGCCTCACCACTTCACCACACCCAAATCCACCTTCACATCACCCCACTCCGAGCCATACACATCCTCAAGACTCCCTAACGTTCTCAAGCAAGAACCCAAACCAGCCACCAGCCGGCCTCTGGAACGTTCCATAAAACTGAGGGACGAGGGAACACCCCTTGAGCACCACCTCGTACATGTATAGCTCACGCAAGACCATCTCCGAGTGACGTTCCGACACGAGCTTCATGATGCACAGCTTGTCGGCACCTTCGAGGCGACATGTGTATATGCTGCTCCATCTACTCGCTCGAATCTGTTCGAGAAGAGTCACCGTGTTAACGTCTATTGACGGAATGCGGGGAGCACGAATTAGGTTCCGCGGCTGCAGGGAAGAGGGTTAGAGTGGTTTCGTCGAGAGAGATGGAGCCTCTTCACTGCTAGGATGTTCTGCACATCTAAATTTAAAAGACGTTGAGGTGGGTTTCCGATGATAGATATACGGTGTATGTCGCTACAGTTCAACCACGGATGCTGCAATATCATCTAATGAAGTGTATCAGCAATCTTCCACTATCTGAATACCGGAAAACACACACAGCATTGGTTCCGACTTGAACAGAACACGCAGGGATACCATCTCGATCTTCGTCATTATCACCTGAGTCGTGTTCATCTTCTTTATATGGCAGAGGCTGGTAAAAAGCAGCAGGCGGGCTCTTGACCTCATGTCCAGGAACCAGATTGGCGCATAACATAGCGACGAGTATGGCAAGGAACGGCTCGGGTTGTATGGTAGCCTGAAACGGCGTGAGCGTTTCTGGGATTGGAAGGGCCTCATTGGAAAGTCTGAACGCAGGCGAAAGCAGGAGGATGAGTCCCAAACGAGAGGGGTCTGTAGACTTTACTACAAATGGTGGTGTAAGAATAAAAGGCCACGGGAAATGAGGAGAGGCTCACCAAGCTGTGCAGCAATCGCGATATATCCACCAAAGAAAAACCCAAACTCGGTGTTTGCAGCTACCATCTGCAATGCAAGCTGAATTGTATGAGATTAGCGGCATAATATGATACTCGATGTCGATGAACACTTACTTTCACGACCATGGCCTTCGCACCAGTTTGCTTGCGAGTAGCATCAAGACTGAATGGCCTACTCAACGCTTCCGCTTGTGCGAGCAACACCGGATGCGCCACATTCATATCGGCACAGGCGTTTAGTGACACCCAATGAAACCGACCGTCCTCGGTCTTGTCCCGTCGTCCAATAGTAAAACTGAAGGAGCCTATCTGGGACCCTTGGAGTATACCGACAGCTTGGTGGCGCACACTGATTATGCGACCTGCGAGACCCTTGACGACAGGTCGCACCACTTCAGCGACATAGCCGCCATACTCGCTCACCTGGCGCTCCGTCCGGAAAGACACCATTGCCATATCGTCCAAGGCATCCTGCATCGACTGACACGACACGTCGCCAACGCCGAGGTCATTGACCACTCCACCGATGATGTCTTTCAGGTTTAGGAGGAGATTGGGGTATAGCTGGGAGGAGATGAAGCGGTGCTCTGGAGGGACGAGTTCGAGGGGGGTGTAGGAATCCGAGTCTGCAGAACTCGTCGAGTTTGGAGGTGGCTTGTGTTGTTGGGGAAGGAAGGTGAGGAATTCATTGATGTTGGCGGGACAAGCGGTCATGATGTAAGACAAGAGGGAGGATCGAGGCTGCGACTGAGGCAGCAGCGAGACTTTGAGGAAGGTGCATCACTGTCAGAAGGCCTTGAACGCTGCGCTCAACGACAGCACCCATACTGGATTTTGAGAACATAGCGGTGTGAATCAGAACGAGTTGACCCTCTCGATGTCAACTGTGAGGATATGGATGGTTTCGTCGTCATCGTGAGCTCGTTGTAATGCTGCGACAGGTCTTTCATGAGCCTGGTGGAACGTTGAGAAATGGAGTTCCATGGGTTCGAGTGCCAGGTCCTTGGAGTTGATAAGCACTTTGATATTTACGGTGGAACGTCTAAGAGACGTCGGTCAAAGGAATTGGGCTGGTGTAGGTCTATGCTGAGACTTCAGAAAGATCGACAAAATCGCGTACCTTCATGATGATAGCTCCGACCTTCCCTTCATCCTCAAGGCATTGCGCATCTGCCCAAAAGGTCGGTCGATTTGCACAAGCTGGGCTGGACGATAGCATCTTTCTCAACAAGACAACAGACTTTGAATGAAGATAAGCGATGGCCCATTAAGCATTGACATGGACGTGAGATGTTAAGAGCCTCAAAACTTCTGATGAAACGAGCGTGTTCTGTAGTGATGGTAGGAAGAGAACTAGCAAGTCCGAAAAAGGAAGCTTAAATTCGTTTCAAACTTGGTATGGACCCCAAACAACACTCAAATTGATATCTAAAGGTATGAACACCGCTAAATACGCCCAAGAGGTTGGATAGGAAAAGGGAGAGATAATCAGATGGGATATACAGGACATTGTCTCCGCCCACTTGTAATGATTTTAGCGCTTCAACCAAGGTGCTACATCGCAAGTGCCCTTACCTATCACACCATCACCGAACGTTCACTCTACCCTCTACGACCTCGGCACAATCACTCGCTGAAACCCCAAAAATCAGCTCGACAACACCCCAGACAGCACAAAGGGGTGACCTCTGCTGTTTGTTCAAGGAGAAAGAATCATGGTGCCGCAAGAACAGAGTTCCGAGTTTAGGTAAGGTCCAAAGTCGCATTGAGTTGGGCATCTCTGTACGAAGGGAACGTCATATGAACGCACTGCAACCAAATAAACTACCATGAGAAAAGACCGTGACGGTGAGGTGAGAACCATTAAAATTTTTATATTGGTGTATTACTCTGGGCCTGAATTCTAGGGTTCTGTCGCAATGTACAATAAGTCACCAATGACACCCGTCGGACTGGAATATCACCGTACGATCATGGGATTTCTCCAAAGCATGCTGTAAGTAATACATACACTGTGGGTCGACGGGGCCTTGAGCAGTCCTTAGAAAAATATGTCAACACAGAGAATCGTCATGTTCGTTTATTCCGAGTCTTGGTCACTCACCCACAGCTGGCAGTATAAAACTGCAATCCTTCGCCTCTTGACATCCTCACACTTCCCCTCCTCAATTCACCAACAATATCAACAACTAACAACCATGTCTCAGAACTATACCGCTCAAAGTGCTGAAACCGGTTACTATATCACCAGCACCAACTCTGATGTACCCGGCCAGACCGTCGCAACAGCCGATGGTAACGGCGGCATCCCTGAGGGCGCTGTGAGTTATGGTTGACGTTCAGGAGTAGCATCTAATGCTGACCGACCTTGTCACAGACTTTGACCTTCAGTAAGGTCGTTCAATCCCCTAGCACCGTCAATGTCACCATCAAGGGCATCAATGGATTGTACGTCACTTTGCCTCAGGTATTTTCCTTCAACCCTTCGATCGTCGACACTTTCCAATCTCGGATACAAACAGAACGCTGCATCCGGTAGTGAGCTCATCTGGTCTAGCGAGCCTGTGAACTGGCAGGTTGATGTCGCTCCGGCTTCGACCGAGTTCTATGAGTAAGTCGGTGGCTAGCTGTGCCAGATTTTCCGTTAAATGTACCGTCTGGTCTGTCAGGATCATTCCCGCTTCAGGTCAGGACTTGTTTTGGGTTACGGGCGTCCAGATCGGCCCAATCGTAAGTCTGCTGTCTGCTACATCCTTGCTGAGAATGTGAGTTTGAGGATTGAACGTATACAGGTCCAAGTCAGGAGCGGAGCGGACATCCAAAGGAAGGAGAACCAGTGGACCCTCAACAAGGTTGACTAAGAAGAGTGGACCAGTGCATAACTTCAACAGTTGTTGTTTCCATTTGTACCAAGTGTTTCGAGATTACAGTAGTGACGTGTTTGTATGAAGAGAATCGATGCTTGTGCTTCCGCGTGTTTTTGTATCAGTTTGATGATTGAATTAGGCCGCGCACGATGGAAAATAGAGAGCAAGCCACTGAAAAAGTCGCCAGTTCTATTTGGAATAACGAAGTCTCAATGCCCGACCTAGGTTCAAGTTGAAGACTTTGGGAAGAATCCTCCCGGCGCATCACACCAATGGGGGTTTGATGATACATAAATTTGGACAGATGCCCGCATCACGTATGAACTGCCTACGGCATCGACGCGCCAGTCAGGATGTACTTAAACTCTGTCTCATCCGATGATGGTCGACCCATGAAATTTAAACCCGGCTCAGTCTTCCATAGCCGGCGGGTTCCACGCCTCAACCCGCATCTCCAACCTGTCCCCAGTGAGTGCTCTGATTTCTGCTGTGATATCATAGCCGTTCATTGTCCCCAGAATAACACTGTCATTAGTATCTAATAGGTATACAGACACTAATACACTGTCAACCAAGGACTAGGTCTACTAAATATCAGACCGAAACCGACGAATATGTCCATAAAATCTCACCTTGAACTGACGATTGCACGCCGACCTCTTCCTGGTATGCGCATAGCCACATTTACTCGCTGTAAAACCCAACAATCAGCCCGACGACGCACCAAACAGAAGTACTGCACTCACAGGAGCGACAAGGTGATATCACCATTGACCTTGGCCTGAATGGCGATCTCAACCTCGAGGTCGAGGTCAAGACAGAGCTTGAGAGCTGCAGGGGGAGCAGCCTCGCGCGGAGTACGACCGACGATTTGAGAGGAAGATTGGGTCGGTGCGAATTTGGTAGCAGTTTCTGGGGTAGACATGGTGATGCTGAAGAGAGGGAGTCGGCGAGGTGGGAGCTTTTATACGCCAGTGTACGGGCAATGTGCCATCGTGGACCGAGTGTCTTGCCTTGGCAATTTAGCGTTTCCTAGTTTCGTAGAAGACTGCAAGAAGAGGGTTGTTGAAAACGTAAAGGCTCTTATTTCGTATCGAACATGCTGTAGTTGAGGCTAGTGACATCTGTCGTTTAAACGCGATTCGAGGCCTTCTTGGAAAGTTCGCATTTGCGCTTGCTTTGTCGTTGAAGAAAATCGCGTTCGAACGAAAATACAGCGTACGGTGGGTATTTGTAGGTCCAGAGTTTAGACCGTGGGAATAACCCCCGGCTTGCCTCTTACCCACCACGACCTTCTCACCATGAAAATCACGCAGTACTTGTGCGCCCCGAATTTATCCCTTACCAAATGTCAGCCACATACTCAAAAATTCCCCATCTCGTCATACCGAACGGGCTAGCCCACAACGCTCAGCACCTATCGCAGAACTAGCAAATTGCGAGGTCCTTGCACGAAGCCTATCAATCCCTAGTTACCACAGCCCAAGTTGCGCCACCGCGTTTTGCTTCGACTTGAATAAATTCACCAACGCGACCCTGAAAACGACAAACTCTGGTTCTCCCGGAACTCGACCTCGTTTTACTCTCAATTGATCTCTTGAGCGGCCCATTGATATCTCCTCCCAACGTACCCATCATCACACAGATACCCGAAATTGCTGACGCCACTGGACCATTGAATGTGCCTCATTCACTCGCGACGTGAAACAGTTTGTCCCCCTCCCCTCCGCTCAGCTAAAAGATAGACTAACTGTTTCATGGAACCGAAAAGAAGTGCAGGGACAATTCGAGTTCGTACATCCCTGGCTTGAATGAGCAGCGAGGATCGAGAGCTCGCAATCGCTCCATCTTATGATGCGTTGTTTGCGTGTGCTGTATGCTGAATCGGACAATAGGCTCCTTTCGTTCGGCACCAAGTATACGATGCTGGTCTAACGCTTGTTGGAACGGGGCTCCAATTAATGATCTGTTGCTACCGCGTTCTTCTGAATCTGTCGTAACTACCACATTTGGGAGATGCCAATCCTCATCAGGCGCAAAATCCGAAAAGGTTCAAGCTCCCGCCTAGGCTCTGAAGACAAACTTCCTTTGACGCGTCTATGTCGGTTTTAACTATTTACGACAGCGTTGATGTTGAGGCCCTTCTCGTATCATTCAAAACACCGTCCACCCTTTTAGCTCGTGGAAGGGGATACAGGAGAGGACGTGTTACCTGAAGCGACCGAGCGGCGCCTCCCAAGTCTGCGTCATCCCGCTCTTTCGTCAGACGACGTGCTCAGATGTGCACCACAGCTTCTCTCGCGCCTTACCTCTGCCACCCTTCAGCAAGACTTTCTTTGCCTGGTCGCGACTACAAGTTGCACGTATCGCTCTCGCGGACAAGAGGGTCCGATGCTCATCATGACGAGGAGCATGGAGTTCGACTCTTTCCGAGATGTAATCCTTTCTTCCCCGCCAGGATGTGGTTTGTTACGTCTCATGTCTTTTGCTCCTTCGTCGTTGCACATGACAACACATCAGGATTCGCATCTCGTCCAAACCATCACCTTGTGATCGTTCCACCAGCGCTACATTCGTCTGGTGGACACATCAGAGGCACTGGCAGGCCGCCCGTTTCGAGCCCCTAGCCGTATCCTCTTGGGAATACGCGACCTGGCAAGAAGAATTTCAACGCTGGTAACGGTAACATCTCGTTGTCCGCCTCCTTTCCTCTTTCTCTTGCGCGCGCCGAGGATGCAAAATATGACTTGAAGCCTTCGTTCAGGATCCGACGTGTTATGGTCTCTGGTTACCTTTCGCTCAGTAAAGTTACTTGGGCTCGCTTTCATATCAAGGTCTAGTTGACACTTGTCACTTACGTTCCCCTGGCAAGCGATCGATGTTAATATCCATACTTCATAGTATCTAGTTGAGGTACTAGAATATAGCTTGGACGAAGATGGACTACTCTCACAAGGCTAATGAAGTTGGTCCAAAGCCCTCGCGGAACGAAGGCAAGTTCAAATCTCGATGTCAATAGCACCGGTCTAGCCGATGGACCTAAAACCGATTCATTGACAGCACAAGTCCTTTAAATAATAGAGGCCACTCTCTTGTCTGGATTGTGTTTTCAAAGGCCCGAGCTTGGGGGTGGGTTCTTATATTTACGCCCCGGCAATGGCGTGAGCTACAGCTTGGATACAGCAGCTGAGGACGCGAAGAACAGACGAACTAACTGTCCGTCCTGGATTGACGATTACATCTCGAGAGATTCGAACTCTATGCCAATAAGCATCGGACCATTTTGTCCGCGAATGTGGACTCGGACTCGGAGCCCTCGATGTGAATCCATGCCTGTTGCGAATCGAGTGTTGGCCATCAAAGTTCTATCACGGCGGGGAAAGCTACCAACGCCACGAGGAGACCTGGTAAAGGAATTGAGGATTAGGCTGGGATGTGGAGGTACAAGTTGGCCTGGGCGACGTTGAGGGGCTAGTCGCGGAAAGGAACGTAGGTAGGGATTCCGCCTGGACTAAGTATTTTGACACAGGTAGCCGGCGGTCCTAGTTTGGGTGACTGAACGCGAACCGTGTGATGATGCTGGACTATTTCATGTAGCCGCATGAAGTTTGTGAGCAAGCTAGGTAAAGCAGAGGACAGAACGCACCGAATTCGTTCTCCCCATTGCGTCGACGACAAGACCAATTGTGATGTACTGTAGCTGTGCAGCTTCAGAAGTTCACGTTCCAAGTAGACACCGTAATAGAAGGATGGTAGCAGAGGTTTCGTTGAGCTGGACTTGCATAAAATGTCGAGAAGGGAGTAGGGAGAAGCATACAAGGTGGCCTGGCATGTCGAGCGTCAGTGCGAGAGAGGACCGATCGGAGGATGCCGCTGGCTACTCTTCTCTTCTTCTCACGACCATAACAACCCATGCAATCGAAAACACTAAGCCCAGTCCAGCTGTATTTGGGTCGACATCCGCAACAGCGCTAGCCGACGGCCTTATCTTCTCTTCACAACAACACTCGAGACAGGCGTCGTAAAGGTTCTTATTATCGAGATGCGCTGATCACAAAACCTCAAATGCTTAACGAACGTTTATCCCCAGAAGAACACTGACATTGGTATCTACAGACACTAATACATTGTCAACCAAGGACTAGGTCTAACAAATGTCCATGTCAGCACGAAACCGACGAATACATCCGATGATAAATCTCACCTCGAACGGACGACTGCACGCCCACCCCTCCCTAATAGTTATGCGCGTAGCACATTTACTCACTGCAAACACCAACACTCAGCCCGACGACGCGCCAAACGGAAGCAAAGCACTTACAGGAGCGACAAAGTGATGTCACCATTGACCTTGGCCTGGATGGCGATCTCAACCTCGAGGTTAAGGTCAAGACGAAGCTTCAAGGCAGCAGGAGGAGCAGCCTCGCGAGGGGTGCGACCGACAATCTGTCCGCCGAGGACAGAGGAGGATTGGGTAGGTGCGAATTTGGTTTCTGGGGCAGACATTGTGATGCTGGAGAGAGGGCATGGACTTAGTTGTCCTTTTATACGAGTATAGTCCCCCCTAGGACCGGGGCGAGAGCAACGTTATGGTGCGCGGTGCACGGTGCATTTAGCAACTCGGGTGCCTCTTGGTTGCATTCTGATTGAGTAGAGAAGACTGTATGGAGAGAAGGTTAAATTCCAGGCGCGTATTGCATAAAACACGTGTTGCACGTACTATATTTTGAATACCCGGATACTTGAGTCGCCTTCTGATATCACGCATACAGCCGCACGAAGCGCCCTCGTGTCCAGGAACCCCGAGCAAACGCGAAGGGAAGTTAGGAACGAAGCGCGCGCGCTATCATCCGGAAGGCAAGGATTCCCTTCAATACCAATGCTTGTTCCTTGTCTCCATTTGGAGGTGGAGCGACAAACGGTAACCAGTAACTAGTACCTGGCAGGGGTTTCCAACCCGACTCGAGGCAGAAAAAAAAAACTGAACGCAGTACCTTCTCGTAACAGTCTAGACTTGGGGGTGCCTTCGAGAGAGAAGGAAAAGAAAAAAAACTTTTGGTGTTCTGACGGACTAGGAGGACGTGGTGGAAGAGAGAGGCTCGACTCTCGAGAGTTTCCACGGCCGTACTTACATATTGCATTCCCACTACCATATCAAAATTTTACTCGACCACCAAATTGGCTTCGATATGTATATTACGAAATAGAGGAGACACGGTCATCACGTGCATCCGCAATTGGTCGGAGATTGAAATATCGAAACGCAGCCAAGTTTACCGGTCTCCATCATGGATGCCGCCTGTCCCACCAATATCAAGGAGCTCTTAACGTTCCTTCCAGATCAACCTAAGCTGCATTTGGAGGTGAAAAGTTCGACTTGGACTGCAGATTATACAGCCAAAGACCCTCCCCCTCCGAAATATCGTTTCATCTCCTCCCGGATATACCCCGATCTCCTCCTAAACCTCAAAGAGTTCATCAGTGGAGTGGTCAATGACCTCAATATTGGAGAAGTGTCATGTCAGTCGATGCAGCATGCCTTGAATAATATGTCAGAGGTGTGTTTCCAGAACGAGACCCATGTGAGCGAGTATGACGGCTATGTCGCTGAAGCAGTGCACCCTGTTGTCGAGGCTATCGCTGCAGCTGCTGGTCTCGCAGGTGGCATCTGTGTGAAGCGCGAACCTGTCACTATATCCCAATGGTCCCAGATAGGTGATTTCAACTTTATTGTTGGCCGACGGAACAAGACCGAGGACGGTCGCTTTGAAATTGTGCCCCTAAAAGCCTGTTCTGATGAGGATAAGGGTTATTGGGTGCTGCTTTCAAAGACGGAGGCATTGAGTATGCCATTCAGTCTTGATGCCACTCAGAAGCAAACTGGTGCCAAGGCCATGGTTGCGAAAGTGAGTGTTTGTCGAGTATCATATTATGCCGCTTATCTCATGCAATTCAGCTCGCACTGCGGATGGCTGTTGCAGACGCCGAGTTTGGCTTGTTCTTTGGTGGATATATCGCGATTGCTGCACAGCTTAGTGAGCCTCTCCTCATCTCCCGTGCCTTTTATTCTTACGCCCCGTTTGTAGTAAAGTCTACAGACCCCTCTCGTCCGGGACTCATTCTCCTGCTTTCGCCTGCGTTCAGACTTTCCAACGAGGCCCTTCCAATCCCAGAAACGCTCACGCCGTTTCAGGCGGACATCCAACCCGAACCGTTCCTTGCCATACTTGTCGCTATGCTATGCGCCAATCTGATTCCTGGACATGAGGTCAAGAGCCCGCCTGCTTCTTTTTACCAGCCTCTGCAGTTAATTCCAGATGAAGGGGATGAACGCGACTCGGGTGATAGTGGCGAGGATCGAGATGGGATCCCTGCATGTTCTGTTCAAGTTGGAACCAATGCTGTGTGTGTTTCCTTTATTCAGACGGTGGAAGATTGCTGATACATCTTACTAGATGATATTGCAGCATCCATGGTTAAACTGTAGCGACATACATCGTATTTCTATCATTGGAAACCCATCTCAACGTCTTTTTAGATGTTCAGACCATCCTAGCAGTGAAGAACTCCGTTCTCTCGACGAAACCACTCTAACAGTTCTCCCTTTGCAGCCAAGGAACCTACTTGGTGCTCCCCACATTCCGTCAACACATGTTGACACAGTGATTCTTCTCGAACAGATTCGAGCGAGTAGGTGGAGCAGCATATACTCTTGTCGCGTCGAAGGTGCCGACAAGAAGTGCATTATGAAGCTCGTGTCGGAATGTCACTCGGAGATGGTCTTGCGTGAGCTATACATGTACGAGGTGGTGCTCAAGGGGTGTTCCCTCGTCCCTCAGTTTTATGGGACGTTCCAGAGGCCGGCTGGTGGCTGGTTTGGGTTCTTGCTCGAGAACGTTGGGGAGAGTCTTGAGGATGTGTATGGCTCGGAGTGGGATGATGTGAAGATGGATTTGGGTGTGGTGGAGTGGTAAGGCATCCTCGTCATCTCCGACTTGATTTTTAACTGATTGCTTTATGTAAGGAAAAATCTCGTCGATTCAGTGAAGAAGCTGCACTCGTTGGGTGTCATGCATGGAGATCTCGAACCGCGGAATGTGGCGAGGACTGGGGAGGGGACGTTCAAGTTTTTTGATTTTGGACGGTCGGAGGTCCATCGTTGTCGAAAGGGTGGGTGTGAGGAGGTGAGAGAGTTGTTGGATGTGTAGAGTGGTTGCGTTCACGGTCCGGCAGCCATGGGTAAATGTGTTACGCGCATTATATAGGTTCAAGGTGAGATTTTATGGCCGTGTTCTTCGGTTCCGTACTGATATTTGGTTGACAGTGTATTAGTTACCAATGTCAGTGTTCTTCCGGAGATAAACTTTTGGACTAGGTAATCGGAGGTCCTGATTCGGGTGACTCTGGACGTTTTATAGACGTGAATAGAGACGTTGACAGTGCAGGCTATTCAGTATTGCATGTAGATGCACGAAATTTGTGAGCAAGCTAGGTAAAGCAGAGGGCAGAACACACCGAACGGAATTCTCTCCCCCTCCTGCATCGACAACGAGACCAATTTTGGAACGTCACTGCGAGAGAGAAGAACATGCCGCCGGATCGACATCCTAGCGCTAGTCAACGGGCTTACTTAGTCTTCTCTTCACAACAACATTTGAGACAGTTCTCATATCGACGCAAATGCCCTAGTATGTTGAAATAGTCTAGGCGGAATCCGATTCCCTAACTACGTTCCGTTTATTCCTTCAAAAGTTCGACGGGACTCGATGGGAAACGGGAGTCGTTCACTCTCGAGCGTTAGCTCTTCTTTGAAGAGACTTTCTATGTAAATGTTCGCTAGTCATTATCATAGCTTCTTTCCGTGACTCGCCCAGCTCAGGCCAACTTGTACCTCCGCACCCCGGCATAATCCTCAACTCCCTAATCCGGTCTCCTCGAAGCGTTGGTATCTTTCCTCGCCGTGATAGAATGATGGCCACCACTCGACTTGCGACGCATGAATCACAACGAGTGCTTCAACCAAGGTGCTATAACAGGTAACCTTACCTATCACACCATCACCGAACGTTAAACTCCACCCTCTATGACCTCGGCACATTTACTCGCTGAAACCCCACCAGTGAGCTCGACAACACCCCAGACAGCACGAAATTCACTCACAGGAGTGACAAGGTGATATCACCATTGACCTTGGCCTGGATGGCGATCTCCACTTCAAGGTTGAGGTCAAGACGGAGCTTGAGAGCCACGGGAGGAGCAGCCTCGCGCGGAGTACGACCAATGATCTGTCCACCGAGGACAGAAGAAGATTGGGTAGGTGCGAATTTGGTAGCAGTTTCTGGGGTAGACATGGTGATGCTGGAGAGAGGGAGTCGGCGAGGTGGGAGCTTTTATACGCCAGTGTACGGGCAATGTGCCATCGTGGACTGAGTGGCTTGCCTTGGCAATTTAGCGTTTCCTAGTTTCGTAGAAGACTGCAAGAAGAGGGTTGTTGAAAACGTAAAGGCTCTTATTTCGTATCGAACATGCTGTAGTCGAGGCTAGTGACATCTGTCGTTTAAACACGATTCGAGGCCTTCTGGGAAAGTTCGCATTTGCGCTTGCTCTGTCATTGAAGAAAATCGTGTTCGAACGAAAACTACGACACTTCTTGCTGGAATGCCCATTACAACTACAGACGTTCCGAAAAACCTTGTCCACGGCTGCCAAACAAGGCAAGTAAAATAAAAAAATAAAAAAATGCAAGAAAATCGTGAAAACAGCATGGTGCCTTCATTCATGAGTGTAATGTATCATAAATGGATTCGTTGAGGATGTACGAGGTGTATAGAGGTAATGTAACAGGTATGAGGCCAATAGGTCAGTGGTAGGACGCCATGAGCGAGGTCTGTGCTAGCGGTAATGGGAAGCAGCGGCGGAGCTTTAGAGTGGTGTGGGAGGCTGTGGAGATGTTTTCTCCCCTGTAAACAGTAATAAGTCGTTCCAAAATGAAAGTGGATAACTTCCCTTGAAGGTGTATGTTTAGCATACCAGCCACCGCGCCCTCTCTAAAGTGTCCCAGTCAACAACACCCGAACGCCC
The DNA here is from genome assembly GCF_030435595.1 of Desarmillaria tabescens. Taxonomy (NCBI): domain Eukaryota; kingdom Fungi; phylum Basidiomycota; class Agaricomycetes; order Agaricales; family Physalacriaceae; genus Desarmillaria; species Desarmillaria tabescens. The sequence continues at coordinate 30,878 of NW_026848337.1, read as the reverse complement.
ACCAGCCCATTCCTAACCATGAAAACCGACGAAATATAGCCAGGATATCCAGTTGCAGGTGTCTTTGTCGCAGTGAAATAGTGTGGGCGGACTATGGCGTTGTGTTGCAGGAAGCCAGGAGCTGTCGACGTCCAAACTGTGGCAAAATCACGGCGGCGGCCTCCTTGACTGAATGCAGAATCGTTCTTCAAAATCCTGTCTCTTGAATGACGATGATGGCAAGAACGAAGGTGTGACCGGCTGTTCGGTGCGAGACAGCCTGAACATGTAAATCTGGCGGCGCTTTCATCAGTCAGATGCTCTTATTTCAAGTATTTTCTTTACGACATACTGCAGCACCCATGGATCATTAAATTTGTATCTTTCTACTAAATGACACGCACAAATGAAGTCTGTATGCTATTTCTACGATTTTCTGATATTTATCTGATTTTTTGATTTTACCTGCCCTTTTTGGCAGTGTGGACAAGGTTTTTCGGAACGTCTGTACTAAGTCCAACGAGGCTTCTGGGGCACTCTGTATGTATAGTATTTTATACCTCCAATGCAATTTGTATGTGGTACCTTTCGCTACCGGGGTTTGAGGCGGCGCAACACATCGTACCAACCAAACTTTCATCTGATATTTCCTGCGAGCATTATTTATGTGCATGTAGCGGCATTTCTGGCCCCCGCACTTACAAATTTATTTTGTAAAAACCTACCTTTACTTGCCGCAGGCCCCAATTCTCTATTCAAACTTCAGTCGGGGTCCTATGATGTAACGGCCAGTGACTCTTCAGCTCTGCATTGGCCCATCTCCACGTCTCCTCGTCCATCGGACAAACCAACGCTCATATCCAATCTCATCAAAACTGAATCTGGTCTTTGCTTGCGAAGAAAGCGACAGCTATACTGTGCAGTAAGTAGGACCCACGCTGGGACTCGAAGTCATTGAAGAATAGTGTATGCGCGGTTCTCCCCAAAATTTCATATTTGTGGTTTTAAGATTACCCCAGGCTGCGAAAAGTGTGAAGGGTCGAAATGAGTGGAAAGAAGAATTTGCCTACAGCGGCATAGATTGTACGGTGTATCAGATCGTCCGAGAGGAAAACGAGTGCAGCAAATAAACCGATAATCAAATAACGATAACAGATATGCACCACTACTCTATACGCTCAATAGATTTTGTAACTCGTCGCACTCCTTAGGCTGGCAATGATGCAACTCCGAGTGTCCAAAGTCAAAGAATTTGAATCCCTCCGCCGTTTGAGCTACGTTTCGTGGCTCAAGATCACCATGCAAGACACCCAATGAATGTAATTGCTTCACCGACTCTAGTAATTCCTGCCTGAAGGACTGGTCAATGAACGGTGTCTGAAGACACTCAGTCGCTTACCATTGCATCTTGGGCATAGACCTCTTCACCCCGGACCACCCTAGGCCGTACATTGTCTCCAGATTATCCCCAACGTCTTCGAGGTAGAAAGCAAACCAACCGCCGACAGGTCTCTGGAACATCCCATAAAACCTGGGAAGAAGAGGACATTCCTTCAGGACCACTTCGTACATGTAGAATTCCTTCCAGATCATGTCCGAGTGCGTTTCCGACACAAGCTTGATGATAAATGGCTCCTCGCGGCTTTCAGTGCAGCATTTCCACACGGTGCTCCAACGACTGACCCGAATCTGGCTTACGAGTGTTACCACCTTGAGGTTTGTCGACGGAACGTGAGGAGAACGGCGACAGAGTTGCACCAGTGATTGTTGTTGCAGCAAAGACAGCAGAGGGTCTTCCATCATGAGGCCGGAGTTCTTGTGGCTGGCTGTTGGAATGTTCTGAGGGTCCCTAAATGAATCTGTAGGACGTCAGCTGATAGACATACGATGTATGTCGCTGGACCGCAACCATGGATGTTGCAATACCATCTAACAAGCGATGTCAGTACATTTCATCATAAAGGGAAAAGAAATGATATACCGCATTAGTTGCGACTTGTAAAGAAACGGCTAGGAGATCGCTTGGATCTGCTTCATCCCGGCCATGGCTATCTTCTTCGTCACCTTCCTGGCCTTCCTCTGCATATTGTATTCCTTCCAATAGCCAAGGCCGTAAGAGGTCAGGAGGAGGATTTGCGATGTGGCGACCAGGAAGCAATTTGGAGAATGTCATTGCAACGACTATGGACAGTCTGAACGCAGGTGACAGTAGTAGGATATATCCCAGGCGAGACACATCGGTAGACCGGACTAGAAAAGATATGTAAAATGTTTGTCTAGCCCAGCGATGATAAAAGTCTCACCGAGCTGGGCGGCAATTGCGATGAACCCGCAAGAAAAAAAGCCGTACTCTACGCGTGAAGTAATCATCTGTAACGCAAGCTACACTGTGTGAGACGGCGACATCAGACAAAACTCGATGGAGACCAACGTTGATGGCCATAGCAGCGGCACCTTCTTGCTTCCTAGTGACGTCTAGGCGAATCGACTGGCTGAGTTCCTCTGCCTTCGAAAGTAACGACGAGTACACTGTATCCTCATCAGAGCAGACTCGAATATCTTGCTCCTCGACCGCGTCGTTTTGTCCAACAAGCGTGAAAGTAAAACAGCCGCATTTCTGCGGCCACACGAGGTCCGTAACAGGCTCACGGTGAAGAGTGAATTCGCCATACAGGCTCATGTAGTTTTCGCCCTCGATTCGACATGCTTGCATAAGCTGAAGACCCTGTTGCATTGGCTGACAAGATACATCGCCAATATCGAAGTCAACGACCGCCGAAGAGATAAACTCTTTCAGTCTAGGAATGAGCGTATGATCTAGTCGGCTGAGAATTGGTTGATCTTCAGGAGTCATCAAGATATTATGCGCGGTATAAGCTTCTGTTGTCGACCTTGTCGACGGATTCCGACCTAGACGAGGTGACCCAGGAAGGAACGTCAAGAACTCTTGGATATTTGCAGGAGCCATGGTCGTCTTATTCTGTATTATTTCCCACACTTTGTTCCTGCAGTTCAAAATAGATAATATCCAACATAGGCGATATAGAGAGCATTCGCCGTCAATGTTGACGAGCTTGCCTCCAGTGCTAGACGCTCGGAAAAACTAGAATGGCGGAAGAAATGATAACGAATAGGGCCGCGCGCGGCAGAGCCCGCTACCTTTAGCTGGTGCCGATCATGCCGATTCTGCCTTAGTCTTGTCGGTGCTGTATCGGTGAGACATTTCTTCATTTACATACGCCCTCCTGACGTGGATTCTTTGTCGCCCACCACAATCCGATTTTAAGAAACTGAAGAAACAATACTGGAACTTCGTGTTGGAGGTTCTTCAGATAGAGCAGACGTGAAAGTCAGTGCCTCAGAATCAGTAGCCTCCATAACATTCTGTACGGGCTATTCCTTGAATGAAGCCATCAAGCCGATGAAATTGATGGCCACGAAAATATCTCAATCGAGACTGGAGATACTGCAGTGAAACCTCTGCAGCATCAGCTCTCATGTGTGAGCGCCGTGTAGACATTTAGACATTTAGTCTCTTGGCCTTCTAAATAGGTCCTGGTTGCATTCAACGCTTTCACTGTATTGTTTAACACGAAAAGAGTTATGCCTATATATCGAGAACCATCATCAGGAGGCATGAACATGTGTAATCCCATAACGCGATGGCAAACTTTCAACGACAATATCTTCATACCAATCAGAGTTACATCCCGCTGTTCGTCTCCTATGGGTTGAAGATCACCATGAACTGAATCTTCAGCTTTAGTATCTCACGTAGTAAGGAAGGAAGGCACTGGTCAATCCAAACAATATCCCATGAATCACAGAACTTCAGCCAATACCATTCCGTGCCTGGACAAGAATGACACTCCAAAACCTGTGGCTAAATTAACGTCCTCCGCAGAATAACAAACATATCCCAGATAGAAAATACTCAACGAGTAAGTTCAGGAAGAGGTAGTCTTGCCGACTCGGACAGACAGTCTTGTGCAGCATACCATGGACTGCCAATTCATAAGAGAGGGAGTTGAATGAAGATTTGTTCGGAAGAGCATGGAGTCCGGAAGGCGAAAACGCCTGTACATCGGGCGAAGGCTTTATAATTTGGGTGGTACCGATCCTAGCTATAAATAAGGCTATACAGAAGCGTGCAAGAACAAACACATGCACCACCGCCATGCGCAGCATTCAGCAGGGCTCCAAGCCAATTCTAAACCAGGCAACCATCGAATGAACTTCCCGCAGTTTTGACCAAAGTCCGGAACTAACCCTCATCTCGTACAAACCCCGAGATACACCAGCAAGGTAGTAGAAACATTCGACATCATTTTTGAAGGAGATGGGAGCTGAAAGAGCTCCGTTGAGTATATATGTGCTTGGTAAGACGGCGAGCAAAAATCAGGCAGGAGGACAAAGGAATGAAAACAAACCAGTGAGACAAGAGAACTACACCGCAAAATTTAGTGTCATTAGCGTTTTGCAGAGAGTCGAGACCCACTACCAAGGTAGCAGGAAAGGTAACCGAGGAGGAAATCCAATGAAGCATGCATGTACTTGGTAGCGTCGCGAGCGAAATGCTGGTAGGCGGTCGATGGACAAATAGTGAGACCTGAGAGCAACAAACAATATGACTAACGGTCAACGTGACAAAGCCAACGTTCCACCTTGGACAAAGAAACGACATTCAGCATAGCGTATAAAGAGAGAGCAGGACTTACTCGAACACGCCTGCGAATACATAGGTCTGCACTGAAAGATCGACACGTACCGCTTGTATTGTTAACTACGACCGCCTGTTTCGACTCTTAACCTTATCAGAAAAAACAAACTCCTGGAAACACTCCAAACAGCCCACCGGTATGTTAGCGATAGAATGAGATAGCCAGCCAGTGCAACCGCCACCAGAAACGTGGTCGCTAAGGGTATCCCTCAGATTATCAAGCGTCAAATGGGCACTACGTGCTAAGAGACCATGCGCATCCGCCATTCTAAGAAGATCCTTCCTGGGCAACGTCTCAAAGTGACTATCAAAAACGGCCGCCATGTAGGTGACTGGCCCCTTGTACGAAAGGTACCGAACAAGCGTCAACCGCTCTGCCAAACCACCGATTGCGCGTTCCCGTTTGTTCTCGCGCGTGGACGGTGCCAAGAAGCGCCAAAAAGATAATAGCGCGGATGAAGGCAATACGGTTAACAGGTGGGTGTACCGCAAGACAGACAGAAAGAATGCAGGCGCCCAAACACGGCTAGTATGACATGCCTGAACGTACGACCGACATGAAGGTCCATTGAGCGACGAACACATGCCGGACAGAAAATGCTCAACAAACAAGTTCAGGTAAAGGTGGTCTTGTCCACATGAAGTCTTGTGTAGTATGCCATGGGCTGCCAGCTCGTACAAGAGGGAGTCGAACAAAAGTCGGGTGAAAAACATGGAGATTCCGGAAGGCAAAAAAAGCCTATACGCTGAACGAAGGCTTTCTAACTGGAAAGGTGTCGAGATGGCGTTACGCAGAAGCTTGGAAAGACAAACACACTCACCACCATCAGAATCACCCTTCAGTAATGCTATAAACCAATCCAAACCCAAACAGACGTCGGATGGACCGTCTGCAGTTTTGACAAAACTAACACTCGCCTCGTAAGAACCCCGAGACGTCACCAGCGAAATAGTGGAAACACCCATCGTCGTTTTGGAAGTACAGCGAGCATGTTCGAGGGAAATGGTAACGGAGGAGGGAATCCCATTGAGCGTGCATGTACTCGGTAGCATCACGAGCGAATTCCTGGTAAAGATTCCCGCTATTAGAACAGCGAGACATGTGAGTAAGAAACAAGACGACGAACGGTGAACGTGACAATGGCAACGCTCCACCTTTGGATCAGCTGATATAGGAGGCAGGTGAATCAATTAGATCTTACGAATCTACCGCAAAATTTGGTGTATTTAGCGTTTTCCAGAGACCCACTACCAAGGTAGCGGGAATACAGCGTACAGTGGGTGTTTGTAGGTCCAGAGTTTAGACCGTGGGAATAACCCCCGGCTTGCCTCTTACCCACCCACCACGACCTTCTCACCATGAAAATCACGCAACACTCGTGCGCCCCGAATTTATCCTTTATTAAATGCCAGCCACATACTCAAAAATTTCCGCATCTCGTCATACGGAACGGGCTAGCCCACAACGCTCAGCACCAGCAAATTGCGAGGGAGGAAGGAAGCCTTGACCTGGGTCCTTGCATGAAGCCTATCAATCCCTGGTTACCACACTCCCAAATTGCGCCACCTTCGACTCGAACAAAATTCACCGGCGCGACCCTGAAGACGACAGGTCTGGTTCGACCTCGTTAAAGTTTTCCTTTGAATTGATCTCGTGAGTGGTATCTCTTCCCAACCTACCCATCCTACCTGACGCCACTGGACTTCCCTCATTCACTCGCGACGTGAAACAGTTTGCCCCCCCGCGCAGGGACCGAAGAGAAGCGCAGAGATGATTCGATTCCTGGCGCTTCATAGGTGGAGCGATTGCGAGCTATGGTGCGCTGTTTGCGTGTGCTGAACAACAGACTCCTTTCATTTGGCACCAAGTATACGACGCCCATGGATAGAAGGGCCTGACGCTTATTGGAACGAGGCTCCAATGATCTATCGCTACCGCGTTCTTGTGTCGTAACCACCACATTTGGAAGATGCCAACGTACTCATCAGGCGCAGAATCCGAAAAGGTTCAAGCTCCCGCCTAGGCTCTGAAGACAAATTTCTTTTGGGTCCATGTCGGTTTTACTATTTACGACAGCGTTGATGTTGAGGCCCTTCTCGTATCATTCAAAACACCGTCCACTCTTGGAAGGGGATACAGGAGAGGACGTCTTACCGCGCGCCGGCTCCTGATGCGTTCTACGTGCCCGGATGTTGTGATTATCGCGCGCACTCAGGCCCAGGTAGTAGCAGCGCCTTACCTCTGCCATCGCTCAGCAAGACACAAATCGCACGTGCTCTCGCGGACAAGAGGGTCCGATGCTCATCATGACGACGAGTATGGAGTTCGACTCTTTCCGAGATGCAATCTTCTCTGCCCGCCTGCCATCCCACAAGATTGCGCAGTATCCTGGATGTGTTGCGCGTATTTTCATCTCGCTGATCTTCATTCCTACAGAAGCTTCGTTTCTACGCGCATGACAACACGGCCATCAGGATCTCGCATCTTGTCCAAGTCATCGCTTTCGGTTCAATCACGACTACATTCGTTCTGGTGGATACATCAGAGGCAGGTCCGCTCGCTTCGAGTCCCTATGTCGTATCCTCTCTATGCAATCGAAAACATCCTCAACAATGGACTTATCTTCTCTTCACAACGGCATTTGGGACACGCGTCGTAAAGGTTCTCTTATCGATGCAAAACCTTATTTGCCTAATGTTTATCCCTAGAAATAACATTGACATTGGTATCTACAGACACTAATACACTGTTAACCAAAGGACTACTAGGTCTAACAAATATCAGTACGAAACCGACGGATACATCCAATGATAAAGCTCACCTTGAACGGACGACTGCACGTTGACCCCTCCCTAACAATATGCGCATAGCACATCTACTCACTGCAACCAACCATTCAGCCCAATGACACACCAAACATAAGCACTACACTTACAGGAGCGACAAGGTAATGTCACCATTGACCTTGGCCTGGATGGCAATCTCAACCTCGAGGTTAAGGTCAAGACGGAGCTTCAAGGCAGCGGGGGGTGCAGCCTCACGGGGAGTGCGACCGACGATTTGTCCGCCGAGGACGGAGGAGGATTGGGTGGGTGCGAATTTGGTTTCTGGGGCAGACATGTTGATGCTAGAGAGAGGGCATGGACTTGGTTGTCCTTTTATACGAGTGTCGAAGCCCTTTCCGGGTTAGAATGGGGGCGAGAGGTTAACGTTATAATTACATCGTTGCAGGGTAGTAAAGTCGAGCATCGGGGTTGTAGGGGGCTGCCTGGGAGGGTGTTTCTCGACTCGTGTCGCGACTTTCCATCGCTATTTCGTAATACACATATCGCATATATCGAAGCCAACTTGTCGGTCGTTCATGCGCACAAATAAGTTTTTGATATGGTGGTGAGAATGCAATAAATACGGCCGTGGGAACTCTGGAGAGTCGAGCCCGGCCCTCTGAATCTTTTCTCTTTAGTCTTTACCACGTCTTCCCCCGAGTCCTCGTTCGTCAGAACACCAAAAGTTTTTTTTTTTCCCCCTTCTCTCTCGAAGGCGCCCCGAAGTCTAGATTGTTTACGAGAAGGTACTGCGTTCAGTTTTTTTTTTCTGCCTCGAGTCGGGTTGGAAACCCCTGCCAGGTACCAGTTACTGGTTACCGTTTGTCGCTCCACCTCCAAATGGAGACGAGGAATTAACAAGCATTGGTATTGAAGGGAATCCTTGCCTTCCGGATGATAGCGCGCGCACTTCGTACCTACTTCCCTTCGCGTTTGCTCGGGGTTCCTGGACACGAGGGCGCTTCGAAGCAAAGAGTGCAGCTGTGTACGTGATATCAGAAGGCGACTCAAGTATCTGGGTATTCAAAATATAGTACGTGCAACACGTGTTTTATGCAATACGCGCCTGGAATTTAACCTCGCCCATGTAGTCTTCTCTACTCAATCAGAATGCAACCAAGAGGCACCCGAGTTGCTAAATGCACCGTGCACCGCGCACCATAACGTTGCTCTCGCCCCGAGTCGGTATTCGTTCCGGAAGGCTACACGCGTATAAAAGGACCAGCAAGCCGACTCCCTCTCTCCAGCATCACAATGTCTGCCCCAGAAACCAAATTCGCACCTACCCAATCCTCCTCCGTCCTCGGCGGACAAATCGTCGGTCGTACCCCTCGCGAGGCTGCTCCTCCTGCCGCCTTGAAGCTCCGTCTTGACCTTAACCTCGAAGTTGAGATTGCCATCCAGGCAAAGGTTAATGGTGACATTACCTTGTCGCTCCTGTAAGTGCGGTGTTTGCGTTTGGCACGTCGTTGGGCTGACTGTTGGTGTTTGTAGTGAGTAAATGCGCTGTTGCGTATGAGGAGATGGTGTTGGGTGTGCAGTCGTCGTTTCGAGGTAAGGCTCGCTTGTTATAGTGCCTCGGTTGAAGGACTGACACCATTATGCGTAGGCGGTGATAGCCCCTATACCTCATCTTCCCTCTTCCCTGTCCAACGCCAACCTCTTAGTCGTATTTAGCATCTTTAGATACCAATTTGAGTGTTGTTTCGGGCTCCATATCCTCGTGTGCGAATCTAAGCTTCCCTTTTGGGACTCGCTTCCTGCCATCATCACGCTCGCTCTATCATCTTAACGCGTACGCGTAACGGACCACTGCCTTTTCGTTCATTATAATCCTGCTTCCGTTGTTGTGGATGAAGATGAACGTCTGTTGTCCTTCCGCCACAGCTTCCGTAAACCACCTGGCGGAATGCTCTTTCTCACCAGGACGCCGAGACACCCTACAAGTTCTGCGAGCTCTATCAGATACTCCGCGTCGAAACGAAGTTCACGACACCAACAGGCTCGGTTTGTCTTGCAACCGTGTACCCGGCACCTCGACCCCGCCTCCGTCCATCGTATGCTGGCCCTTAGTACTGGTGCATGGGTGGTGTCGCTGTCGTTGTTGAACAGAGGGTCCATATGCCAATATTGTTCAGCGGGACGCCTGGTGCGAGGTTGACCGTCAGTGTTGGTAGACGCGCAGGCTGACTAGGACCCTCAACCGTCCTTTGCGTATCGGCCCCAAGACGCTCTCGTTTCAACAGCTTTGGGAGGAGAGACAGTCACGGTCATCCGGTCTCTTCAAGGTTCACAACAGACACTCGCAACTTGTTCTCTCCATGGCAAGTTTCCCCCAAGCCCCGCCTGCCGACTCGGCAGTTTCGTTCTTCATCCTAATACGACGCAGGCCTCTAACCATCGCGGTCACTCCAAACCGTCGTCCGTGTGGGAGGAAAGGCGTCTTTGCTCTCCGGGGGTGACAACGTTTATGCCCTCTCGATGCTCGCCGCTTTTTTTCGAAGGCACCAAGCGAAAGGTAACTTGTAAGAGTCCGATAGGTTCGCGTGCGGCGAGTAAACGTCGGGTAGAGGGTTTTGTCGGTGGTCGCGTTCTTCGGGGTGCCTCTTCTCCGCCCGCCCGCCTCAAGTATTCATATACCCGCGATGAGGTTTGCGCGATGACCTAGTAATAGAGAAGTTGGCGATATATGGGTCGATGGCGTAGCTGGTTATCGCATCTGTCTAACATAGTAACACGTTTGTCAATGTACACAGAAGGTCCTCAGTTCGAACCTGGGTTGACTCATACTGAGTTTTTAGGATGTCTTTTTTTTTTCTTCTCATGTTTCACATACAAACAAGTAAGTAACTTACTCAAGTTCTCAGACCCCTCACTGCCCATGAGAGGCAAGTTACGATATTTTACCCCCTCTTCCTCGAGGGGGGTTTTGATACATTATTTCACTAATACCACTAAGCACATGCAGAAATTTGTCTTCGCGCTTTTCTTAACCTAGCGAGCTGTAAACAGACACACATGCAGCAGTGATGAATTATTTTTCGAATTGTCCATCATGTTATAGGGAAGTTACCTCGATGAAAATCCATCCAGGGAGGGAAAGTAACTTACCGGTCTGAAACCCTGGATTTCCCGCGCAACCCCAAATCAAGTTCTCCAATATATACTTGTTCACGAATCAAGTTACCACTACAACAGTTGAGTCTCGTGTCATTGAATCTTCTGGTTGATCGACAGTTCTTGGTGCCGCTTCCTTCTGCTTCCTTCCGGGTTCCCCATGCATATTGTTACTTATTCTCTTCCTATCAACAAGGACACAGACCCGCCGCTCTTGTATGGGTCGATAGTGCAGCTGCTTGTCGTGTTGATCTCCAGTTCGAACCTGGGTCGACTCCATAAGAGGTGAACGATCAGTCAAGTTTCTGCGCTGCATCCAAGTCGGCCTTTGCCGAAAGGTCCATCACCCCGCCAAGAGAACAAAGACGTCCTTGTACTCTTTATTGTTCTCGTATGGGGGCACGTATAAAAACTTCCCCGGGCCCGTTCGCAATGTTCCCCACCTTTTTCTCTTCCATCCAGCCTGGTGCTCTTTTCCTGTTCTTTCTAATTCGATGATGCTTGCATCCATTCTCTTTGTTTCTGCCCTCTTCCTCGCTACACACGCGGCTCCCACAGCCTCACTCGACGCTTCTGCCCTCCTCGCGAACGGCCAGGCTGCCCAAGCCCAGAACGTCGCTTTTCAGAACCTCAGCGTTAATGATACGTGTTCCAGTGCGTCTGAACCTATTCCCAGGGTATCCTCCGCACTCACACTTTCTTTCTCTTTCCAGCCGGCGAAGTGGCGTGTATATCCGGAGAGGTGGCTCAGTGCGCGGATAACCAGTGGACGCCCTCGCCCTGTTCGGGCTCGGCGCAGTGTTTCGCTCTTCCATCTGTGAGGGGGAACGGGACTGTGCGTAGTGGCTTTTTTCTTTTGCTTTCGTTGGGCTGATTTTCTTTATATGTAGTTCATACAGTGTACGAGCGAGAAGGACGCTACGTCCGTGATCGATGCTACGGGCGCCACTGGGGGCATCTTTGGCACCGACACGTCTAATTCTACCGCTAGTGCCAACTCCACGGATACCGCGTCTAGCGCGAACTCCACGGATAGTACTGCTACTAGTTCCAATTCCACGGACACAACGTCTAGTACCTCCACCGACGATGGTGGGATCATTACCGTGACGATAACCCTCACTCCCACAGCGACGGTATTCGTGAGCACCGAGGTGCCCGTCACGACGACGCTCTCACCTGACGAGGCTTCGAGTCTTCTCGCGAGTTTGACGGGCGTGGCTGGTGGTTCTGTTATCACGGCTTTCTCTGTTAGTGCTACTGATGCAGCGGACGTGGCCACTAGTGCGGTTTCCTCGGGCGCTGCAGGTTCGACGATCATCTCTCTCGTTCCTGCTTCAGCTGCCACGCCATAATTCCCGTTGTTCTTTGTTACTTATGAACGTCATGGATGTACTATAGTAACTGGTTTACTACGTATACGAGGATATGTATTGTACTGTATCATAGGTGTAATAGAAGGAGCATTAGACTGGATGACGCCATTTCCATAGAAGCGATTTTTGAGGAGTCGAAGGTTATATATAATGCAGCATACATCGACTCACAGAGGCGAGAGAGCTCGCGCATGTGAAGACATTCGTGTCGGCGTACACCCTCCAAGTTGAACACTAGCTTCTGAGCGTTCGCCGCACACCGAGATCGGGGTACTCCTTCCTCTAAGCTTCTGACCGTAACTCTGGTAAATAACTCTCCAAATAATGATAGAGCAAAAAACTATGGACCACGATAGTGATATCCGACATTAATGGCGAATCCAGATGTTCAGTATGTCGGACACGATGTAGCTTGATCTTCCTTGAAGAAAATGAGCAACCGTTGCTGCGCGCGATTTAAATTTGCGGCGAACAGCATCGTCCCAGGATTCCTTTTCTTGACATGAGGGTAGGCGGTACATCTCATACTGTACCTCTGCCCAGGATAAGCCAAGCGCCGCGCAAACCTGCAGGACTTGGCTGAGTTTTTCCTCCAGAACTAACTCAGGCGTTCTGGGCTTTTTGGCTGTGGGAGCGGTGGCAGTGGTTTCTCGGTTTGAAGATCGAGCTGATCTTTTATTGGAGAGCGGCGTGAAAGGAGTCACCGGCTGCGATGTTGATACTGGTGGTAGGTTCTCATCATTGCAGGATGAGGTTGGCGCACTCCGCGTCCTTCGAACTCGTCGGGATGGCGGCACTTCCGAGGTATTGAGGGATTGAAAGACTGCAAAAGAGGTCTATTGCTGTGATGATGCTGGTGTTTGCGGGGGAGTAAAAGGATTGGGTGTGATATTATGGTATTGACACACAGGCATTCCGGGTGTCGATGCAGCGGTGGAGCTGAGGATTGTGCCAGATTCATCTCCGAGATCATGGAGTCCTGCAGGACCGGGAGTAAAGGAATGAAAGATATATGGAGACATGGGAACAGCACGAATTGGTGATACATTGCTAGAAGATAGTCTGAGTGGAGTCCGTTCGTGATTTCGAGGCCGTTGGGAGCTCATAAATAAGTTAAATAGAGGTAACGACACTAAACGAGGTCAACAGAATCGCGCGCGCGCTAGGTGATCACATGATTTTGTCCGAATAAGGTATAAGTTCAAAAAACCGTGGTCCAGGGTGCACGGCGTGTCCGCTAGCAGACTCTTATTTCAAATCTCGACTGCTTGCCTGTCAAGAGATTAAGAGTCTGCCTAGGGGAGACTAACATTATGTAGTCGAGCCAGATTCGAACTGGAGATCAATGCAACAAGCCATTGCACTATCGACCCACAGCAGGAAGGTTGCGCTTAAGCTACTAATATTTAACTCAAGGAAGTCTGTGTAAAGAGGCCATCTGACTCTGTTTCCTCTCAAAACCCTGGGAATTCCAGGTCAGGGAGAACGGCCAAAAAATCATTGCTAGCGTATTGACTCGGCCCAGGGTTCGAACTGAAACTCGAAGCGACCCACGCGCATGTGAAGGGGCGGGTTGACAAGTCATTAGTACACCACAGGCATCCCCGCCCGCACAACAGGTCCCGGTCATGGCCAAAAAAGTCGCAGTCGATTCCGCAGAGATCAGTCCCGGGTCGACCCAGATTCGAACTGGGGAATCAATGCGACTTGAAGCAGAGCAGTTGCACTATCGACCTGCGAACTTGGATACCTGTTAAGAATCAGGGTATTTGAGCTAATACACGAGTTAATGAGTACTCGAGTAAAACCCAAGTCGTGAGCGAGGATGTCCGTAAGCCGAGTTCCAACCACCAAGAGGGATCCGTAAGGGTGCTAACAAGCGCTAGGCGTAGTTAACGAGGGCGTCAGCAAGCGCTAGGCATAACTGACTGGGTCTCCGAAAAGTGCTAGGCGTAGTCGGAAAGCAGTTGATTGGCAAGCGCTTGGCGTAACCGATCAGAGATGCTTAGTTCACACAATTAAGTGGACTTCGAAGATGAGTAAAATTAGCTTAAGATTCCAATACAAAGACAGGTACAATACTTATATACTACCAGTAAGGGATCGAGTCATTATTATTCTAGTATTTGAAAGAAAAAGAGAGAAAGTAAGAGAAAGTAAGAGAAAATACTAGTAAGCTGAGGTCGAGACCGAGAAGGCCGAGAGTAGGCATGTGTTGACTCATGTACAGACTGAAAAAGACATGAGATCCATAACACAGGCGTCATGTTCGATGGAAGAGATGATTCCGAAACAGGGTAGAAGGCACACAAGCGTCTCCTGCCCACACAAAGAGACAAGATGTATAAGTCAAAAATTACTCGAAATGCTTGATTGAGTAGACCCACGTTCGAACTGGATATCGGTGCGACAAGCAGCTGCCCTATCGACCCGCATTGAGGGACCCACGTTCGATGTATAATGCGAAGGGACGATCCGATCAGGGTGGGAAAGAAGGCATTTAGAGAACACGCAAGCATCCCCTGCCCTCACAAAGAGACAGAGATGCATGTCTGTAGCACGGCCAAAAATTGCTATTGTGACACTGAACCAATTGAGTAGACCCAGGCTCGAACTGGAGATTAATGCGACAACTTGAAGCTGCTGCACTATCGACCCATGGACTTCAAGAATGCAGGTGCGGATCACTGGCTGTTAGCGTACAGAGGATCTCACTGTATCATTATCATGAGCAGGCCTCCGGAAAGACAAAAGAATCGATGATAAGCCCGCTAAGATCAGGGCGAGGGGCGGGGCGGGGCCCGGGCACTCCCTCCTGTGACTCTTGTAAAATCATAAGACTGAAGTCCAAAATAGGGTTGCGCACAAAACCCTAGGTTTTGATACACCGGGGTTTATTCCCGGTAAGTTCCCGGTAAGTTACCGGTAAGTTACACCCCCATCGGTGGAGGGTATTTTGTCGAGGTAACTTACCGGTCACGTGGTAATATTACAGCAAAATTTTTCAATTTTCCCTACCAAGGAATAGTAACCCCACCATGGCGCCGCCAACTCCGGATCATCAGCTAGTCAATTCCTTATAAGGAGAAGCACGCTGCTATACCCGAAGACTATTCATCGTTGTTACCATCGGATACTGCTACACTTAAAGACATCATTGACTTCGTCATTCCGCCTGTCTCTGAACGCCGCGTCCTCACCCCAGATGTTCCCTCATCCTTATCCAACTTTCCAGCCTATCTTGATCCCTCTTCTGCCTGCACTATTTTACTAAAATTACCCACCGCTGGCGGCAGTGCAGAAGTCAAAAAAAAAGCTAGCGCGAAATGGTCATGTGAGAGATCATGTGACCGGTAAGTAACGGTAACTTACCGTAGCAAAACCAACCCCCCCCCAGGGAGGGGTCAGTAACTAACGGTTACTTACCCCCCCTGGAGGTTTCGTGCGCAACACTAGTCCAAAACGTTAAACGCACTCGCTCAGACCAGAAGTATCAACAAATGTGTAGTGAGTCGACCCAGGTTCGAACTGAGGACCTTCTGTGCGGGTATAGTTCAGATACATGTTAGACAGATGCGATAACCAGCTACGCCATCGACCCAGTGGGGAGCACATGGGGATACTAGAGCTCGGCGGGCACACGTATGAAAAAAGGCAAGAAAGTGGGTCTGGAGGAACTACCTCTCATGGAAGCAAGCACTATCTTGTAGTCATCAGCCGAGAAGAGCTGGAATGCAAACCGGTAGCCTAAGCAGAAGGAAGATGAGCGAGGCGACACCCTCCTATAAGCGTAGGACGTCCGACGTGGGAGGAGGCCGAGCACTCGCCGTCGGAAGAGAAAAGATACCGGGGTTGCAACGCGCGGCGCACCTGCGTCTGTTGGAATTGTTTAGACACAGCGGGTGAGATGACACAAAGATGGACTTACCATATCCAAGTTACACACAGTGCCACGAACGACCGGCAGGCCTCGTAGTTCCCGAAATCCGGACATAACACCCGTCTGACCAATGGTAATGTCTGCAGTTCAATTCGACTTGCACGGGAAAATAAAACTGAGGGTATTCGTTATCCAGAGTTCGAACGTCGTCCCCATTGACGGGCAAATTTCAACAAGGTCATACGGTAACCTATCTAGTGACTATCGATTCCAGTGTCCACGAGACTCAGGATAAAAATCTGCTGGTACATCTAAATGAGTCGACCCAGATTCGGACCGAGGATCTGTAAGCCAGATGCGATAACCAACTTTGCCATCGACACGTATGGTGGAGCTTGAAGTGTTGGCAACGTTAGCGGTGTTTCAGTGACCACACGCGCATAATCGTGAGTGAGCGGGTGTCCGAAATTCAAGGATCCCGGTGTAAACATGGAATTGGACTCCACGCTCGGAATCTTTGCCAGGTGCGGGACTCGTGATTTGTGGAGATTGAAGATGCGAGAACGAATTGTCTCTCGAGTGAATGGATGAAGCATAATCTGGGCGTGTTGGTAATTGAGTACCTAGGTTCGTGTGAGTACTACGAGCAGTTCTAGTCGATGATGTTACTAACTAGAAGTTCCCTAACACCTCAGCAAACGTAGAGCGTCCCCAACTCCCCAAGCCCAGGCTAGTACTTGCATAGAAGTCACAGGACTCGTGTTAAGTTAGCTGCTCAGTCACTTGTTTATATTCTGGCTCGGAATCCGGGCATGTGTAACACATCCACCATGGACAGCAATCATGATCTAACGCGTATCTGAAACTTCTTTGAGTACGACAGCTAGAAATCTTAGATAGATCACTCACCAACGAGCACCATTAGATACGCCCCGTATCCCATTCGCGTAATAAGTCTCTCGAGACTGTAAATTTTGTTGTCACGAGCGTTAGATGGCCAGATAAACACATTCTTGAAGATGATTGTTGGTTTTCAGCTTGACTTGATGGTCCGACGTGCCAGTGATGGAATACATCTGTTGTCGGATGTCGCAGTCTTGGGTTTTCTTTTGATCTCCACAACCGGAAGGGTAACAGGATGGAAGACGGTCGTAAAAGTCAGCTGAAACAGGATGATGAGCTTCGGAATTGGACTGTGGCACGCCGCACACCTTTCATATATGTATTGTTTCCATGACCGAATTCACTTTGACACAGCATTCATGCCTGCTGGCTATGTAATAGCCGCTTGCATTAGCATCGATATGAGACATCGAGTTAAGAGAGAGACGGAAAGAGATGAGAATTCATAGTAATTAATACAAGTCAAAGACTTTGCGGTTTCGGGCGTAGTGATGCTGGACTGAAGACGTTCTCTTAAAACTGGAAAACTGGACAGTGGATTGATTGGACCATCTCTGCTTCGTCAGCACCCAATCGCAAGCCCGGCCCGGGACGCTCTTCGAGTCTGCCAACTTGCTTCCAACTTGAACCTTCTACCTCGTGAGTAAACGCTTTCTTCTGCCAGTCAAATATGGACGCAGGTGACTGTTACAGTAGGTTAAAGGACCGCTGGATGTATTCTCTTCCGATATCTAATTTGGACTCATTTTGCCACCTGTACATGTTCACCTTCTCAAATCTCCTTGTTGTACGCGCAAACAAATGCAAGCGCAATGTCTCTTCTATCTATTCTTATCCCTAAATGTGCCGGTGCAGATGGAAACCTGGTCTAACCGGACCTAAGCTCTACCTGTGGATCTTGGAAACTTAAGCCCTCCCTTATTCCTCAGCGGTCCACTTCCGGCATGGCATGCCTATTCACTCGGCTATTCCGTTTCGCAGCAGTCTATATCATCTGCTCGGATTACCCTGTCTGCCGGGTTCATTGCTGGTTTCCACTCGGGTTCTAGTGTCTATAAATCCTCGAGGCGTGGTTCAATGTTGTCGTGCTAGAAAAATCAACCACCAGATGATAGTACCTTCTGCGCTTGTTCGTGTAGCTTCTGACTGTGAGAAACTCATGCTGCTATCGTTGGCTGTTCAAAACCAGCGAGCATCTTTCAGAGTCGGGTGACTTGTGCTGGCAGGCAAGCGTCTGCCAACAGCCATCGCCTCTTCTCCAGAAGGACTCTCATGTGGCATATGAATTGAATGATGGAGTTGGAGTAAAAAAGACACGGTGTGTGCTTGTGCTTAAGTCTGGAATATTTTTGGCGCCTTTTCAGATAAGCGCCCATGCCTCACCCAGACCGATATTCATAGACCCTGATGTGAAATGCATTTGTAAGTACCATCTAGGTAATTCGTTGATTGCGCGACCTGATTGCGTATTTATCGAAAGGTTGTGCTACAGGATAACGGCGCTGGATGCCATTGCAATGTAAGAACTTAAACGGATAGTCTATAAGGAATATATCACGAGTTACTGAAGTTCTGGGACTCAGTAATTCCGTAAGTCTGAACCTCGATTTTCTTCAGCTTATTCTAGTAACAGATCACAATACTCCAGGTCCAGTTTCCTACCAGTAGTGCAAGTGAGAAGGCACCTTTCCCCGGATCTCAAATGAGAAGAAGGGCACAAATGCTCTATGTGAATGAAGGGCTTGGGAAACATTCCAGCTGCCAGCACAGGCTGGCCTAGTTCTGACAGATCCTGATAGAAGGTCAAACTTTCAAGTCACCGTCAGCTGTTCCAACTCAAGTTCGCCAAATCAGCCATATTCTCCTTAAAGCATCTCCAAGTCGGGTATGTTTATTTAAGAATATGAAGTTTGTCTATCAGTACTCAAGTTTTAGTTGCCAACTTTCGTCTGTTTTGGATGTCATCACGGCCATGTTGTGCTAGGGCACGTCGTGTCGCCATCATGATCGTGGCACCAGCACTTGATACACCAGCTTCTACTGCTTTTAGGGCCGGGCTAGTCTTGAGCCTCTGGGATACATCGGTTGCATCTCCTGATTGCTCATTTTGAGAAGTACAACTTGTAGGTACCAACCAATACACACTGCCGTCGTTGCTCCATCATTGGATGGTTTAAGCAGGAAGATTGACAGTAAGTCGCGATTGCAATAGTCCAGAGGATGAAACTCTAGGTGCCAGCACAAAAAAGCTGAGCTTCAGTGTGTCGGTTTTGACTGACTAAGGCACATGGTGGGTGGTTGACATCGCTATATTTGCTCATGGAGTCTGAATTGTCCAAAGCGCCCCATACTCAGTTATACATATGGTGCCCAGTTCTTCAGCCCACCCCTCGTTTATGCGTCAGGTCTCGGTGACATCAAGTATGTTCTTCATCCTGGATGTCTTTGGTCAAAGATCATCCATGATCATCTAGCAGAGTCACCAGTTGCATTCATCATAAGGTCCGACTCTTTGACTTGCTCTCGCATACTCATCATGGTAGTCACGAGAGGATTGGAGGGCTCGGTACTCCCACTGTGGGTTCCTCAATCGTGAGATGTAACTGCTGCATGCTCAGCTCTCTCCTTAGCAAGCTAGCTTGAAGAAGCTCGAAGACACTCAATAGACGCCCGGTACTTTGAATATAGCGCCTCTGACAGGTACGAGTACGAGCTGGATCTTCCTTGAGTGATTCAACCACGCTTTATTCTCGCACCGAGACAACGGGAAATAATTTATAGTCAGCCAGAATTTGCGGACAAAGTCGAAGTAGACTTGGTGATTTTATGTGCTCCCAAATCACATTTCCTGGGAAACATTGGATTTCGGACGTGGTATGGGGCAAATTTCACTCATTCTGAGACAGCTACCTCCTAAACTGACTGGTCTGTCCATATACAGGCCTGCGAGAAATGTTTCCGATCCGTATTTTCTTAATTAATAAAACTTGCTGGGATCTACAGCAAAATTCTCTTCGTTAAGATATATAAGCTCTCCCATCCTGTTCCCTTCCACAGCGTCAAGCACCTCCCGCATCTTTGTTTGACTTGTATGTCCTATTCTCTTACCATGCTCTCTCTCACTTTATATCTCTGACAGCACCCGATAGCCAACTTCACTTCCAAGGTATGCAGCTATTATCCTCAAAGATTACCTGCGATACTGAAGAACGTTCCTTGCCAGACAACTATCATGAGCGTTTTTATTGCGGTAACCTCATTCACCATCACCAACGCCGGGACCGTAGATGGCGTTATCAGTGACCCCGGCGGCGCTATCACCCAACTACCCGTACATGCTTCAGCATCGTTCGCTATACCAGGACCATACACCATCAACCTCAACAACGTCATTGGGGCCACCATGAACTTCAACGATGGAAATCTCAATATTAACAAAGCGGCAGGGACCGTACCCGGCGCTGAGTTCACGGTTGCCGTTACCGTGGCTTGATGAGAGAATTGCACATCGCAGCTGTATGTCTAATGATAGTACTCTGTAACATTCCCTCACTGCTGTCCCTTTTTCTAGTCAGCGCCACCAGCTAGCGCCTTTCCGACACATTCATTGTTTTCACCGACAGCATCCTTATTCAAATATCTCAAAAAAACTCATCCTTGTTGTTTGTTTTAACCGACCGCGTTCATTCCTCACTCGTCCTATATTCTATTTCTTTAGTCACTACCCAGTTCCGTGCTCGCTCAACGTCCAAATTCTGATATTCGTCTCAACTACCATGCATGAGTCATGGACTTCATTGCTTGTAGCTAGGAATGATACATGCCGTAGTTCTTCGGTTTGCTTGAAATCGTACACCTTGCTGCTGTCTTTACGAGTGACTCCAAATTGCTCCCGCATGCGTTAAGCAAAGAAAAAGCGCATGAAATTGTGAACCAAAATAAAGATAAGAATGGCCCTTTGCAAAATACAGAATGAAATCGGCGATTGCGTTGATGTCGCGCTCACACTAGTGTGGTATGAAACGTCATTTTGTCGGGTAGGCCTACACACAGACCCAAAAAAGCTAAAGCTGCCAATAATTCTTGTCGTATACAGGCTTCAGATCTGTGTTCAAGGTCCTATTCAGATTCAAGGAATCAGGGACAAGTCATTACAGACAACATCAATGACAACGAGATGTCTTGCTCTCAGAATACGCTGGCAAGCATCTCCCGGACAGCTCAGACTGGCTATCGTGGTTTCTTGTGAAAAGGTATGACGCCGGTGTCCGAGCCAACTTAAGGGGAGGACATATCGAAAAAATCTGCCAATTTATCGTGCTGGGAAGATGTCGAACTATCTCTGAGAGCATACGAAGAGAAGAAGGCACCTCGGGAGAGCCGAACTCCACGCTAACTACTACCATCGGATCCATGCACCCATGAGTGCGCGTCCTCGGTGTCCAAAGAGTACAGGAAAATATGAATTCCGGCAACAACAAGAAAACCCAGCCGCTGGAAACTCGTGCAGGGAAGAGAAATGGCGATAGCTATTGGATGATGATATGATTTCTTCTCCTGGATATGATACGAACAGCCGAGGTCGAGGTAAGAACGCTGGGGTTAGTGTCTATCCGAATAAACTTTCAGTCCGACAGCAGAAAATGTCGAAAAGGTTATTTACCAGTAGTGAGAACAACTGCACTTTGCACCTCATGCATGCGACGAAATCTAACAAGTTCATCACCTAGCTTCACTTCCACCACAAAAGTAGGGAACCTGGCTCCACAAACACCTGCAGGCAACCTCCCAAGCGATGCACGCGCATACAGGGAACTGCTTCTTGAAGTTAGACGCAACTGTCCTCGAGAACAATCTTTCGGCGAACTGAGATGAGGTATATTGCAGGGAGAAACGATAAGGGCCTTGGAATACATGGAGACTTTCGGAGCAGAACGAGACAGAAAATGACTCGACATGTGAGGGACATTGAGGACGAAAGTCAGGAATTTGAGCCTCGTGATAGCAACAAGACGATAGCCATAGCGCGACTGATTGATGGTGTCTAGGTGAATGTTGAATACAGTGAACAAGAGACGAAGAGACACTCACCAACAATCACATCGCGACCCAGTCGGTATGCAGTCCTCACAATTTTCTGTTCAATTCCTCTCCAGCTTCGGGCCCATCAGACCACGATTTCTTGAAGAGAAAAATTTGAGACCAGACGGAGGAATAACGCGAAAAAACACGCAGGAATCAACAGCAGGACAAACAGATGAGGGTGGTAAGCAATGAGTGAGACCACGTGCTATTCAGGCTCTTGCATCTTGCCTTCATGTCGTGCCGCAACTGTGGATTCATCGACCTTCTTCCTCTCGAGCCACCCCTCCAAAATACCAAAGCCATCCATAGCTCCGACAATCTCGTTTCACAAATTCTACGCGGGTCACGACCGCTGCTCGACTCTGACCATGCCTTACTCAATTCCGAAATCGTCGAGCTGGAGCAGTTGCATTCCTTGTGTGATGCCCAATTTCAAGAGATCCGGTTGCGGCGACGTGCAGTCCTGGAAGCCCTCGAAAGTCGCAAATCGGTTTATGCACCCATTCGTCGTCTTCCCCGAGATATTCTCATTGAAATCTTCCACCTTGTTTGTGATTCTTGGTACATGAGGCCCAACGGAGCACCAACCCTTGCAATAGAGCGTGCCAATAGTCTAGATCTATCCGGTCCTCTTTGGGTTTTAGGCCGTGTTTGTGGGCTTTGGAGGAATACGTTGCACACATCTCCAGCGTCTTGGGCTCGGAATATTGTGGTGAAGTCCCCCTTCTCCTACCACGCTAACGAGATATTGCAGACCTATCTCGAGCGCATAGGCGAACATCTCTTTAACCTGAGGGTCTTCTTCAGGTTCGCAGAGACCCAACGGGAAAGAGAAGATGAAATCATGTCACTGCTTGTTCAATCCTGCCAACGGTGGAAGAACCTGGTCATTACCATTGACAAACATCACATGCACCACTTTGAATCTATATCGCAGTTTCCAGCCCTGCAGACGATTGCATTATGTATCGATGATGGCGATGATCCTGATTATCACCCGAACATGTGCGTGGCTGCCCCGCAGCTACGGCAAGCAACTGTTTACGGGCAAGGGATCCATCAGATGAGGTTGCCGCCTGGGATAACCCATTATAGTGGGGGTATCACTTGTTCAGAAGATTTACACCTTCTTTCCCAGCTACCGAACCTCAGAACGTCTGTCCTTTGGATGTGTCAAGACGCGGAGTTGGCGCCTGTGGTTGTGGCGCAGCTTCGTCACCTCTGTGTTGAGGATGCGGATGTTCTCGACACCCTAACTACACCGTTTCTCAGTAGTTTGGCCGTTAGCGATACCGGAGAATTGGCCTGGACATCCTCTGCACAAGAATCTGTTACCCGTTTCCTTCATCGATCGAGATGTCATCTCGAGAGTCTGAGCATCGGCAGGACCATATTTGGGTCATTGGCCAAAATCAACGAAATTCTCACATTGGAAGCATGTTCTACCATCTCTCGCCTCAAACTTGAGCTGCCTTCACCAATAATCGACGTTACCGAAGACCTCGCCTCTTATTCTTTTCCACCGAATCTACACCATCTCGTCCTGTGTCTATCACATCCTTCAGAGGACGAATGGTTTGCCATACTTCACGTGGTACGCTCTCGCCGTGATGCGGGAGTGCTGAAATTGGTTGAGGTGCAATTTGAGGGAGATCAGTATGAGAATTATATGGAAGAAGATATCCGAGCTCTTACTGTGGACGACTTTGAGATGCGGATCGGGCAGCCACCACGGGACGATTTGGGGTTAGTCTTGATGTAACATTGAAGTCAGATCGATGGCGACATGGCCTTCTCCCTCCTGTGAACTTGTGAGCCATTATCTATTGTAGTCGTGCGTTCTTCCAGTTGATCGTTTGATTTCACGGCAAGTAAACATACCACGAGATTGGAGAGACAGTATTATAGTGACTTTGTCGGCTTTCAGTGACATCCGCCTTCTTGACAATCGTTAACCAGCATATAGCTTCCTTCCTTTCGCCTAACGTTGTATCGTTTTACTGGCTAGTACATACCAATATCAGTTGTTACTTGGGTCCATGCATCGAGATCAGATTCTATGTAATCACTCTTTGGTGCTACAGGATCAAAGATGTTCTTTCCGTCTGATTACAAGACGCAAAGAACGAAAGGGAAGAAATGAAGGAAGTATACACAAATCACATTGTGGTCGTAAGGGGTGTACTTGCCCTTATTCCACCCCTTGAAATCTTTCTTGTGCTCAAACACAGGCTCCCAGGTGCAGTCCTTGCGACCCTTGCCATAGTGGTAGTCCTTGCTGCCGCCGTCATTGCGATGGTCCTTGCCCTTGCGATCGACACCGCCGTCCCTGGCCTGAGCGGACGTCGAGAGGACGGAGACTGCGAGAACAGCGAGAGGGATAAGAGTGGCAATTGAGAAACGCATTGTGGTCGATGAGCTAGCTGAGTTGGTAGACGGAGATGGTTTGTCTGGAGAATGTGGGCAATTTCGTAGCCTTTTTATATTTCTTTGGCCCGTAAGTGAATATCCTGGCAAAGTAGAAGGACGTCACATTGAAACATCACTGAGAACAAGCCCAAGAGGGAGGCTTGTAGCCAAGCGTAATCTGCGAGGGAGCCTTCAAGTGGCGGTAACCAAATACGATCCAGGCGGGACCGTCAGTCTCATACGGTACAGGGGAATCCTGAGAGCGTCCAGCTGTAGTCTCATCCGAAGCTAGAGAACTGCTACTCAAAGGGGAAAATATTTCAGATATGCCGAGGATGTCGAGTGAATTCACCTTCGACGTAGATATTCATTCCAAGTCCAAGCTTCAGTGAGAAATGCGGACCTTTCCCAACAGAAACAAGTGGTCCTTGCCCGCTGTGGCTTGCCTTAGCAGTTGCGGCGACACCAAATAAGCGAAACATGCTAGACGAAGTCGTTATTCCAGAAGGTAATAACTTGAACACCGCCAAGTCCTGCAACAAAAAAGTCATGTTGGCCGCTATCAATGAATTCCTGTGTCTTCAACATATCACTAGTAAAAATTTTGACCTCCAAGCAGGCGGAGAGGAGAGGCTCTGGCTAAGACAGACACGAATTTCTGATGAAACGCAAATGGTAAGCAATGATCCAGCCGTCACGCCGACTCACGGGACGTCGGACTTTCCAGCTGCAATCCGGCTGTTGGTTGCGGTTTCTCCTTCCGAACAAACACTGTACTCTCTTGGAATGAACTTGGTTATTTGTTCACGACTTCAGCTTCGCCTTCGAACTCCTGCTTCCGATTTATCCGCCTTCAACTCCTGGAAACTCCCAGTGCTGATTGTCCTACCACATCTGTCCCAGCAGTCCCAGCTCCAGCGAAATTATGGCTGGTCTCCTGGTTTATCCCACGTCTTACACCGACATTCCCACTCGAGGCTTGGCAGGTTTCCGTCAAAAAAGGATGCGTCTTTTCTCTTCATGTTAACCCAGCACAACGACGAAATCCTTGAAACTATGTGCCGATCTGGAAACCTTCTTTCAAAAGTCCTAGCTTCTACGCGGGTTACGACCATTGCTCTGCCACTGCCACTTAATAATGACGAACTGGGGATCTTGGCAAGAGGACTTACGTGTGTCGTAGGTTGTATGTGAATCTTCGCTGACGTCCCGCAAGGGAGCCTCCAGACCGTGTTAGACTCAAGTCCAACGTTACCGTACTAGCTCTCATCGTCCGTCTCGCGCCTGATTATCAATTCATTTCGCTACTCACGATGGTTATCGGTTTACCCCAAGACAAATTTAATTGCTATGTAGTATACATTCATGTTCTATTTCAGTCCTTTAAATTACTTTGACACTAGTTGGCTTCAGCATCTGGGCGTCTGCCACAGAAAACCTATCGATCATAAAGGGAAAACTCGGAGCCACCAAGTCAGGTCCGGTTGTTATGTTGGGATTCATATTTACTTGTACAAAGCGTACTCGTTCACTTCGCTAGAGACGCGAATTGACTGAAAATGAGCACTAAAATAGAACCAGAGGCCTGGTGATACGTGTATACGAAAACGGATAGATGCTACCAGCGCGGTCAACGTGAGACGATTGCGCCACTGCATACGGTTGGTACACTGATAAGAAAGTGCCGAATTCCTGAACATAGAGTCCACGTTCGAGAATAATATGGGTGGGAGTGAAACGGGTTCCCCGGCATAGAGCAGCTGATGACAAACACGGTACCTGTATTACAGGTAGGAGCCTTGAAACTCGCACAAAGTTACGGCGGCTATGAATATCATAAACACGTCGTTGCTTGGGTCACTGTATTGTCCAGGATGCCGGTCCCAGGGTCCAGCGCGTACTACTAGGACCTCATTCCATGAATATGTATCCTAAAGCAACCGATCAAACTGTTGGACTCACTGTGTGTCCAGACTCTGGTATCCGCCCGCGATGACAGGAGCAAGGTTTAAAAAAAGAAGCACATCAGATATTATGGCCATCATTCAGTCCCGGTGGCCTAGGTGTATATTGAGTATGAGCCAGTATCCGTCTCACCAGGGAGAGCTTACCTTGGCATTTCCAGAAGATTGCCGGCAGGCCGCGTTACATGCTGCCAATAGACGCTGTGAACCCACTTCCCCGGGTCGAACCTGCTTTACTTCACCCTTCAAACTCAGAGGCGGCCAAAGCCGCAGTAAGTAAGTAGAGCAGAGAAGACTGGACCTCCGCGGGAGCTGGAGATCACGTCACAAATCCCAAAGCCCATAAAGGAACAAACGGCTGCCAGAGACCGCTCGGATTGTCCCGAAGCAAAAGAAGGGCTTTGTCGACCCAGCGCATTCCCGAGTGTGATGATTACCATATTATTCACGGGTTTGCCGCTCTAGCTATCGGTGTTTGAGATATCTGATTTGGAAGCAGTGGGAAAAAAGAAAAGCAGCAGGGCGAGCATCGCGCTGCTGTAATTTGTCGCAGTAGGGCTGCGAAAAGATCATGAGCTTCGGGGATGGACCAAGAACACGGCCTTTGACAACAGTACAGCTTCGTGAGCAGCTGCGGTGCTTTGGTTCTATGTGACTTCTGATCTTGGGAGTCTGGCCTGTCACAATTGGGTGTTCAGAACGACGGGACAGAGTGCATAGAATCCAAAATTGCGATAGCATCTTCCAAAATTCTTTCCAAAGATGCAACAGAGAAGTGCGTCGGTACGGAACTGATGACAGAAACTCAGTAAAATTGCAGAAGGTGGCAAGTAGGTGATGATGGTCGCAATCATGTTAATGTTAGGTGTTCCTGGCACGATGTAGACCTTTGCTTGGAGTTCTGGGCCTAGGAGCACCAATACAGGTGAGTATATTCTTACCAACACGCATAGCGCTAACGGCATGCTATAGCGTATCTGCACGGCTTGCATTCTACTTGATTGGTCTATGAGAAGACCCGAGTCGCAGACGCATGTCAATGAAGAATCCGAATCTGCAGTGTGTTTATTATGAAATAAGAGCCGTTACGTAGGGCTTACTACAATAGCTTCGAGACGAAAAAAGTCAAGTTGCTTAGACAAGGCACCCGACTTGTTAGAGTGCATCATGGTGCGAGGATACCCTCATTCACATCCTGCGGATACCCTGGGTTAGATGATTCTCGTATAAAAGCCTCACCAAAAGGACGTACTCCTCAGCAAAACATGTCTGCCCCACAAACCACTACATCCGTCGCTACCCGCTCCAACGAGGGCACCGTCGCTCCCAAGGAAGCTTTGAAGCTCCGTCTTGACCTCAACCTCGAAGTGGAGATCGCCATCCAGGCCAAGGTCAACGGCGACATCACCCTCTCCCTCCTGTGAGTCGATGATTATCGCAGTCTTGAGCGTCCTTATGCTGAATGTTCATCTTTGCAGTGAGTAAACGTGTCGTAGGACTGGAGGGAGCGTATTAGACTTCGATTGTCGAGTTCAGGTGAGATTTAC
This sequence comes from Desarmillaria tabescens, assembly GCF_030435595.1. Taxonomy (NCBI): domain Eukaryota; kingdom Fungi; phylum Basidiomycota; class Agaricomycetes; order Agaricales; family Physalacriaceae; genus Desarmillaria; species Desarmillaria tabescens. The sequence continues at coordinate 3,072 of NW_026848337.1, read as the reverse complement.
TTTGTCCAGGACTAGCCGTCGTCGATGATCCTGACGTCCATATGCCTAGCCCATAATCGTGTCCATTACTTTCTTCCTATTCTTCGTCTCCTTTCATGGCATTGTACTAGCGGTTTATCAGTGTTCATATATCTCGTAGTACATACCAATATCAGGGTCATTTTGAAGAATCGAACTGCCGGCTAGCACTGAGTGTCGGTGTGAAATATTCTAGGGAGAACCCAAGGAGCCAGGGCATCGTCAAGACCGAATAAACATGACCCGAAGGCTTCCGTTAGATAGTGTCCTATGCAAACATTAAACCGTTTTTGCTTAAAGGTAGCTGGCGGTGCATCTCAAGTACAATCAGGCAAAGAGACGAACGGAGAAAAGAGTGTTTCTAGAAGTCGGACCGGTACAGGCTACAACCGTCACGTGAATCGCTTACCTATTCTAGTTTATCTTCGTCCAAGATCTCCCAAATTCTCGACAATATGTCCTGCCTAGCCTGCAGCAATTGCGGATTCATCAACTTCCTTCCCCCCGAGCCACAGATACCAACCCTCAAAACTATCCAAAGCTCCGACAGCCTCGTTTCTCAAATTCTACACGGCTCACGGCCATTGCTCGACTCTGACCATGCCCTGATCAATGCCGAAATCGCTGAACTAGAACGGCTACGGTCTTTGTATGATTCCCAGCTTGAAGGGATCCGGATGCGCCGACGACCAGTCCTGAAAGCCCTGAGTAATCGCTCCTCCACATATGCTCCCATCCGTCGTCTCCCCCGAGATATTCTCATCGAATCTTCCATCTCGTTTGCGACGCTTGGTGGCAGGATAACAGATTGACAAAGATACTGGCTTGCCATAGTCTAAACCTATCATGGCCTCTTTGGGTTTTAAGTCGCACCTGTGGGCTTTGGAGGGATACATTACACACCTCTCCTGTGTCTTGGGCTCGGAACATTGTGGTGCAGTCCCCTTTCGCTAAGCACGCTCGGGAGATGTTGCAGACCTATCTCGAGCGCACAGGGGAACATCCTCTCAGTCTTTGGGCTGTCTGTGAAAAGAATGCGCTGACAGACAACGGTGAAATCATCTCTCTTCTCGTTCAATCCTGCTATCGCTGGGAACATGCGTACATTTCCATCGAAGCGGATTATAAGCATCACCTAGAATCTATATTGCATCTTCCCGCCCTGCAGACGATTGAAATATATATCAACGGTGACCGCAGCCCTGATTATCATTTGGACGTATTCTTGAATGCCCCACAGCTCTGGAAGGCAGCCATTCCAATACAAGGGATCCACGAAGTGAGGTTACCGCCCTCAATAATTCATTATTCCGGGCGTATCACCTGTCCGGAAGATTTGAAGCTCCTCTCCCACTTACCCAAGCTCAGAACATGTCATCTTATGGCCTTCCGGGTTTCGTTTGACCAACGCCAATCTGGGCTGGTGGTTGTAGCCGAGCTGCGTCATCTCTATGTGAATCACGCAGATATACTCTGCTTCCTAACTGCCCCTTCCCTCAAAAGTCTGACCATATCCCATTCTCCGCCAGTATCAGCATATATCACTTCTTTTTTTTATCGATCGGGATGCCATCTCGAGAGTTTGAGTTGCATTATGCCCGCGACAGCGTTTCATTCGGAGCCCATAGCCTCGATCGGCAATATGCTCTCACTGGAGGCATGTTCTACCATCTCTCGCCTTAAACTTGAGATTGATGAACGGTTCGGCCAAGTTGCCAAGGCCCTCACTCCTCCCTCTGTCCTGCCCAATCTACGCCATCTTATTCTTTGCTTAACGATATCTGCGGAGATGGAGGTGTGGTATCCCATGCCGGACATGATACGCTCCCGCCGTGATATGGGTATGATAAAAACGGTTGAACTACAATGCAGGTGGATGCCAAACGTGTATAGCGCCGCAGAGACAATCGAAAAACTTGTTGGGAACAATTTGGAGATGCGAATCGAGGAGTGGAACCCGCCGAGAGAAGAATATCTATCGATATTTCACTAGGCTGTCACTGAATGGGACGGAGTTTGAGTACGTTCTTGGGCATGGAACGGAGGAATTATGTCCAGGGTCTTAATGTTCATCCAGGCAAAATAGATACAGCTCAGGCAAATAAAAGTAAATTACACCTACGGCCTCGATAGCTCATTGTGAGAAGTAATGGAAGTTGTAGCAGCGGGACATGAGTATAAAGTAAGGAATACATCCATCGCTCTCGGACTAAGATCGTGACCGTTACAGATTGCGACCTAGGATAGCGAGGGTCGGCTGCCATGCCGCAATGATTTTACAGAGCCAACAGAGGTTGAAGGATACATAGGACAACAGGGGAAATGGACGACCAGGGGAAATGAATCCGCGAGGTACTCAGTAGTTTCCTTGGGGAATAGTGATGGTGACTGTGTTCGGATCTGCAGATAGATCTATGCGATACCCAGTTGGAAGAAATGTGTTGAATCCTCTGATGAGCATAGGGTATCCATGAAACAGTCGCACTACCCGTTGCATGGTGCCAGGGATATCAACGCTGAGGGAATAAGATAAATGAGAATGCTAGAGTCAAACGATACTCGGACGCACGCTTGGGTTCTGAAATCCTTCATGATATCCAAAAAATGATTGTAAACCTCTGGATTATCTTTGAACTGGACTCTGAGTGTATCCAGGTAGCTCAGCGCATCCGTGATGTGCAACGACCATTCAGCCTCAGGCAATGTTAGCCCAGAGGAAGGCCCTGCAGCAGCCTTACCCGGAAGCGATGTTGGCGTCACTAGCTTCAGCGTACCATTGCCATTGGCCTCTTCGCCAGTGGTTTGGGTCGGAATATTCGGTTTCGGTGGAGGGCCATCGGTGTTCCCAGGATAAGGAAGAGCGGTCCTTCTAGTTGTCACAGGAGGCGAAGCAATGGGCTTAATATCGATGTCCATGTCGCCAATTCGGGAGTCAGAAGGGAGGAAGAGGAAAGTTCACGGTGCGAAGCCGGCAGTGGCGGCAACCAGTCACGTGCGCCCGGTTTCAGCTCAGACTGAGACTGTCACTCAGAGATTGACTCGTTGACATAAGCC